>NC_083337.1:132635367-132952248 GCF_019175385.1 Lycium barbarum | reverse complement strand
CAAGAAAGACGACAGGATAAGAATCTACGTGGATTACCGAGATCTTAACAAGGCTACCCCAAAGGATAATTTTCCACTCCCGAACATACATATACTCATAGACAATTGTGCCAAGCACGAGTTACATTCGTTTGTAGATTATTTTGCCGGCTACCACCAGATCTTAATGATAGAGAGGATGCCGAGAAGACAGCTTTCATCACCCCATGGGGAGTGTACCACTACAGGGTAATGCCGTCAAAGCACAGGCCTTGGCTGACTTACTAACCGCAACCCCGGTGGATGAGGAGCTTGAACCGTTTCGAGCTCATTTTCCAGTAGAAGGGGTGTTGGCTATAGAAGAAGAAGCAACAGAATCCTATATTGGCTGGAGATTGTTCTTTGACGGAGCAGTGAATTACAAAGGTTCCAGAATAGGAGCGGTCTTGATATATCAGAAAATGGTCAACACTACCCCATGGCCGCTAAGCTCAAATTCTGATGTACCAACAATATGGCTGGATACGAATCCTGCATACTAGGCCTTAGAATGGCGCTAGATATGGACATCAATGAACTATTGGTCATTGGAGATTCTGACTTGCTGATTCATCAAGTACAAGGTGAATGGGCCACTAAGAATGAAAAAATCTTACCATATGTGAGCCTGGCACAGAGATTGTGCAAGAATTTTAAAAAGATTGAGTTTCGACATACGCCAATAAATTTGCTGATGCGTTGGCCACAATAGCGTCAATGATCCAGCATCCTGAAAGCAGTCACATCGACCCGCTAAGGATAAGTCTGAAAGAAGAACATGGGCGTTGTTGCTACGTGAAAGCTGAGCTAGATGGAAAGTCATGGCACAACGACGTCAAAATGTATCTGGAAGGAGAGGAATACCCCAAAGGCACTATAAATGGACAAAAGAAGACCATCCGAAAAATGGCAAACGGTT
This sequence comes from Lycium barbarum, assembly GCF_019175385.1. NCBI lineage: Eukaryota > Viridiplantae > Streptophyta > Magnoliopsida > Solanales > Solanaceae > Lycium > Lycium barbarum. The sequence goes on along the minus strand of NC_083337.1, from coordinate 132,951,311 downwards.
TCTTCCTAAATAAAGAAGTACTATACAAACGGACTCCAGATTTGGGTCTGCTTAGATGTGTAGATACTAGCGAAATCACCAAACTTCTAGAAGAAGTACATGCGGGAACATGTGGACCCCATATGAATGGATTCGTACTAGCAAAGAAGATTCTACTAGCCGGATATTATTGGATGACTATGGAGAATGACTGTTGCAAATATGTGCAAAGGTGCCATCAATGCCAGATGCACGATGATCTAATCAAAGTCCCTCCAAGTGAACTTAACACTATGAGCTCACCATGGCCTTTCATCGCTTGGGGCATGGGTGTTATTGGACCTATTGAGCCCGCAGCCTCGAATGGCCACCGGTTCATCTTGGTTTCCATTGACTATTTTACCAAGTGAGTAGAAGCAACATCACAAATCAGTAACAAAGAAAGTGGTGGTAGACTTTGTGCGAAACCACATCATATGCATATTCGGTGTGCCCGAGTCCATCATAACAGACAACGGAGCAAATATGAATAGCCACCTGATGAAGGATATCTGTGAGCAATTCAACATCACCCATCGAAACTTGACAGCTTAGCGGCCGCAAATGAATGGAGCCGTAGGGGCAGCCAACAAGAATATTAAAAGGATATTGAGGAAATTGGCACGAGCAGTTGCCTTATGCTTTATTGGGATACCGTACTACGACCAAGACTTCAACAGGAGCAACTCCATACCTACTGGTCTATGGAACTGAAGCAGTCAGACCCGCTGAAGTTGAGATACCTTCCTTGAGAATCATTCAGGAAGCAGAATTAGACGATGTTGAATGGGTTCGAGCTCAATATGAGCAATTGGCCTTAACTAATGAGAAAAGGATGGTTGTTGTATGTCATGGTTAGTTGTACCGACATATAATGGCAAGAGCTTTCAATAAACGAGTTAGAACCCGACTCTTTCAAATCGGGCAACTGGTGCTCAAACGGATTTTTCCACATCAGGAGGAATATAAAGGGAAGTTTGCTCCCAACTGGTAAGGGCCTTACGTAATTTGCAAAGTACTCTCGGGAGGAACAGTAGTATTGGCAGAAATGGACGGTCAAGAGTGGCCGAAACCGATCAACTTAGATGCAATCAAGCGCTACTGTGCATGAAGAAGGAGCTTCTTAGTTGTAATAGTACTCTCTGCTTGTAATCATTATTCTATTTTCTTGTATTTGTTCTTTTCTTTTGCTTGTAACCGTTTTGTAATAGATAGGCTAAACAAAAATATCTTTTGTAATATGAATTATGCAATGACCTGATTTCCCCACAGTGGGATACGTAGGCAGTTCATTTGGGACCCAGTCACTTTATTAGTAAAAACCAAAAATCCATTGTTTTATTTCTGAACTACGTTCGACCTGAATTCCTGCTTCGACAAGATACGTTGGCGCTCTTTGAGCTCGGTAGCATCAAAAGAAAAAACCAGAAAACCCCTAGGAAGCCTTAGAGTTATGACTTCACAAAGAATCGGGGATTGCTGCAGGCCCAACTTGGGTAGAATTTTTGAGAGGATCTAAAAAATTCGCGTCGTCAATCCACTTCAAAATCAGCCAACCCAGAACTCTAAACTGGGGCAGAAATTTTGAGGAGACCGGAAGACTCGGCATGAAAATTTGTAGACCGAAATTTAAACTGGGGCAGAATTTTTAAGAAAGGGTCTCAAAAATTCCGCATAAGGAAGCAAAAACCCCAGTCACGGAAGAAAGAATTTCCCTCATTCAAAGCGCATGTCATGACAAGAAATAATGCTTTTATTTTTCCACGAACTAGATAACCTTATGGTAGCATCACAAAAAATGATTTTTCTGCATAATTAAAATAGGTTTATCTTTTGAATATCGGAGCTAAAGGGGTTTCGGGTCCAGAAAGCTGAAGATGCGGCAACGCTGGCATCGCGGATCAACTTGAAATAGGAAAAACTAACCCATTTCTAATGCAGGTCCTCGAGATATCGGAAGATGATCCTTTTTCTAACCTTGCTTCATGTGCAGGAAACGTTTCGCTAAAAAGGGGTCCAGACCGCTGTTGAGATCCGGCCCTTCGGAATATATATATATATATATATATATATATATATCCAACCGCGAGGGCTACAAAAGGCTTTGAATTTCAAAAGGGAAAAATATTAAGCCACAATTGTTACAGAATCCTTGGAAATTGCCACAATGGCAAAAGTTTGGCCAAAAAGGTCATAGTAAAACAAAACGGCACATCTGACCAAGAGGGTCACAACCAGGATAACGGACGAAAGAAAGACGATTCAGCCGAAGGGGCCATATTTGTCATTCGCATCACTTCTTCTTATTTGCCAAGAGGGCCATTGCACGTTTATTTTCCTGCTGCCAAGAGGGCCATTGTACGTTTATTTTTCTACTACCGAAAGGGTCGTTCAGACGAACATGCCGAGAGGGCCATTCAGACAAACATGCCAAGAGGGTCATTCATACAAACATACCGAGAGGGCTATTCATACAAATTTCCAAGAGGGCCATTGCACGTTTATTTTCCTGCTGCCGAGAGGGTCATTCATACAACATGACAAAAGGGTCATTCATACAAACATGCCAAGAGGGCCATTTATTTTAATTGCCAAAGGGACCATTTATTTCAATCGCCAAGAAGGCCATTCATACATACATGCCAAGAGAGCATTTTATTTCAATTACCGAACGGGTCATGCATATAAGTTACAAGACAACAAAGCGATATAAAACCGGTCATGAGATCGCAGTATTCGCTAAAAAGGAAAGACAATGTAAATCCAGTCAGATGACCGCAGTGTTCATCATCTAAAAAGCAACATTACTCAGCAGATGGAAGCAGATTGGTAGCAGCCAAGGAGCAGGCAAATCAAATCAAATCCAGACAGATTGCAGAGCAAACGTGGAACTTTCTCTTACACAGCCGATCGAGATAGGGTTCCTATGAGAGTCAAGCTCTCCGGCCAAGACTTAGAAGATCACTTCTCACCATGCCCAGCCACACAAGATTGTTTATTGCTTATGTGCTTTGATGTTTTCTTATTCTGCAACCGTTTGGACACACACTGGAACACATAAAAGCAGTCCCATATAAGGGATACCCTTTTCCTCCGATTGAGTCGAACTACAAGTGACTTGATTCCCAAGACAGGGATATGTAAGCAGACTCAATGCCAGAGAGTCAGTCACACTTTCACTAATCACGCCGGACTTCCCAGCTTGATAGCTGGAAAATATGAGAAATTGCTTCAATTTGCATTTAGAAGTCATAATCATGTCGAACTACAAATGACCTGAATTCTCATGAAACCTGAGATATGTAGGAAACCCAGAAACCAGGGGTTGGCCATATATTTTGAAAAACAAAATGCATAAAAATAAGGGACAATATGACTTGGGTCAGTCAAAAATCAGGGTTAGTCAAATTTCGTGCTCGGGAATGGTCCCGCCATCCCCGAACACCGAAGGGACAGTTGTTGACACCTAATTTTTGACCTCCCATAATTTATTTTAATTGCTGAAAGTGTCTGAATATTAAATGGGGTGATAAATATATTTTTTTAGTAAAAATCAGGATAATTTTTTAAACTACGCAGATAATATTTTACCTTTATTATTTGGTAAAATAATTTCTATAATGAATCATTTGGAAATTATTTCACAGTAATTAATAAGGCATTTACTAACTTCAACCAGAAAATAGTGTGAAATAGCTATTTATTTAATTATGCAAATATCAGAATTTAAATCAACAAATATTTACCCCCCATTTTAATTCAAGGAAATTGAGTAATTAAAACAAATAATCATTTTTACCCCCGAAATTTTAATTCTCTGCATATTCAATTTATGTGGATAATTCTCAAAATAATTATAATTGATTTAGATGAATTAGTTATGATTATATTTGTAAATTGCCTATTATGTGTTTAATTACAACTACAATTGAAATAATCAATTAGTTACCCAAATGGGACCACAATTGAAAATAGCAAATTCATGCTTTAAATTCAAGTAAGGCCATCCCAGTAAATTTAATATTTTGTGAAAATCAGTCATGTTTTTAATTAATTGGTTGTTTAGTTTCAATTTAATAGCAAATCAATCTCTTAAATTGTCTTTTTTTTTTTTTTTTTTTATGTACCCATTAATTCTTTCCTTTTTGTTTTGTTGCGTTAGTGTGTGTATGTGCGTGTGTGTGTGTGTGTATATATATATATATATATATATATATATATATATATATTCAAAGGGACCGAGTCCAGCCCAATAAGGGCCAGCCCCGGCCCAATTCGTGAAATAAGATAAGGGGCTAAGGCCCCATTTGCCCTTTTCAGCCGTCCAAACAACCCTATACTCTTTTCCCCTCCCCTTTCCCCTCAAAACCCTAGCTGCCTCCATGTGCTTCCCTCTCTCTCATCGTCATCGAAGCCATGTTTGGCAAAGTGGCAGGAGCTTTTTGCTTTTTACAGTCTTGCATGGCCTCAAAGGGCAAAGCATTCAATGTTTTCACCCGTTACTACCACGAATCGACCAAACGGGGTGCTAACGATCTTATTTACTTGATTTTTCGTATTATTATTGTATTCGCTCAATGGTCTAACATTGCAATCCTTTAATGATTTTTGTTTGTTTGCGATTTTGAATCTTGAGATCCTATTGGTTCATGATGAACTTTTCAGATTTGGGTCTTGTTATTCGAATCTCGACCCTTGATGTACAGTTGACCCGATCTTAGCCCTTCAACACCAAAGTGTGAGGAAAAATCCCAATTGTGAGGATTGTCCCATATCGGATGATTTGGGATTTTAAGGGTTTAGCGGATTCTATAAATAGGGTATTATTTTGTTTCATAAAGGGGGGCAATCTCGAATTTTTAGTTTACAAGCACAGAGAACATCTGTGGTTTTTAGCTTATGCGTGAAACCTTTAAAATTCTCAGTGAGTTTAAAGTTTTTTTAATCTTTTTTCTTGGGTGTTGGTGTTGGTTTGGATCATTTGGAGTTGATTCCATGTTCAATCTCTTCAAGGTTGTGCCTTAAAAAGGTAATTTCCCATTTCTCTTATTCTCTTTATATTCTCAATGCTATGTGCTCTTTATGGTGGTTTAATTATTTGTTTGCGTAGTGTCAAGATGTTCTATCTTAGTTATGCTTTTGTTTTTCCGGAATGATTAAGTTCTTTTGTATGGTGCATTTCTTGTGGATCATGTGTAATGTGGTTAGTTTCATGGTCAGTCGAATACACAAGTCATGATGGTGTAGTCTTTGTGTTAGTCCAGGTTGTTCATAATAGGCAAATCATGTGTTGTGACTTGGTTTATGGGATCTTTTGTTAAAGAAATGACATTTAAATATCATTTATATCACCTATGCCTGTCTAATTTATGGTTGACATGTTTTCTTTCTTTTCTTGAGTGGATATGCCCATTAGTTTAGTCCATGTTTGAATAGGAAACTCAAATCTTGTTTTCTTGTGGATGTTTATCAAGGATGAGCTAGACACATTAACTTAGCTACAGAAAGGGTGTTTGGTCATCTGCTTGTTGTGTGCTGATAACTCTAGATATGGCTAATACCTATTCTGTTGCATTAACCTTGAATTATAAGTGACATAGTGACCTAATGAGAAGTTGTCTCAGATGTTAGTAGGGAAATCAACTTAAAACAAGATCATTATGTGTTGAACCTGTTCTAGGACGTGCTGTTTAGATGTTATTTTGAGTATAGTTAAGCTGGTCATTGTGTGCTATTGTTCACACTCTAGAGGGTAATATAGAGGTAGCATAGTTAGATCCTGTTTGCAATTAAGCTTGATTAATGCAAGGGTTGGTCTTAGTTGATTCTGCAAATGGTATTAACCTGTGTTAAGTTGAAATTTATGCTTTAGTCTTTAATTGATATGTGATTCTGGTGTAGGGAATGTGGTTCAATGTGTTTAAACACCATACTAGTTGTTTGGTTATTGTCTTCCTCTTGGTTAAAATCATGCCTACATTTATGTAACACAATTTGTTTTCCTTTCCTGCACTGTTTTGTGACAACTTCTTGAAGGGTCATGTTTGTCCCCTGTTTAAGTTCTATGAAATAATGATATATCAAAGTGTTGAGTTTTCTATGTGCTAGTTTAATATGCATTACTTGACCTCTGTCTACTGTTTTGCATTACAAGTTTAAGTACCCTTTTTCCTGGAATTTAACCAAGGCAGTTTGGCATACATGTATATGCATATCATATAGTATACTCCTATCCAATACATTAATAGGGAGGTTTAAGTGGTCATTAAGGATCAAGCTTAAGCCTTCCCAGTGTTTGCCATGCCTGGGGTTCAAAGAAACCCCTTGAATCTTGTGCGGCATTAGGAATATGGGGGTAAAAGCTTTCCTATAATTGACCATTCAAAAATCCCTATGGATGTGTGTGATTATGTATACCATGGATATACATAGATATGTCCCCATCTTTGTTTTGGTTTAAAGGTTGAAGTTGTTCAAATTTTGTACTGTTTTGGAGCCCATTCTATTTGAATTCGATGGTCAGTTTAGATGTTTACCTAAGTATGCATATATGATATTAATTCTTTATCTTTTCATTTGGGAACCTCTTTTTGCATTTCTGGGCCATTTCTTCTCAAATACAAGGATTGGGCTGAGGCCCAATCCCACTTTTGCCCGAGTCTGGTGTTCGCTATTTGCAAGGGAAGCCAATGTTATTTTCTGTGAAGGCCCAACCATGGGTGAGAATGGTGAAGGCCCCACTATGGGTGAAAATAGTGTTAATGGGTGCGGGTAGCCCATTAACTGGATTGCTTTACTTTCTTGCTTGATCATTTGATGTATGGTTTGTAAAATTAAACCTCTACGATTAGTGAAACCCTTATGAACATTGAATTAGGATTAACACTAAGCTAAGTAGGTGACTATTTTAAATGGGCATAAATCTTTTTATTTTTTTTTTAACAAAATCTCCGCTTATGAAAAAGAAAACGTTTTTTCTTACTCGGCCTTTAAACGATTTTGGGATATAAAATGGTGAAGATTTGCCAAAATATTGTCTCAAAGCTGGGATAAATGGGATTCTTAAATTAGCAATAGGAAGGCATTTCCAACTGATTTCATGAAGTGAAGACGTTTTGATAAAAATTAAATGGTGGCTTTAAATCTAAATGATCTTTTCTGATAAAAATTAAATGGTGGCTTTAAATCTAAATGATCTTTTCAACCAAGTGATAGTACCTTGACATAATATGTTTGCTGAGCTAAAACTGCTGATTCATGGTGGACCTGGAAGTCCGCAAAAAATTTGGACCAAAACCATTCGTTCCTATTTGAAAGAGGCACGTTTGTAGACTGCGTTCTCTTTTGAAAAACTAGATAGATTCTTGAATCTATTAGACCTAATGAACTTGGGCTAAAAAACTGAATTTTTACCTTTGGATTGAAGCTGAAAAATTGGACTTTACATGAAAAAAATGACATTTTTTTAGGGCCAGCCTCTTGGCTAAATATATTGTGACATTTTGTGGACTAAATTTCTCAAACGGAAGATGGACTTTGGGCCTCATTTGATTTTGGACGGATCTGGCTATGAGGATTATGGTCGGACTTATTAAGCTTTATTTAAAATGGACTTATATGTGTGTGTGTGTGTATATATATATATATATATATATATATATATATATATATCTCATATTTTCCTATAAGTATATAAAACCCGTAAGTACTAAACACATTTCGTTAGGACTAGAATAGTAGCGACTCTATTCAGGAGATCCCGGATGTGTCCTAGCCCAGAAATAAAGTGGGTTGAACACTTACGCGGATTTTTCTAAACCAAAACCCCTTATTTATAAGGGGATTTTTTGCCGAATTTCCTAAAAAAGGGAAGATGATAAACATGAAAATGCTATATTTTGCGGAAAACTTTATGTTATACCCTGCATTTTCAGAGCCTGAGCGTGACACGTGCTTCCTCAAACATTGACAATCACGTTGTTACTACATAATTTAAACTCACGTTGATAGTATTATATTTCGTATTTTTTTGTACGTCGGATTATTCGTAAGCGGAGGTGGGGCCTACACATCGAGATTTTTTTGGAACACGTGACAAGTTATATGAATCACATATGTGAAGTTAAACACAACTCAAGAAGGACCCTTGAGCCAAATTAAAGTGGAAGTCCTCCAAACAAATATTTTTAAGTAACGTTTTCGGGTGATCTGACTTCGAGGGGCAAAAACGGTATTATAAGTTTAGAATTTGGAAACATACCAAGAAATATAAGTTGTAGATAATTGAATTGTCTTTCTAACCATAGGTCTTGGGTCCATAGGCGACGTCGGTATAAGGAGATATGGACGTTTTAAGGCAGGAAGGTCAGTGGGCTAGGCCCAATCCGGGCCCAACCGGGTTAGGCCCATGACCCATGTTTATTTAAGTGATATATCAGCCTTTTCTCCTCATTTTTCAAAACAAAACACCCAGAAAATTCTGGAGAAAAAGAGAGAAGAGAGCTTAGAGAGAAAAGATCAATTTTGACCAAAATCTGAGCCCCGAATCCCGAAGCCCGTGAAGAGAAAAGTGTTCTATGTTGCGTTGCCTCCAATTTGAGCTAAAAATCAACCAAAAAGAAGGGGGTGGACGTGGTGGATGCACACTTGAGGTCAGATTAAGGTTCCTTTTCATTGCTAATAAGTTTATTTAGAGTTCTACCGAACTAGAACGGAGAAAATAGTGTGATAAATTCGTTTGTTGGCGTTGTGAATTATGGAATGAGATTTGAAGAGAATTTTGAATGAAAATAAATGTATTCAACTTGTAGAATGTGGAGGATGTCGTTATTGATTTTGTTAGTATTAATTTCGACTCCCTTACGGAAATAAAATTATTAAATAGTTATATCGCAAATTTGGTTGGTTGAGGAATTTAGAAAATAATGTGTGGGCTGTTTTATGGCATACGTTGGTATTGGAAATATTATGATTAATGTTGGTATTGTTGTTGTTGTTGTTGGTTGCTGAATTGAGAATTCGGGCTAGGCATATAAACAGGGGAGATGCTGCCCGATTTTCGGCAGAATATAAAATAGTATGATTTGAAATATGGTACAAATGTGCGACGAAAAGGCTAACATTAGCATAAATTCCTTTTAAATGTAGACTTACAAGCTTGGACGAACAAGCGTAGCTTATAAGCGGCCGAACAGGTATGTAAGGCTTACCCTTTCTTTCTTTTGGCATGTCCTAGAGCCAAATAAGGTATGATATGTACTCTGGGGATTACTCTATTTTTTGATTCTGAGTTTGTTTATGATTCTTATTCACTTCTTGATATGACTATATTCCATATGATCGATCTTATTATAGGATTGGACAACGAGATGAGCATGAAGAGTTTTGTTCCTAAAAGAGTTTTGTATGTGTTAATGTCCGAAGTTCTGTTTGACATATTTTCGTATGGTATTCGAGAGATATTGGTATGACTAATGTCTGGATTTTGATAGCACGTTTTATTATTCCGTTGAGTCTTTGATTTATTTTGATACGTACATATGGTTCCAAAAGCTTTATTTGATTCGATCCATAACGATATTCAAAAGGTACTTAATATGATTGTTGCTTTGATTTTCTAAAAATAGCTTCTGGAACGTTCAAAAAGGTTTCTGTAGTAAAATGTCCCTAACTTTCGTAAAAGATCTCAGATTTGCTTTGAAATGTTCGTAAAAGTTCTGTGGTAAAAATGTCTGTAACTTTCATATACTAACTCCGATTGACTTGAAACGTGTTTATGATCCTTCGAACCTCGGTAAGTGTATGTATCTATGGAGTCTGGATTTGTGTGCATATGGTTTCGCACTACTCTGTTCGTGCAAGTCTCAGTATGCTATTCACTGCGTCCCGGGCCAGATTCTGTTATCGTGCGCCTTCCTCTGCATTGTTCACCGCGTCCCTCTCCCTTGCGGGCCGGGTTATGTTATATGTATATCTGTATATGATGATATGGGGATGGCGGCCAGGATGACACATGATGATTCTGTTCACCGCGTTCCGCAATAGAGGGCCGGGATCTGTTATCTGCACATATGGTATATGATTCTGACATGCATTGATAATTCTGTTCACCGCGTCCCTCACTAAAGGGCCGGGATCTGTTACATGAATATATGATAAATGATTTTGGCATATGATGATTCTGTTCACCGCGTCCCTTACCAGAGGGCCGGGATCTGTTATATGATTCTGTTCACCGAGTCCCTCACGAGAGGGTCGGGATCTGTTATATGCACACATACGATATAAGATCCTGATATACATAATCTGTGTCTGGAAAACAAACATTCTGACACTCTGGATCCGTACTTCTTCTGACATATGACTTCGGCATATATGATCTGTGCTTGGGAAACAATCATTCTGATATTCTGGATCTGTACTTTTTCTGACATATGACATCTGTATACACGATTTGTGATTGGAAAATAAGCGCTTTGGTAATCTGGATAATGTACTCACTCTTGTACTGTTCGTTTCGATTATGGTTCTGTTTTTTGTATTTCATGCTTTACATGCTCAGTACATATTCCGTACTGACCCCCTTTCTTCGGGAGCAGCGTTTCATGCCGCGCAGGTACACCCAGATGAGTAGAAGTCAATATAGAAGATGTTCCAGCGGCGTTGGCAAGCTCCACTTGCTCCTGGAGTGCTGCCGAGTCAGAGTATATGTGTTATGATTTCTGATAAATGTTAGAGACTTTGCAGACAAAGTCGTGGGTATTGGAAGTCAGTCTGTAAGCGGCTCCATCAGCCGGTGTGTCATTTTGTGTTATGTTATAAAGTCCATGTGGTTACAGATTTTATTTGATTAAAGAAAGATGAAAAGAATATTCTGAAAGCATTTACTATGAATTTCATTTGTATTTGATTTAAAAGTCCAAAGAGATCATGTGTGTAATAAGAGTCTGCGGGTTCGCTCGGCCCTAACTAAGGGTCGGGTGCCCATCGCACCCTGGTAAGGTTAGGGTGTGACACTTTAACACATAAGCAAATAAATAAGCTTACAGTGAAGCTCGTAGGTCAACCGTATTCTACGGATCCTTAATACCAGGGTGCTTAAAACCTTCCCTGGGGGATCACCGGAACCTTTACCTCGAACTTTGGTCCAAAAAAGACTTTTTCTCGGTCTGAAAAACTCTTTAAATTCGGTTTTTCTAATTTTCCTTTTGAATAAATTAGGTGGCGACTCTAAAAACTAAATATCCAATTTAGAGCACCAACAACCTCGTAGTAACTTTTATGCCTTAACCCGCGAAAAGGCGAACTGTAACAAGCATCCATTGACAACCTTGATTTTTTCGCCTGCAAACCAATCGCCAATATGTTCGAATGGAATCATCAACTTTGAACTCCCTCATTCCCTGGATGCAATAAATCTTAACAACCCTTTGCAATGACTTTTTTGAATTGAAAATCATGCCTTTTTCAATATGAGCATCATCTTTTACAAAATCGTTTGTCTATTTCCACAATCTTCGACGAATATAATCATCATCCTTTGTAAAGACAAAGGCATTAGGGCGACCTTGAAGATGATCAAGATAGGGAATCTCATTGGAATGCCACTGAACTGGAGTTGACTTTTGCTGTTGAAACTGGCTTTGCGGTATCGACTCTTGCTGGTGAAATGGGTGCTGCGAATTCAGTTCTTCGTGGTGTGAAGGACTATTCATCATGTCTTCTAACAGTTCTACTTGATTTTAAGGATTAATACCATCCTCACCTTCCTCCGCATTAGGTATGTCGTCGCTATCACTGGATGATATATCTATATAATTTGAATAATCAACACCATCTAGAGCAGGTCTTTTCCTATAGAAAATAAGTAAAATATATTAACTACCAAACATCAATATATATATATTATTTAATATAAAAATGCTGGACCTACCGACAAGAATTAACATTCTATGGGTTTGAGGAATGATCCACATTTGGTGCAACGAGCTCATTTTGTGTAAAAAATTTCCTACACAAGAAACTAGAGTATTTTAACTACTAAACATCAAATATAATACTATTGATGTTAAAAAAGTAGATGTACCGATAGTAATCAACTGCATCGAAACTTGAGAAAGGAGCATCGCTTTGAATAGTTGAATAGTTGGACTGCCTGATATTATTCATATCAGGTGTATAACCCCTAAAAATTATAATCAACACCATTGTTACCATAAACATATGCTACTACACATGATGAATATTTACCACTGTCCATCAAATTGCTTGCTTAAACTTTCCAGAGACATTTAACTCCTCAAAATGCCTTCATAAATACTCATGTCAGGATAAGTGTTTTCATGCATAGGCTCCACATCAGTGACTTCAGGCTAAATTTCCTGGCGAATTCTAGACGGGACTTCCCGACGAGGTCTATTTCGGGCTTCCCGAGGAGCTCTCGCCGTGACTTCAAGACGATTTATGGGGACCTTCTCTACATACATCTCAAAGACGTTCAAAGTAATACATTCCCTATAATCGTAAGGTGCCTTTAAATAATCAGTCAAAGAGTCATCGTTTATGATATGCCACTGTCCATAACTAACTAAACCTTGCAGTGTAAAAGAAAATAGATATCTCCCAATTATAGTTAAATCAAATTCTCGCCTACTAACATTTAGTCTACTATACAAGGCTTGGAGTAGATTTGAGTATTTTAAGTTAAGTGAAAACTTAACATGGTATGTTGGGGGAGAGTCATAACGTAAACTATTAGACTCATAAATAATTTCACCGTCCCAAAATAAAGAAACCCTAACAGTTGGAACATTCTTCATTTTTGACTAATTTAGAAGTAAACAATGCAGAAATTGGATGAAATTTAGAAGATGGATAAAATTTTATGTTTTCCTTTCATCCAAAATTCGCTATCCGCTTTATATAACGAGTTTAAAGGTTTCATATAACGCAACAAATTACTGCGATATACAACTTTACGTCAAATCAAGTACGGATGAGCAGTAGAACCTACTGATTTCTACTGAAAAATCAGTGGAATTATTGATTTGAATAACGCATGAAATTGCTACGTTATACTTGTATAACGCAATAATTTATTGCGTTAAAGGTGTAATAAAGTGGTTCAACGTGTGCATTGTGTTGTCAATCAGTGTTGTCATTCAGAAACGTCATAAATCCACCATGCGCTAAAGGTGTATAAAGTGGTCAAATGCGTGCATTGTGTTTTCAATCAGTGTTGTATTTAGAACCGTCATAAATCCACCATGCACAATGCATCTAAAAGTATCACTATACATCAATATGATTGCTAATGAGTGTTATATAACGTAATTGACAAATAACTAGCAACCACACAAAATAGGGTTATTATGTCATTTTTTAACCAATTTGAAAATTTTAGTCGTCTTACATCGTTTTCTCCAGGAGACATATTCGAAGCAATGGGTAGGACATGAGAACTGGGTGAAGATTTTGAATACTCGAATAACCCGAACGAGAGATACAATCAACGTTACAACAATACAATGACAGGTGCGTGGAATTGACGTGTTAGGGAGGTTGCAGCACTGGAACAAAACTTGAGGGCATTTGGACTTAAACGCCCAAAAAGTCGTGCTACGTCAATGCCTCGTGGCACTCCACAAGAATTGATTTTCTCTTAACTGTTTTCGTGAAGAGAACAACCGAATGCAAATATGTTGCATTAAGGCTGGATATAGTCGAAATGGTTACGTCACATCCAAGTGGGACTCGGACTGTGAGATGTCCGATGACGATGATTCCCCATAATCTTGTTAATTTTTGTTTTAAATAAAGTAGATGGGGTCATAGTCATGAACCCACAACCTATTGAGTTTGATACCTATATAAGTAGCCTTTCACTACTTAGTAAACTACTAAAATTTCAATGTCGAATAGTAGAAATGTAGATTGGTCGGTATTCTTTCCAAAGGATCCGAATAGCAGTGGTGACGACAACTCAAATCATAGTAGCTATTGTGATGATTCCTCAACTGATAATAGTGAATTCATGCTAGACGATTTGAAGCCCCACCTTTTAATAGAGCGTAATGACGATTTTCACCAACTGAAATATTCAGGTCCATGTGAATATTATTGTGGTTTACGTCGTGAATGGGCATATCGGTACGCTAAATCACAACGTCTTGTTTGTGACTTGAAAAATCTCAACGCTCAAATCCCAACAAGATTCTCATTGAGCATGCCTCGAACTGATCAAAATTCTTGCGAGGTTGCGGTATAGAGGATTAGGAAAGAGGACAACCGAATGCTAGCACGACGTTGTAGATTTTACATGCTCAAGTTGGCTGAAGAATAAGCGTCATCAACCAGCAGGGAACTAACATCTACAGAAAGAAGATTTATCTTAAGAAACCCAAGATATTTATCTGAGGATGATATTGACAACTTCAATTCTGATGAATAAGAATATTGTGATTTTAATTATATTTTACACTTATGATGATGTCGTTAACTTGAAGAATATTAGTATGTTTAGTTTTTCATTTATTCTTATATTTTATTATTTACTTACTTAAAGGTGTTAGAATTGACAAACATTATATACATAAATACAAAGTGTAATGATTCAAATTTTTATAGCAAACATAAATAAACTACTACATAAAAAGTGATTAAAAAAACGATAGAAAATACATAATACATAAAAAGTTAAACTACTAAAAATAAAAATAAAAACTACCTAGGAAATAATAAACCTAGCCGACAATGCAACACTTCAAAATTACAAAAACAACAAGAGACCACAAATCATCCTCCAAAATTTCACTTTCTCTTTCAAAGCATTTGTCTCGCGTTGGGAGTCTCTAAGATTATCCTTGAATTTTTTTTCTTCCGATTCTTTTAGTAACATCTCCAGAAGTTCAATTTTTTCTAGAGCTTCCCGAAGTTGACACTACAAATAAAACTTCACGATATCTACATTGCTTCGTGAAGTTGCGGTATCTCTATCAACTAGAGGCTTTTATACTTCGCCGCCACTGTTTTATCCGCGGGAATTTTATCTTCCCACCGAAAATATGTGCACCCACCATCTACCTAATAAAATAACTAATAACATTAGTTTTGTAAGGTAGAAAATGTGAAAAAAAAGCTCGATAAAAGTTCCAAAACTCGATAAAAGTTCCAAAATAAACTTACTTCGGGCACTTTACAACGCCAAAAACAACGGCCCAGATTTTCTGGAATCCTCGAAATTTTGAGCCGGCAGTATACACTGCAATAACATACGTCGGGTTCTATAGAATAAAACGATGATTCGGAATTTTGAGACATGATTTATGAGGGGGTAAAGTATTGCAAAAAAGTGAAAATGGAGAAGTGTTAGGAAAACGGAGGTTAAGCCCTGGTTTTATGGAGTTGTTTAACGCAGGAATTTTGTGCGTTATTAAAACTTTGACGGCGAGAATAACGCAGTAATTTACTGCGTTATTGGACTTAACTGAGTCGTTACAGTTAAGTCCAATAACGTATTAAATTACTGCGTTAAGAGTACTTTGATATCATTTTTTTTCTTGGGATATTTTGGTTTACCCTTTTTTTTTGGGTCATTTAGGTTCCGGACTTGTTGAGGGAGGTAACAGAAAATTTAAAACAAGTTTAAGGAATATTTAAGCGTATCATTAAATTTTAATCCAAGTCTCTAAAAAAAATGCAAATCAAATCAAATGAAGAAGAAGAAAAAAAAAACGTACAATTGGAAAAGGTTATTTTATGCATGTCATCACTCATGATTGATCAGACAGATAATGTAGAGGCGGCTCACTCAGAGCACTTGTTTTAGCGTTATTATCTGGCAGAGTGTGACTGCGAGCGGAATTTTTCCGCGTGCTCAACTTGGTAGTGTCATACACATATCAGTGGACATATCAAGTGGACATATGGGTACTTGTATACTCCCTCCTTATCACTAAACCCGTCAACCGGTTCGGGTTAATCGGTTCAAATCGATAAACGGACCGATAAAACTGGAACCGGTTGAACCGGTTCCGATTAACCGTATATTAACTACCGGTTTCGGTTTCTATTTTTTTGGAACCGGAACCGGACCGGTAAAACCGGTCGAATTAAAAAAAAATTGTAGTCGTTGGGCTGCTAATTTGGACCGTTGGGCAACGGTCCATTTGCAAAAATGGTCGTTGCCAAACGGTCCCAAACCCATTTTTTGCCCCCACCCCAACCCCCAAACTTTTTTTTAAAACACTTTAACCCATCCCCCACCCCTATATACACCCCTCTCCATTTTTATTTTAATCCACACCAATTCACTATTCTCTTTTTCTCAAATCTCAATCTCTCAATTATAGTTACTTTGCAACAATTATCCACTTTTAAATTTCTCTGAAATAAATATTATAAAGTCTTATTATAGTTTCAATTATTAATTTTGTAATTATAATATTATTGGTGGAGTTGGTGATTTTGCAACAATCCGAAGTAGCTTTGGTGGATTTGCAATTCTAGCCACCTTCACTTTGTTGGAAATTAGTCCGGCAATTTGGTACCTTCGTTCCAACTCTATCTTTATTTTTCGCAATTTAATTTACGCAATTTAATTCTAGCAATTTAATTTGTTGCAATTTATTTTCTTGTGATTTATTTGAGTGTGATTTAAATTAATTCTATTTAATAATGGCGAAGAGATTTAGACATGGTGCCGGTTGTAGTGGTATTGTTAGGGGTGGGCTTAATGAGGAAACATTTGTGGAAGAAACACCTAATTTAAGTATTGATATTGGTGGAAATAATCCACTTTTAGGTCATGAGGTAATGCAACAACATTATACCGACACTTTTAATGAAATTGATGATGATGAAACACAAGCCCCCAAAAATCCCATAGGAGATACATGTCCTGCATAATCACATACACAAGACAAACCGCCTAGAACTCGTAAGCCAACCGCTAAAATTTGAAAATTTATAACTAAGGATAAGGAAAGCCAAACAACTAAATGTACCCTATGTGGACAAGTATTTGCTTTTAAGTAAGAAACTAGTAAGGATGGTGGAACAGATACACTAAATGGTCATATGAGAAAGAAACATATGGATGTTTGGGGAGAGCAAACGGGTTCAAATGTGGGGGTATTCAAATGACGATAGACCCACGAACCGGTAAAAATTTTAAGTATGACAAGAAAAAAGAGCGTGTAAAAATAGCTAAAATGGTAGCTTATGATTGTTTACCATTTTCCTTCCCTTCGGGTTTGGGGTTTGTTACTTACATTCAACGTTGTTATAATCCGTTATTTGAGGGTATTCCTAGAAGTACTTGTAGAGCGGATGTTATAGATTTGTATAAAAAATATAGATTTTATTTGCATCATGTATTTAATTCTTTAAATTGTAATGTTTGTCTTACCGCTGATTTGGGTCTTAGTCTTAACAAGTTAGATTTTTGTCACGACTCGACTAGGGGCCATGACGGGTACCCGGGGCTAACCACCGAGCACCGCTCATTCTATTACTCGTCATACTCATTAAGCGTACATTCAATAATCTCACACTTCTATTCATAGGAAAAACCATTTTCATTTGAAACATAATTACCTTTATACACATAAGCCCTTCGGCTATCAAAATAATATATATACAATAAGGACATCGTGAGACCATGCTACCCACACATACGTATCTACGAGCCTCTACTAGAGTACTAGACATATGGACGAGACAGGACCCCGTCGTGCCCACAACATATATATACACACAATAGTAAATCAGTGGCACCTCCGGAATAATGGAGTGCTGTCAAAAATCTGCGTATCGGCTTCTATAAATCTGGGTCGCCTCCTTGTCTACCTGTGGGCATGAACACAACGTTCAAAGAAAACGGACGCCAGTACGAACATTGCACTGAGTATGTAAGGCATGAATGAAATGAATATAACAGAGAAATCATAAGACATAACATGAAGATATAACCTGCTTGACTTTTAAGTGTGGATACCTTTCATGCCTATATCATATATAATCATAATACATGTATCATCATAGCGCATACATCATCGTATCATATATATATATATCATCATAGCGCATACATCATTGTATCATATATATCACCATCGTTAACCCGCGTCCAGGTAACCATCATATGCCACCCACTGGTGGTGATCATGTCCGGCCTTCTAGGCGCGGTGGAATCATAAGCAGCCCGCCTTAGCGATGACATTTCCGGCCATTTAGGCACGGTAGAATCACAAGCAGCCCTCCTTAGCGGTGACATGTCCGGCCATTTAAGCACGGTGGAATCACAAGCAGCCCGCCTTAGCGGCGACATGTCCGGTCATTTAGGCACGGTGGAATTGTATCATCGTGAGCACATCATAGACTTAACATTATTATACATCTCATAGACATATCATGACCATATCATAACTTAGCATCATTATACATTCATCATATATATATATATATATATATATATATATATATTCTACCCGGCCATATAAGCTCGAGGTTTCATAATAGCCATACATAGGCACATATACATAAAAGCCCATAAATATCTTTAGCGTCATCACTATTATCATCATCACTATCAACATCGTCATCGTTATCATCACATATATCTCATAAGCTTATCATAACTTTTCATAGAGCATGCATTTGAATTTAAAGACGATCTGTGAAAATCGTATCATATTCATAGCATGAACTTCGTAAAAATATCGCATGATAGACTTTATAATTTCTAAACTTAGGCTCATCATTACCATCATCGTATCTATGGCATATCTCTTACCTTTATCTCATATGAAATCCTTTATGAACATAGACTCGTAATTTTTCGGGACATCGGTCATAGGACGTGCATTAGAGCTCATAGACAATCTATAACAATGTTGGGGTGACATAAGGTCGAGAACCCCCGATTCCATTATGGAGTAATCATATTCATCATATCTCACCTTGAAGGAACTAACATTTTAAGGTGAGTGTACACCATGAACAACATCAAGGGATCGTAAGTAGGATCATTAGTTTCGTAGAAATGTCGTATCATGAGCTTTAGGACTTCTAGACTTAGATTCATCATCGGTATTGTCATGTTCGTAATGTATCTCTTTTCTTTATCTCGTATGAAGCTCTTTATACTCGTAGATTCATAATTCCTGATATGTAGGAAAATCGTGGAAAGATAGGTGGATTCATACCATAAGAGTCATGCCTTAGAAAGAAAGGACTAGCCTTACATACCTCTTTCGTTTAACAATTCCATCGCTTGATTGTTTTCCTTCAATGCTCACGTTTCTACCTTCAAAAGAATTCGCATTAACATTAGCTAATCGATTATATGAATGTGCTTACTAAAGCTAGAGAAAATTGGGCGGCATTTCCTTTGTTTCTACTACTTTCTCCATATCATATATCAACTCCAAAACGTCAATAATAACATTCATAATAACGCCATCAAAAACTTTCATCAAATTCATCATTATCAAATCTCCACAATTTCCTCTCAAGGTCATCCATAATCATGACCATAATACAACATTACATTCATTCTCACCTAATATTTCTCTTATACTCTTAACATCATTCATAACGTAATTACAATCACAATATATCAAGAATCATGATTCATATTAATCTACTACTCACAATTGCCACTAATCTCATATTTCGTAACCCATTTTTCATCTTTTTCCATAATCCAAGTCTTTCAACCCCTCAATACTTTAAACAACATGGAATGATCATAAAACTTACCTTTGATAGTATGAGAATGAGCTTTAGGTGGAAACACTTCACTTGAGCAAAACCCTAGTTCCACTTCCAAAGAGATTTCTTGTTTTGGATGAACCCTAGTGAGTTTCTTGCACTTGATTCTCTTGGATTTATGATATGAACCTTTGATTTGTCTTGAATTTGTGTTGATGACATATTTAGAACCCTCTAGAACTCTTGAGAGAGATGAATAAGTGGAAAGAATGAGAAAATAAAAGTGGGAACATGTATTTATACTTGCAACTAAATCAGTCCGTCGGGCATTATACAGACCATTTATACGGTCCGTACAACATTGTACGGTCTGTATAAGTGTCTGTGGTTCATTGCCATGGAAAACATTCTTTCTGTTGGGTTATACGGACCCTTATACGGTCCGTATAAAATTCCATGGTCCGTGTAAGGTGGCTGTGTAACTCACTGCTTTTCCGAAGTTGTCCTCGTTGTTTCGTTTGATCCCCAATACTTATACAACCTTCTTAACACTTATTTAATACTTCATTAGCAATCTAAGGGACATTATAACTCTTCTCCAAAACTTCATTAAGCCATCATTAATTTGATACTCGTAAATCTTTCCGAAACACAACATATGCTTTGCCTTCCTTAACATCTTCCATCTCCTACCTCGCATGTCTTTAAAATCTCATTTAGAATCATCAAATATTATTTCTTACTTTATCAAAACATCGTATTCGTCGCGCCCTTCGTCAGTCTATTCACTGTACATGAACGAAAAAATTTCCGAGGTGTAACAATTTTTTTGCTATTACATGTCATTGGGTTGATGACAATTGAGTTATGCAAAAAAAAATTATATCTTTTTTATATGATGAAGGAAAAGGTCGTGCGGATTCAATGTCTACTTTTATGAGATTTTTTAACATTTATAGAAAAACACTTTGTATTGCTTTAAATAATGCTTCTAATAATACAAAGGTGATTGGTCTTTTAAAAAGAGAATTAAACCCTCCGCTAAAAAATATTTTTCATGTGAGATGTAGTTGTCACATTTTAAACTTAATTGTTAAAGATGGTCTTGTGTGTTTTGACGATTCTATTCAAAAAGTTAGAGATGCGGTTGCGTTTCTTTTTCGTAATGCTAATAGGGGAAGACTTAGAGATTTTAAGAATTGTTGTGTGGAAAATAACCTTAGACCTAGAAAAATTCAAGTAGAAATTGAGACTAGGTGAAACTACACTTACATTATATTACAACAAGTATATGAGTATAGGATTCCCATACAACAAGTTCACAACAAATATAATATTAATAATGATGATTGGTTAAATTTTACGCATTGGGAAGATGTTAACGAATGTGTTGAACTCTTAGAAAGTTTTTATAATGCAACTCTTGCTTTTTCTAAACAATTCTATCCCATGGTAACCGGAATTTTAGCCTACTTAGCGGAAATAGCTAGAGTTTTACAAGAGTATAAATATAAACCCGGTTATCAAGCGGCTATTTTTGATATGACAACAAAATTTAAGAAGTATTTTTTTCCCATCCCAACTTTATTTATATTGGGTTCTCTTTTAAATCCTTGTTTAAAAGTGTCTTATACTAGAGCATTGGTTGGTAAAATTTATACATTTTTAGAAATTGAAGAGGGAGTTCAACCATCTTTAACTGAAGCCGAACTCGCTATTGATGACGAGTTTAGAAAGTTTTTACTCATTATTCTAATTTGGAAGAACATGCTACACCCGTTGCTCCACGCCCTACTACTTCTCAAAGTAGCAAAAAGGGCTTGTCGGGTTTGTCGCATTTAAAAGTTTTACATTCACAGCCAACTCCTTCTTGTAGTGCAAACTTTGATGAATATAACTTTTATTTGATGCAGCCAAATGTGGATATCAAGGAACTAGATGAGTTGGACGTCTTAGCATGGTGGAAGAAATACAAGGCAAGTCATCCGATACTCTCAAGAATGGCTCGAGATATCCTTACGGTTCAAGTATCAACCGTGGCTTCGGAAAGTGCATTTAGCCAAAGAAGACAACAAATTGGAGATCATAGACACTCATTATCCGGCTTTAGCTTGCAAGTACTAGTGTGCATTCGCGATTGGATTAGATCGGAGCGACGCAACCAAAACTTAGAAGCGGAGGAAGGCGAAGACGAAGAGGTTGAAGATTTGATAGCAAGTGGACCGGACCAAATGGAAAACTTTGAAGATATCTCCATGGCTGCCGAATATGATATGGGGGAAATTAACCAAATGATTGAGAATTAGTGATTTTATTATTCTACTATTTCTTTGCAACTCATGTATTATTTGCAAGTTAAAAAAACTACAACTTGCAAATAAATGTTATCCAAGAATGAATAAAATATATGGCTCATTGAGCTTTCTTCTATTTACTTGTGTTCATATTTTTACTTATATTAAGTTAGGAATATACTTAAAATATACTAAGAATATACTTATATTATACATCTACTTAAATTAAAAACTAGAAAGTTATATTCTTGAAAAATAACTAAAATATTCTAAGAATATACTTATAATATATAGTATACATATAACTTAAATATATATATATATATATATATATATATATATATATATATATATATATATATATATATATATATATGTAAGTTATATAACCTAAGTATATTGATATATATAAGTATATTCTTACTATATTTTAGGTATATGTAGTATAACTTAAGCATATAACTTAATATATATATATATATATATATATACGAATTTATAAACTTAGAAAAAAATTAAGCTATAAATAACTTAAGTTATAATATATAAGTTATAAGTATATATGTATATAAGTTATAAGTATATATAGTATACATATAACTTATATACATATATATATATATATACACACACGTATATGCTGTATTGCTGACTTGCTGTTAGCCTGTTAGTCAGTGAATATATAAACTTTACTTATAAACTTATATAACATATGTAAATATACCAATAATATACTAATAAATACTATAATATATATATATACTATACAAAAAACAAAAATAAAAAAAGAGGTTTTGGACGTGTTTGAATCGGACCGATTCCGGCTTCGGGTTTTTAACCGGTAAACCGGAACCGGTGGCCGGTTCCGATTTTTTAACCGGAAACCGGCTGGTTTGTTAACCGGTTACCGGTCCGGTCCGGTTCAAACCGGTTAACAGGTTTACTTATCACTTGATTGTCTTAATTTTAAATTTGAAGAGTGTATAAAATAAGTTACATAAATTAAAGAAATTCATTATGGGTACTTGTATACTCCCTCCTTATCACTTGATTGTCTTAATTTTAAATTTGAAAAGTGTATAAAATAAGTTATATAAATTAAAGAAATTCATTAAGTCGGTCCCTAGGAAAGCTCAATGTTTTGGGACTAAAATGTCGACATCACCTAGTTGCCATAGCTTATATTTCTAAAACCTAACTTGAGTTTGGTGGCGGTTTCTAAACTGTACAAGCTACGTAACTTGAGTTTTCTAGAGGTAGTATTTATCTTAATCAGGAAATTAAACTCAATGATCTTTAAAATAGACGATCTTGAACTTTTAATTCTCACTTGCTACATTGGTTAAGCTTTGAAGATAAAAGTAAAAAGTTATCAAACTTAAAATTTTGCCCGTGAGGTAAATAAGGTAAAAAAATTCAAAGCCACCGATTTTCAATGCCCTTTTTGTAAACCGTCCAATAAAAAAGAAACCAAAATCTCATGGGCCCGAACAAATATCTGATTTAAAAAAAAAAAAAATCCCGAAATTAGTTCAATATTAAAACGCAAAACGTGTAAGCACTTAATATGCGAAACATGGTTTGACTGTCAAAATGATAAAAATTCTACTGTATATTTGTTTTGAAGGGAGTAAAAGAGACAGAACGTCACAGAGAGAAAAGGAAAATTGGAATAGCATATGATAATTGTCCAAAAGGCATAAAATACGTTTTGGAAATCATTCTTCTCCTTTGAGGATACCTCAACTTTAACTTCAAATAAAACTGATGCCGCGCCACAGCTGACACTCCTCCCTTCATAAACTATCATACAGGAGAAGACTATAATATATATTTTAAAATTTAAATTATATGTGCTGATAGTTTAAAAAGAAATTATTCCATAAATGTAGTTTATTATGCTATACGAATTATCATTTATTTTAATATATCATTTTTTTTTTGGTGAAAATTTATTTTAATATATCAATTAATACTAGTTATTAAATAAAATTACATGTAATTTTTTTTAATTATCTGATTGTATAATTATTAGTTTTTTATATTATTGACACATATAACTTAAACTCATTTGTTTACCAAGTTGGACGAACCAGTAGGAATCCATTTTATCCTTCATGTGTCCCTTTATTCCATACTAGTGAAGTGATCCGCGCTTCGTGCGGTAGGATCATACCACTTTATGTTGATGAAGCTTCGTTAAAGTAACAAAACCATATTAACCTTTCAAGATCCTTTGTATTCAGCATCATTTTCCCAGAAATACAGTAACAAATTAAATATTTTTTTTAAACTCCTGTAATATGGTGTTTTCGACACCACAAGCTCCCTGTAACCCTTTGCTACTTAAGTAATATAGTATTTTCTTTCCAGCGCAAAAAAATAATAATAACTTATTTTAGTTTATCCTTGGTAAGAATAGTTTCTTATTTAGGGGAATGTATGTTTATCTATATATGTATGTACACTAAATCACCAAAAAAGTTTGATATCCATTCCTCTTGAGTTATATTCTCACGATTAGACTTAGGAAAATTAAAGCAAACGAAAGAATCAGATACGACGATCCAAACGTAAGTGGGCGGAAAAGTGTCCAAAGAATGCCCGCCAAGTTTAACTTACAAGGAAATCTTTTCACCAACCATGCTTAAGGAAATGCTTAATAATTTTAAACTGCGGTATCGTTTCAATTAATGTGGCATAGTTAACTAGGCAAAAAATTAAAAAGAACTTGTGACTTTAATCATGTCATGAGATTATTGTGGTTATGAGAACATGCAATCAAAAGCGCACAGGTCACTATTTGAACCCTATGGCTGGTTCGAGATGCCACTAAATTCACTGACCATTTGAGTTATTAGATTTGAAATTTAATACTTGTACAAGTATAGTAGATTTTCTAAACATATACATAAGGTTTTGAGTCAAATCAAAGCTAATGAATAGCTAAAACTGTACATTTGTTCCTGCCTGTCATCAAGAGTAAAATAAAGAGTTTCAAGTTAAATTTATTTTCAAATAAAACATATATTTTGTAATTTGTAAACAAGTACTTGTACTATTCTGTAGGTACGTAGGAAATCCAACTTCTTCATTGTGGACAGTGAAGGATGTCCAAGTCTCATGTGTCATGGACTGATCTGCTCTTCCTTCTTCATTGTTGCTCCTTGCCAATGTGCGTACTTTGCTTACTCTTTTATTCTCTGCCATATTATTTAGAAATAATTACTTAATGTAGTCTTATAAGATCTATTTATTGATAATAACTATCATTTTGATTATTTATATTTAGTAACTAATTTACTTTTCTAATTTACCATCCATAGCTATAACAGTAACTATACACCTACATGGTTAAACAAATCCCTTAATAATAGACATTGACTATTATTAAAATTGGTTCCATAATTTTAGCTTCCCTTTCATTCTTCAACCATGATTCTCCTTCTTCTTCCCTTTCCTTCTTCAACCATGTTCCATTTCTTTCTTCCACTAAATCCTAACCTTAACTTCTTCTCAACAACGGCTATCATTGTTAACTTCTTCATTTCCACTAAACCCTAAACCCTTAATTATTTTTATTTTCATTAATTAATGTGTATGTAATTTGTGTATTTGAACCAGTGATGCATATGTTTGCATGTTTTTGTATCTGAACTAGTGATTAACTGTTTATCGAATACACATACATTCAATTTTGTATATGAATGTTTTATGTACTGGTGTATTTGAAACAGTGACGTATTTTGTTTGTATGTATTTGTGTATTTGAATAGTGATGAACTGCCAATCAAATACACAATCATTTAAATTCGTTTATTAATGTTTGAATGTATTTGTGTATTTGAATTT
The DNA here is from genome assembly GCF_019175385.1 of Lycium barbarum. Classification (NCBI taxonomy): domain Eukaryota; kingdom Viridiplantae; phylum Streptophyta; class Magnoliopsida; order Solanales; family Solanaceae; genus Lycium; species Lycium barbarum. Next base: position 132,925,434 of record NC_083337.1, on the reverse strand, counting down.
TTCAATAAAAACTTAAATACAATTTTTTTAAAGTGTTTTGAAGTTACAAATCATGTATTTTTTGAATTACCGGTTGAATGATCGTAGTCTTTGTTTTGAAGGGAAGAGAGAAGGAAAATCATGGTTGGAAAAAGAAATGGAAGCTAAAATTATAGAACAAAATTTACCCTACCAAAAGAAGAGAAGAGAGAAAGATATTAAAAAAAAGATGTTATTCTGTCTATTAATAAACACCACCATTAATGCCTAAATTTAAAAGATCTGGTTATTGTTTACAGATTAGTTATGTATTTGAAGACCTTCAAATACATGCGTCCAAATACATAAACTAATGAAATGGTAGCTAAATATCATAATATTGAAAAGGATAGCTACTAATGGTAAGAACCTATCATAAGGTTGTTATTTTTGTGAGTTTACCATTTATTTAAGATGTATAGGCCTTCACCTTATCAATCCCTTCACCTTGCCACTGTAAAGATCTTGAGATAGATAAAAGTCAGGCAAAAAAGTCACAGCACAAGAGAGTTTCTAGTTTCAGCAACAGTTTTTGAATTTCCTGGTATTCTTTTCCTAGTATTTTGCTCTATGCATCTTGCAGCTCTCACACTTAGGAGGCATAGGTTATGATAGTAATTTGAACTTGATATTGCTGGTTAAATTCTAAGTTACTCGGACTCTTCACTTGGTGCTGCACCCATGTCGGCACGACATGAGTGTGGGATCCGTACCCGATCTGGCCAATCGATTTTGGGTACTTTGATCAAAATCGACGGATAAATTCCAAACAGATTTAATGATTTATGTAATCAAAACAAAAGTTCCAGGTGAAATTGAAGAAAATGGACTACCTTGTATATAGAAATTTCTATGTCACTCATTTCCTTTTATCTCCTTCCAGGGTTTCTTTCTTGATCAATATTTTCTCCTCAAGTTTTCCATAGTATATCTCATAATTTAGATTTTATAGCTCTATTTTTATATATTTGAAATATGTTTAGCCGAATTCCCGCATCTGGATCCGTATCCCCGAATCTTAAAATTTAGATCATGAAGGATCCGACCTTTATATCCGCACCCATATCGGACACCCGCACCTGAGTCAGAGCAACTTAGGTTAAATTGGCTGCAGAACAATAAATGGCTGTTCATGGTGATTAAGATCTTGTTTTGATTTAATTGTGTGATTTTGTATATTTAAAATCTGGAGATGATGCTATCAAGAAGTATAATAGAAAGAGTTCAGGAGGATAAAGTGGTTTGCATTAGTTTGGTGAAATTTAGGAATAATTTATTGGAGAAACTACAGATAATCTGCCACGAGATGCAGAATGGCTTTTCTCTTTTCCTTTTAAAATTTATCTCACCTTAATTCGGGGCACTTTGAACTGTACGACATAATTAAAGGGTAAAGTACGTATATATATATACAACAAATCTCTTTATAATTGTTATTTGTTATAACAATAATTCACTATAATGGCCTGATTTTCTCCGAAACCGATTTTTCATGTTATATTTTACTTCTCTATAACAACATTCTACTTATAATAGCAATGACATTCATTATAGCGGTACACTCTTTGTAAAATTACCTTTCTATAACAACCATACTCAAATATTGTGCAGTAATATTTTGTCAGAAATATATTATGTATAAAAATAAACATTAAAATATTTCTGGTGACCATCATTAATATCATGCACATAGTAAATTTGAAGTAAAAATATCTAAAAGGAAACAAATGTATTTCTCATAAATCTGATTTAGTCTTGAATATTTTCAAAATCACCTATTTTCTATCTACCAATTTTGTATATATTTGATACTTATTTCCTTGATTTTGGTAGTTGTAATTAGACTATTTTAAGTTTGAAAATTTGCAAGACCAAATCTGATTATTATGTGAAATATATATATTTTTTCCTTTTAATAGATGCAAACAATCAAATCTTACGATTTAATGTAGTATCAATTTAATTAATTAACTCAATTGGTATGATAATATCTATGAATATTTGCGGAACTTTAATTTTGATATCTTCATTTTATAATTTGAATTAATTGTGAATTTTGTACCTATAAATACAATTATATTTCTAGTAAAAAATAATAATGTTCATCACATATTCTTTATTCACGCAATATGGGGTCTAAACATCAAGCTATTTCTCTAAAAACAAAAATAGCATTGTGTCAATACAAAGAGGACAATCCAAAAATCACACATGAACAACTGAAACAGAAATTTTCAATTGGTAGTCATCAGGTTGTCGGGGACATCCTTAGCAAGAAGAACAAGTACATTGAGGCGGCTAAGCAAGCTGAAGGTGTTCAAAAGCCCGTTAAAAGCAAGAAATTGTGTGAGTGTTTAATTAATGAGCTATGAAAATCAATTGAGATTTTAAAATTTACAAGTATATTGTTTTCGTTTATAACATAAAAAATACAAAAAGTTAATTGTTTGCGTACTTTTGTTTATAACAGCTAAATGAAATCTAAATATCGAATGTCAGTATACATGCATAACAACACCTCACTATAGCATCCATGAAATTTCTGGACAAACGCTGCCACTATAGAGAGGTTTGACTGTATATATATTAAGGAGAAATATTTACGAAACGTGACGATAGTTTTCTATTTACAAAATATAACATTAGAAACCCTATACAAATCATGCTTTAAAAAAAAAAAAAAAATTAAAACTATTTTTATTAATTTTTTTCCACTCAAAATTTATGTATGAAAGTTGTATGAAATGTGTATATCTCGCTCAAGGCTTAAAAAAATTCGCTCAAAATTTAGTGTATGAAAATGGTATGAAAAATGTATATCTCATTCAAGGCTTAAAAAATCCGCTAAAAAATTGTGTGTATGAAAACGGTATGAAATTTGTATCTCGCTCAAGGCTTAAAATTTCGCTCACATTTTCGTGTATAAATTTCATGTTAGATTTTGGTAAAATTAATACAACTACAACAACATTGTATACAACTTTGATACAACATTCAAGGCTTAAAATAATCGCTCAAATTTTTGTGTATGAAATGTGTATATCTTGCTCAAGGTTTAAAATGTTTGCTCAAATTTTGTGTATGAAAAATTTATGAAATGTGTATATCTCGATCAAGGCTTAATTATTATGCTCAAAATTTTATGTATGAGAATGGTATGAAATGTGTATATCACGCTCAAGACTTAGAACTTCATTCAAATTTTTCATATATAAAGTTCTTATTAGGTTTCTGAAAAATTAATACAATTACAACAACATTGTAACAACTTTCGTACAATATCCAAGGCTTAAAATTTTAACTCACAATTTTGCGTATGAAAATTGTATTAAAAATTTCGCTTACACATACACATTTCATACAACTTTTATACACAAAAGCTTGAGGTAATTTTTTAAGCCTTTGAGCAAAAAACAAAAAATTTAATTTTTTTCAAAAAAAAAATTAAAAAGTTTGAAATATTTTTTTTAAATAATTTATTTTTAAATATATATTTTTTTCAAAAAAAATATTTTCTGGAAGAAAAAAATGAAAAATATATAAAAATTCGTCATGTTTCGTAAAATATCAGTATGTTTTGTAAATAAGAAAAACTATTTATAAATTGACCTTGTAATAAAGAATCTTAAGTAGATACCCTATGTCATTTTTCTATAATGAAATTTGGAGGGTGCTTACTTAAGGTCTGTCCAAGAGGTGGCTTATGTCATCATTTGTGACAATGGGCCTTGCGTAGTTGCATTCGCAGGGCTAGGGGTGGGCACGGTATGGTATATACCGAATACCATACCGATATCGAAGTTTTTAATACCACGGTTTTAGTATTATGGTATTTGGTATGAATTTAAATTTTCTTTGGTATTCGATATGGTATTTGGTATTTATAAAATGGATACCGAAGTACCGTATACCATACCGAAGTTTATACTACATATATACAATCCATATATATTATATTTACTACTGCTAAATATATAGACTAGTTTTCGTATAAAAAATTACATCACATCTCATTTAATGTCAATTTGTATCTAATAGAAAATTGTACCATCAAAGCTAACTTTTTATCCAATATTTTCATGCTTTTAGTCTTTCACATATGCTGAGGCCTAGAAGCAGCCTTTAATTTGTCTCTGCTATTTTTCCAATACATTAAGATTTGAAATGGTGGAAATGACCTATTCTCTCTACTGCTGAATGAAATTTTTGGTGTAAAATTGTTTAGGACCGAAGATTATGCTTAATTTTGGCTAATGTTGTTTAGACTTTGAAACTTTGACTACTCTATCGTGATTCAAATGTCCGTTGTGCAATTGATTAACGAAGAAAATTGCTTGTACTTTCTTTTAAATACGTCTATTTGTGTATGGTGTTAGTTTAATATAATTGAGAAATCTCGAAGTCATAATCCTTTATTACATGAGTATATATACGTAAGTCGAAGTCAAATAAACTATGGTTACCGAATTACCGTACCGTGAAATACCGAATCCGAACTTAAAAATACCGAACCGTACCGAATTAATTTGGTATGGTAATGGTATCGTATTTTTAAAAACCGAATACCGAAGTTACCGAACCGAAGTTTCAAATACTGTACCATACCGTACCATGCCCACCCCTACGCACGGCCCTACTGATTCTAGTTTGAATAAAGTTCAAGTATTTATGAGATTCAAAACTTATACAGTTATAATTCTGTGAATAAATCTTTGGAGTACTTCCTTTCTTAGTTAATAGGAGTACTATAACACTACACATTGTGAGATGTCCTAAATTCTTCCCATCATTTCAGTAACAATAATGTTTTTATTCCCTCTATCTCAAAATAATTATCGTTTTAGCTCATTTTACATCCAATAAGAAAAATAATAAATACAATGTATAGTTAACTAAGTTTCCTCTATTTATTAGATATTTCTTGAAAATTGAGCACTATTAAGAAATAGTTCTTTAATATAAGGGTATAGTTGTAAACAATTATTATTTTTTGTCTCGAATTCCTAAAGCGATACTTATTTTGGGACAAATTTTTTTTTGTTAAAGCGACACTTATTTTTGCAGGGAGGGAGTACTATGTATATGTACAAATTTAACAACTTTCAAATATTCAAGTTCATTTAACTACTCGAACTTTAAATTAAATGTGATGTATTCTATCAAAATCACTATTGTAATATTTATTATAATACAAGGAATAAATTAAATTAGCATCAACATAAATTGTGCAGGGTAGATGGTGCATATTCGAAAATCGATATCAAGTCTAATGAATCCATGACCCTACCAAAAAAACAAATTTAACACGTGTAAGACATCAAGGACCCAGGACGCAGATGATGTAGTTGTATAGAAAACACACATAATTAGTTACCGTTAGGAGCGGCGTGAAGCTAGCCGTTACAAAAGAGTCAAGCATATACTAACTCTATCAACTTACACCGCACATACGCACAGCTGGTTTCCACAGAGGAATAGCAAAAAAGGGGGTATTTTCCTGGAGATGCTGGCCGAGACGGATTTCTTGAGCTGCTCTTCACTAGCTGCTCAGGAGGACATTGATATTCCTATTTCCTCTAATGTCATAAGCAATGCTCAAAGAGACGTCACCTACAGGTGGTACCTTCTTTTATTTATACCACTTCATTCTCTCCCTGTTGTACAAATTTACTACTCCCTCTCTTTTTATTTGTTTGACTTACTTTAATTTTCAGTCCGTTTAAAAAAAAATGCTTTATTTTTTTTTTTGGCAATTCTATAATTTTAACTTTCTACGTGATAGGTTTAAGACAAGAAGATTAAAGCACATTTTGATACATTTTGCATATCTTTAATTTAAGATTATAAGATTCGAAAGTTTTTTTTACATTCTTCAACTCCTTACCAAGTCAAAAACCAGATAAACAAATTGAAATAGAGAGAGTCGTAGATGGAAAAGCACGCTCAGCACAAATCACAATTTACAACCAACATTGAAGCTACTATTATCCTGATTTCTACTACTTCCTGATCAAAAATGCTTTTTGAGTACTTTTTCGTCTAAATTATACTCTGTTCTTGTAACTGGATCTTTTTTATTTTATGTCGATTGCGGTAGTTAAGTAAGGTCATGAAATGCAGAGGACTATTGTGATGGTATGATTCTAATTAGGGATGTCACATGGGTGGGTTCAGCTGGATTTGAACGGGTCAAAATAGAAGTTATAAATGGGTGGTACTTGGACAGAAATGAGTTGGACTATGATGGGCATAACCCATCCCGTCCAATTCTTACTAAAATTTAATTATCTTTTTCTTTCCCAACCCGCAACCTTCGGGTTGGAGGGTGCTTACCATATAAGCAACCTCTCTTGTCAAATTTTAATTTCTTTATTTGTTCTGTTATAAATTTTTAAATACCTAATAAAACTATTTTTTTCATATATAAAATATTAAACCAAAAAAAGTTGTTTTGAAAATATTTTGACTAAGTTTCTATGTGTCAATTTGGGCTACATATCAGCCTAATTTTAGATAGGCTGGAATGATCTGAGCTAATAAATATCCTCTCAAACTTGAGCGGGTTAGGCGAGTCATGTTTATATTGGCAAATTTTCCCACCCCTAGTTCTAATAACAAGTTGCTTAATTTTGCTGCAGTTGTGGATCCTGTGGATATGAATTGAACCTGAACTCTTGCAACCGCAATACTACAATCATTGGATCAAAATATGGGAAAACTATGAGGAGAGGGGTTCTCTCATTTTTATGCATAGACGAGAGCAGATTTACTCAGATAAGTAAACTTAGATGCTCACCTTATTTTAGGTCAAAAAACTCGTGGGGTTTCTTTCAACGACGCACTAAACTATTGTGTCGAAAATGCAGAAGTTATATTGGTATTGCTTATATAGAGAATAGTAATACATGCGATGCCTCTCTACCTGGGATTATCAACGTCAAGTCAGATGCAACAACACCTAATTGGGACGGGTTGTCAGCTTGTAGAACTAATTACGACATCAAAATATGTGCGTTAAGGCCATCTGTTGAGTCCGTTGCTTTTGTTTGAAGGAAATCATTAGACACCAGTAAAGTAAGAAATGCTCCTTCTTGTATCACACGTATCCAAGAGTCAATATGTATACGTGCCTACCTCAAGTTGAAGAACTCATTGTATATTTTGAAGGAAGTCGCTAACTGCTGCCACCACCAAGTCCACATTTATCACCGGTGCCTAAGAAAAATAGAGTCAGATATGTGCCTTAGGAACACTTGTCGAAGAATCTGTTGTTAAAGGTAGTCGTCGTGCAACCAAAAAGGAATGCTTGTTGTTGTGACCAATCTCATAGGAAAAGGACGACAGAGTCACTCTACTCTTATACTTCTGGTTCTTCCTTATGTATGATGATTGATAAAGCTTGTAGGTTGTAGCTCAAAATGTAACTAAGAGTGTTTGTTCAAAAGTGTTGTAGAAGCTTCAAATGTCGTTGAATTTATAATGCAAAAGTAAAAGAAAATAATGGAAGCGGAGGCACGAGGAAACTCGTCTTGGGGTAAAGGACTTGGTGATTGCAGTCTCCTATAATTAAAAATCACAAGTAACGGTTTTTTTTTTTCTCCCAGTAACTTGTATGGTCTTCATGAACCGGTACTCTGAGGTTCTAATTGATCATGGTGATCGAGTACTTGGCCTGACAAATTTGGCATTTAAAGGCACTCTTATAGCAGCAAGGGTAGTAAAATGTAAAAAGATATCCTTTTAAATGCTAGCCAATTAAATTGATTTTGGTCACTGAGCACTATGATTGATGAGCTATCAGGAATCCATTAACAACTGGCTTTTACAACCATTGACGTCGTGATGGCTATCCTCAAATTTTGTCAATGTTAAAGAAGCAGGAGGGGCAGCTTTGAATTTCACACGTCTTGAATTGCGCAGAAAAGAAATTTCCAGGAGCATTAGCTTAATTTTCCAAAGAATGGTGCATTAGCTTTGGAAATCCTGGAAGAGGTGGTGCTGGAGATATTTTCTGAAACTATAGAGGAGAGAATCCATTGGGCAGGGTAGTAACAATGCAGCTAAAGGAAAAACCATTATTGGATACAGTTTGGACAGTTCAATTAGTGAAGTTCAGCTTGAATTTGATTCACAACAACTGATTTTTTAAGGTAATGGAGAATGCACTATTCTTTAGAAAATTAAGCTTATCTAACATATATTATTAGTGAAGTTCAGCTTGAATTTGATTCACAACAACTGATTTTTTAAGGTAATGGAGAATGCACTATTCTTTAGAAAATTAAGCTTATCTAACATATATTTTACCTCCCAAACTATCCCCTCCAAATCAGCTAATGCTCCTGCAAATTCCTTTTCCTGATCAACTGTGCGCAATTTAAGACATGTGAAATTCAAAGCTGCTTAACATTGACACAATTCGATAATAGCCATCACAATGTCAATGGTTGTAAAGCCAGATATTAATTCAGCCGCATGCTATTAGTCTTCTACACCAATGGATTCCTGATACCTGCTCATCAATCAGAGTTCATCAGGGACCAAAATCAATTTAACCATCTAGCACTTAAAGAGTGACTTCAAATGCTAAATTTGCCACGCCAAGTACTAGATCACCATGATCAATTAGAATCTTAGAGTACCGGTTCATGAAGAATTTGCCATACAAGCTGTTATATTCTCCAAAATCACGAAAAGAAAAGCCCCGTTTCTTGTGATTTGGAATTATAGGAACCTGCATCCCCGGGTCCTTCACCCCAAGACGAGTTTCCCAGTGCTTCTGTTGCTTTTTGCAGGCTCTTGAGCAATTCTCAAAGAGACGTCACACATACAGGTAGCTTATTTTATTAATACTACTTCCTTCTCTCCCATTTGTGGAATGTTATTACTAGTAGATCAAAAGATACAAGTATTACGACACATTGTACAACCAATAATGAAGCGAAAATTATCCTGATTTAACTACTTCCTGATCAAAAAATGTTTTTTGAGTTTCCCGTCTTAATTAAACTCTGTTCTGATTGGATTTCTTTTCTTCTTATGATTTTATGGATTATTTTGGTAGTAAAGCCAATGATTCAAACAAAAATTGGCTTAATTTTGTTGTAGTTGTGGATCCTGTGGATATGAATTGAACCTCAACTCTTGCAACCGCAATACTACAGTCATTGGATGAAAATAATGAGGAGAGGAGTTCTCTCAGTTGTATGCATTGAGCAGAGCAGATTTACTCACATAAATAAACTTAGATGTGTTTACTCCAAATTTGGATAATCAATTAAATTTGTGAGTAGGTATAGGATATGTGGTTAAGCCTCAATCTATTTGGTGGAAAAAGGTATGTATGGAATGATCAGAGATTCGCTATAGATCGATGTATCTATTAATATATGAGTATTACTTAATTGAACAAATCTAAGAGATGAACACAATGAATCCGGGCCAAAATCTGATATTGAAAGAGAGATTTGTGTATATTTTCTAGTACAAGATGTTCTTGATATGAGGAAGCCAACCCCCTAAAAGTGGGGCAATGACCCCTATTTATAGTATTGCCCCATGGGCTTCATACAACATGAGGCTCCTAAAAAATAAAGAAAAAACTCTGAAATGGATTAGGTTGGCCGTACGGTCTGACACCCGTACGATGGGCAGTTGAACATGGCAGGACGGCACCGACACGTGGCAATCACGCAATGGATCTCCCGGATCAACGATCACGATCAAACGGACTGACGGCCACGATCAAACGGACTGACGGCCACGATCAAACGGACCAACGGCCACGATCAACTCGGCTATGGAGAAACCGGACCAAATAATGTTCTTCCCTCTCTTCCTTTGGTCTCTGGTCTTACCGGTTTAACATTCATCCGGTTTTTACCGTATACAGATAGTCCCCACACTTTCCGGACCGTATTTTATCGGAGTAACGGGAAGTGGATGCATCAAGAAACCGGTGGCTCGATTCATCTGTTGTTATCTTTTCATTTTGGCGGGAACAGTTGTGCAACACCCCTTTGTCGTTGGCCACGTGTTCTCATCCCGGATGGTCAACTCTGACAAACGCTGTAACGCACGTCGCTTCAAGTCATTCCTCATTAATTATGGGACACGTGGCACTCCCCGGTTGGCTGAGAACTGTAACCGCCTGGATCCCACGTCTATATAACGTCTTCCAACACTTCTTTTTTTCATTTTACGATCCGTTCAATCTCTATCTCTAATCCTTCACTTCTAATACCTTCAATTCTCCACTTCATTTCTTACTGCTTCAGTTCTTCATTTCACTTTTCATTCCATATTTCTCGTTGACTCATTACTGACATTACGCGAACGGAAATAGCTTTGCCACCCCCTTCATCTAACCATTTTTTGTTGAGTGTGCTGTTGCTTCTTCCTCTTGTTCTTGACCATTTTTGAATTCTGACTGTTCCCCTCACTTCTGTTCTTAACTCCCTTCTCGAATTCATCCAATCTCTCTTTTTCATATTTTCAAATGTCTGCCAACACCGAAACCACTTCCCATGATGTTCCCTCGGTTTCTTCTCAAGGAACCGAGCCAACTTCGCCGCCTAAGGCAAAAACCGCCTTCGAGCCTATTGCTTCGGACGTTGTACCGGCCAAACCTAATTTCAACAAACATTTGAGGTTGAAAAACCTTCTCCGGTATCCAATAAAGGGTTTGATGTGAGACGATATCCCTCATCCATTACCGAGGATAAACTCGACTTAGTCCGGGCTGATTGTGGATGGGTCAACCCCTCAGTCCAAGTTTTTGCCCCCAGGCCAGACGAATCAGTCACCGACCATCGGGAGGGCTTCCTATATGTTTATACTTATCCTTTCACCCTCAAGCTCGACCCCCCGGTCGATCCGGTCATCTTAGACATGTGCCGGACTTACAACGTAATCTTGGCACAGCTTGGTCCGATTGTTTGGAGAGTCGTGGCCTGCCTCTGGCTGTTGGCCAATAATGCAGGAAAGGAATTCATGCTGGCCCACTTAACACGGTTATACTCCCCGAGGTTGTTCCGGAGTGATGTAATAAAACTCGCAAAGCGTAGCCTGAATCCAATTTTCTCGAAAATGGACAAAGACAGAGACCGGGGCTGGTTGGAGCGATATGTCCGAGTTCGGACCTCGGACATTATTCCGGACAACTACATGCCTTTTCCGGAAAGGTGGAATAATAATCGTAAGTCTGAACTCTTTTAATAATTGCCTTTGTATGTTTTGTCGAACTTCAGTTCTTCCACCTTCTCACTACTTTTCTTATTTATGTTAGCCGTGGGTTGGATTCCTCCGGTCGTCCGGGATCTCAACGAATGGGTTACTGCTCTCCTCAGCTAACATGCCCACGACGATCGGACGTGGGGACACCTGTCACGTGGCCGATGGGTTGCCTAGAACCACGGTAATACTTTGTTTATATCCGTATTCATTGCATCTTCTACCTTTCTGTAACATCTTCGATTTTCAGGTTTACCTAAGGGCTCGGTGGATCCAAAGCCAAAGTCAGGAGCAGAGCCCGCAACGTCGGTACCCGAGTTCGATTCAGCGGGTGCATCGGCCAAGAGAAAAAAGCCCTCGGACAAAGGGCAGAAACCGAAGAAAAGAGCGAGGAGTGTCGTTAGGACTTTAAGGGATGAAGCAGAGCTCGAGCTCCTCGTTCGAAGGATAGTGTTGCCCCTTCCATGGCTTCCATTCCAGAGGGGGGCATTACCGTTTCACCACCTCCTTCGGCTGGGGAAGGACCTTCAGCTCCGGCATTATACACAGGTGAGGAAGAAATTCATTACCCGACTCCTCTAAGGTCGATTGAATTCATTGATATTTCAGGCGATGTTTCTTCCGAAGAGACACCTCTGCAAAGGACAAGAAGACCTGGGGAGGCACCCGCTACCGAAGCCGGTCAAAGGACTGAGCCGGTCTCGAAGACCGAAGTCCCCATTGATGTTCATCTGATGCCCGACCATGAGGCTGCTGCAACTTCGGAGATCCCTGCCTTTGCCGAAGCTGTTGAAGTCCTTCCGAGTTCTCCAGCCCCTGCTTCAAGATCGGATGAGTTTGAAGACATGTTTTTGGACACCCCTTCTGCTACCGGCGAAGCTGCCGGTTTCGGAAATCTCCCGATCCCTCGAGCCACGAGGGCGGCTAGTCGGACCACCGAGTCCGGTGCTAGGGATAGCTTGGTCCGCACCTTTCTGGCCCCTAGTGTGGAACCGAAGAGGACAAGATCGGCTATGATCACCGTTCCCGAGGATTGCAGTTTTCTTTCTCGCCCGGTGGGTGTGGCAAGCTACCTGAGGCCCCTTGTCTCAGACTCGGACAAAAGGAAGAAGAACGGAGTCCCCTGGCAGTGCCTCATTAACGAGGGTATGCACACGGGCAATCGAGTAAGTATATCAGCCATCTTCGCATAATTTCATTGAGAATTTTAATCTCGTTTATTCAAGTTTTTGACTTCATTTGCAGAGTGTGGTGCTTGTCAACGAAGCCTTTGTCCGTGCTCAGCAAGAGGTGGACGATCTTAAGGGCCAACTGGATGCCCAAGGCCGAGAGACGGAGAAATTTCAGCACCTTCTGCGGGTGAAGGGGGATGAGCTGAACCGACCAGTTATTCTTTCCAACCTCCAACCCGAGCTCGATGCAACAAAGGCTGAAAACCGTCGATTAAAGGGTGAGCTGGCCGAGATGGTCGAATATAACCGGAGTCTCAAAGCGGACAAGATCGGCCTTAGCCGAGATAACACTCGTCTTTCTTCAAAGCTTGGTGAGCTCGAAACCACCATCTCTCAACTCCGAGAGGAGCTGGACTCTATCAAGTCCGAAGCTATGAGCATGGACGAGAGGCATCGGCTGCTCGAATCTGAAAGTACCCGGTATAAAGACCGTATGAGGGTGTTTGAGGAGAAGGCGGAGAAGAGGGCCCAGATATGTGCTGATCTAAAAACCGAGCTCGAAGAGACGGTTGATGCTAATGACACTCTCAAGGCCGAGCTCGAGTCGGCCACCCAAATGCAAAATGTCCTCGAAGAGGCTTGGTATGTTCTAGCGGCAAAGCTGGCCCAGGCCGAGGCTGATTTGGAAGAAGCTCTAAAGAGCGTGGAGGCCGCCGAGGCTCATGCCACTATTGTTGTTGAGTATGAAAAGTGGAAGTCTCGGAGGATCACCCTTGAGCAAGCCGAGCATGGCTTTACGGATCTTCCGGCCCTAATACTCGAGGCTGAAAGAGTCGAGGAAGAGGCTAAGGCTGCCCTCGGGGCTTACTCTGATGAATCCGAGCAGACAGTGTCCGAACACTCCGGATCCAGCCATACCGGAGAGATTAGGGCCTGTACTTAGCCTTTTATTTTTTGCCTTTGTAGGAGTCTCCGATGTAGCATCTTTTGTATAAATAGAACATGCATTTTTCTTTACTTTGTTTGAATGGTCGTTATGACTTCTGCCCGAATTGTTGGTCCGTTTTAAGGAGTCATTATTTCTGGCTGTGCCTGAATATCAGCTTTTCTCTTCATCCGGTACATTTTGTCTGGGAATTTTATGGAGTTTTTGCCCGTGGGACTTATCTTATACTTTTGTGAATTCGGACGTCTCCGAATCACGACGGGCATTTTTAAGGCCAGTATTTTTCGGACACTTGAATCTCAGCCTTAGCTAAATTTTGATGTAAGAGTCCCCGTTTGTGGGATTAATGATTTTGGCTCGATTCACTATGACCTCGTTGCCTTTGTCGAATTTCGACCGTAGTTCCCGGAATAAGGTATATGAATGAAGTAATGCCGAAATACGGCGATAATCATCGGGGCAAAGTGTTTTAACAGGAAGACATCCGAGATATCATTATCCAATCTTTCGATAATCTTTGCATTGCAAGTATTTATATACATGAGAATGATTTTTTTCCTTCTGCCTTTGCCGTAGTAAATACTAAATGAACACGATTCATTCTGATCGTTTGTTCCTTACATCGGAACCTAATGCAGAAGGTCCGGTTCTTGGTTTTGCCGTAGCAAATATTGCGTGGACACGATTCATTCTGATCATTTGGTCCTTACATCGAAACCTAATATTATAGGTCCGGTTTTGTTTTGTTGAGCTCCTCCAATTTCTGCTAACCGGGGTAAACTTCGAAGTGGGTATAATAGTCCCCCAACTCTTATCCGAGCTGCAAGATCGGGTAAGCGCTATTAAGTCTCCATTCGTAGGGTGCGACCCCGAGTTTCCGGGCGTTTACACTTGTCTTCGTCGAGTAACACGTTGTACTTGTTGCCTCATTAAAAACCTTGTCGGAAAACCCAGTTTGGGAAAAAACCGTACTAAGGAAAAGAGTGCAACACGTGTTTTCAGACCTAGATTCTAACTTTATCCGGTACTTGACCTCGTGCAAAAGAGAAAGGTTAAAAGAAAAACACGGGGAGTCCATACCTTAGCAGTAGTATCTTTTCAGATGAGCCACATTCCAGTTATTGCGAAACCGTTGCCCGTCCATGGATTCCAACTGGTACGATCCTTTGCCCGTTATCTCGGTTATCTTGTACGGTCCTTCCCAGTTCAGACCCAGTTTTCCTTCGTTGGGATCCTTGGTGTTCAAGGTAACTTTCCGAAGCACCAAGTCCCCAACTTGGAAATGCCGAAAATTGGTTCTCCGATTGTAGTACCTTTCCATTCTCTGTTTCTGGGATGCAATACGGACCAACGCATTTTCGCGGAGTTCATCCGTAAGGTTGAGTTTTACGGCCATGGCCTCTTCGTTTGACTCCTTGGTGGTATAGCTGAACCGGAGAGTCGGTTCACCAACTTCTACGGGAATAAGGGCTTCGGCCCCGTAGACCAACGAGAAAGGAGTTTCCCCCGTGCTAGATTTCGATGTGGTTCTGTAAGCCCACAATACCTCCAGTAATATTTCCCTCCAGTGATGCTTTGATGCTTCGAGTCTTTTCCTCAGATTTTGGATTATTGTTTTGTTCGTGGATTCCGCCTGTCCGTTCGCACACGGGTGATATGGAGTTGATACAATTTTCTTGATCTTCAACCCTTCGAGGAAATCGTTGACTTTGCCGCCCACCAACTGGGGACCGTTATCACAAGTTATCTCGGCAGGGATGCCGAAACGACAGATGATGTGGTCCCATATGAAGTCAATGACCTCCTTTTCTCTAATTTTTCGAAGGCCTGTGCTTCAACCCATTTGGAGAAAAATAGTCAGTCATAAACAAAATAAATCAGACTTTACCTGGTGCCCATGGCAATGGACCAACAATGTCCATTCCCCACTTCATGAAAGGCCACGGTGACACCACCGAATGCAGCATCATCAGTGCATATCTTTGACACCCGTCACATTTTCGGACAAAATTCTTTGAGTCTTCCTCCTCCGGTTCCAATAATAACCGGCCCTGATAATCTTCTGGACTAGAGCTTCAGCACCGGAGTGGTTGCCGCAGGTTCCTTCGTGCACCTCTCTCATCACGTATTCCGTTTCTCCGGGACCCAAAACCTGGCCAGGGGTCCGAAGAAAGACCGTCGATATAATTGGTCGTCTACCAAGCAAAAACGCGCAACTTTCGTCCTTAATGACCATAATTCTTTTGGGTTGTTCGGGAGCTTTCCCTCACGCAAGTAATCGATGTACTTGTTGCGCCAATCCAAGTTAAACCCATTGTGTTTATTTCGGCATGTCCGTTTTCTATCGCCGCATTCATCAAGTGTACCGTAGTCCCGGGGTTGATTTCCTCCCCTTCGATCGAAGATCCCAAATTGGCCAATGCATCGGCTTCAGTGTTATTCTCCCTCGGTACATGTTGTATGATCCATTCTTTAAATCGGTGTAGTATCACTTGGATTTTTTCCAGATACCTCTGCATCCGTTCGTCCTTGACCTCGAAAACGTCATTAACCTGGTTTACGACCAAGAGCGAATCGCACTTCGCCTCGATTATCTCGGCCCCCATACTCCGAGCTAACTCCAAACCTGCAATTATAGCCTCATACTCTGCTTCATTGTTAGTCAATTTAATAGTTCTAATGGATTGTCGAACGGCATCCCCGGCCGGGGTTCTAAGGACGATTCCTAGCCCGGAACCTTTGAGGTTCGAGGCTCCGTCCGTATGTAGCGACCAAATACCCGAGGCTTTCCCCGAGGTTAGCAGAAGTTCTTTCTCAACCTCAGGGACCATAGCTGGGGTGAAATCCGCCACAAAATTGGCCAAATCTGGGACTTGATGGCCGTTCGAGGTTTGTATTCGATATCATATCCGCTAATTTCTACAGCCCACTTAGTTAGTCTACCCGATAATTTTGATTTATGCATGATGTTTTTTAGGGGGTAAGTAGTCACTACACATATTGGATGGCATTGGAAGTAGGGCTTGAGTTTTCTAGAAGCACTTACCAATGCCAATGCTAATTTTTCCAAGTGGGGATAACGGGTCTCCGCATCCCCCAAATTTCTACTTACATAATAAATTGGGAATTGCGTACCTGATTCTTCTCAAACCAAAACGTCACTTACCGCTACCTTGGAGACAGCAAGGTAGAGAAAAAGCTGCTCGTCCGCTTTTGGTGTGTGCAACAGCAGTGGGCTGGACAAGTATCGCTTTAATTCTTGTAAAGCTCTTTGACACTCTGGTGTCCAAACGAAATTGTTCTTCTTCCTCAGTAAGGAGAAGAAACGATAACTCTTATCCGAGGACCTCGATATGAAGCGACTCAACGCCGCTATCCTTCCGATGAGCTTCTGCATTCCTTTGACGTTATTCACTACCTCGATGTCCTCGATGGCCTTGATCTTGTCCGGGTTGATTTCAATCCCCCGGTTTGACACCATGAAACCCAAGAATTTTCCAGACCGGACACCGAAGGCACATTTTTCCGGGTTGAGCTTCATGTTATACTTGCGGAGTACATCTAAGACTTCCTGCAAATGTTTTAAATGGTCCTCTGTTTTCAGGGACTTGACCGCCATGTCGTCAATATAAACTTCTATTGTTTTCCCTATTTGTTCTTCGAACATCACATTAACTAGGCGTTGGTAAGTTGCACCGACATTTTTTAGTCCAAAAGGCATGACATTATAACAGTAAGTCCCATATCGGGTAATAAAGGATGTTTTCTCTTGATCCTCCGGGTGCATCCGAATTTGGTTATACCCGGAGTAGGCATCGAGAAAACTTAACATCTCATGCCCGGGCGTCGCATCGATCATTCTATCGATGTGAGGCAACGAAAATGAATCCTTCGGGCATGCTTTGTTTAGATCCTTATAATCAACACACATTCGAAATTTATTACCTTTCTTCGGCACCACTACTACGTTAGCTAGCCAGTCCGGGTACTTTACCTCCCGGATAGAGCCTATGTTAAAAAGCTTTGTTACCTCATCTTTTACGAAGGCGTGTTTTGCTTCTGCCATGGGCCTTCTTTTCTGCTTTACCGGGGGAAACCTCCCATCCAAACTGAGTTTGTGAGTTGTTACTTCCGGTGGTATACCCGTCATATCTATGTGGGACCATGCAAAGCAATCGGCATTAGCTCGAAGAAACTCAATTAACTAGTTCCTGAGCTCCGAGGTTAACCCCGTGCCCAGGTATACCTTTTTGTCCGGTAAATATTTGAACAAGATGATCTGCTCCAACTCCTATACTGTTGACTTGGTTGCATCCGAGTCATCTGGCATGACGAATGATCTGGGTACACCAAAATCATCTTCTTCATACCCCGGATCTGACCCCAACTGCTTTAATTGCTATTTGGTGCCCTTTTCCCCGGTTGAATCTTCTTCCTTTTGATTGCTATTTGGTGCCCTTGCAACGGGTTGTTCACCTCGGATGGTTTTTATACCCTCCGGAGTCGGGAATTTTAGCAGCTGATGCAATGTCGACGGAACGACCCTCATGCTATGTATCCAGGGTCTACCCAGTAATGCATTATACTTTATATCTCCTTCGATTACATAGAACACCGTTTGCTGGATAGTGCCATCGATGTTTACCGGCAATGAGATCTCCCCCTTTGTGGTTTCGCTTGCCATGTTGAACCCGCTGAGTACCCGAGCTACCGGTACAATCTGATCAAGTAGCCTTAGCTGTTCGACCACTCTCCACCGGATGATGTTGGCCGAGCTACCTGGGTCAATCAAAATACGTTTAATTCGAGTTTTAAAGATAAGAATAGAGATTACCAATGCATCATTGTGCGGTTGAATGATGCCTTCTGCGTCCTCGTTGCTGAAAGAGATGGAACCCTCGGGTATGTAATCCCGGCCGCTCTTTTCACGCACAGTAGAGACCTTGGTTCGTTTCATCACCGGCCCTCGTGGCGTATCGGTGCCCCCAATTATCATGTTGATTATATGCTGGGGTTCCACTAGCTCGGCCCTTTTATGGGTCTCCCTTTCCTTGTAGTGATGTTTGGCTCTTTCACTCAGCAATTCTCGGAGATGGCCATTCTTCAGTAACCGGGCTACCTCCTCTCTCAACTGGCGACAATCCTCCGTTCTGTGTCCATGGGTTCCATGATATTCACACATCATGTTCGGGTCCCGCTGGCTCGGATCCGACCTTAGAGGTCTCGCCATCTTACATCCGGAATACGGCCAATGGCCGATACGAGGTCCGAGGTGCTGACGTTGAAGTTGTACTCCGATATCCTCGGCGAATCTTTGTTGCCAGCAGAGCTTCCGACATCACTCCTGAATGAGAGACCTCGACTGTTCGACGGGCGCTCGACCCGTTTATCACCCCGATCGGAGAAATGGCTCGGGTCAACCCTGGATTTCTCCGACCTGAAGCTTGGTTTCTCCGAATGGGAATATGGCCGATACCTTTCCCTCGATGACCTCACCTCCGGTTCGTAATTTTTCCTTGGTCTCTCAAAACTTTTGTTCACGTTTACTGGCCTCGGGGGAAGCTCGAGTTGGTCATCCTCCACCCGAATATTCGACTCGTATCGGTTATGGACATCTGCCCATGTCACTACCTCATATTCCAGCAAGCTTTCCTTTAATTTGAATGAAGCCGTCGAGCTCCGAACATTGAGCCCCTTTGTGAAAGCTTGTGCAGCTCATTCCTCCGGAACCAGGGGGAGCTCCATTCGTTCCCTTTGGAACCGGTTGAAAAATTCACGCAGTAACTCATCGTCTCTTTGGGATATACGGAAATTATTCGCCTTCCGAGCTTGCACCTTTTTGGCTCCGGCGTGCGCTTTTACGAACGCATCGGCGAGCATTTCAAAAGAAGTGATTGAATGCTCGGGCAAATGGTCGTACCAAGTCAATGCTTCTTTTGACAGAGTTTCCCCGAACCTTTTTAGCAACACAGATTCAATTTCATCTTTCTCCATATCATTGCATTTTATAGCGCAGGCGTATGAGGTCACGTGTTCGTGAGGGTCCGTTGTGCCGTCATATTTTTGGATATCCGGCATTTTGAACCCCTTCGGGATTAATTTCGGAGCCGCACTCGGAGGAAAGGGCATTTGGATGTACCTCTTTGAATTCGGCCCTTTCAAAATAGGCGGAGCACCCGGGATTTGATCCACCCCAGAGTTGTATGTTTCCACCATTTTTTCGGTCGAGTCTACCTGCTTCGCCAATATTTCGAGCATTCTCAGAACCTCGGTGGATGAACCAGCTCCGGACCCATTGCTTTCAACCACCCGTGCCTCATCTCTTCTGGGTTCAGCAACACCCTTCGCCTTCTCCGGGGTCGTTTTATCTCTTCCGTTTTGCAACTGGGCTATTGCGATTCCCTGTTCGGCAATTGCCGCTCTCTGTTCCTGCAACATTTCAAAAATTAAACGTAAGTCAATATTACCATTCGGGGTATCCGGCTCTTTCCGGCCTTGTGTCCGGGACAAAGTAATTGAATTGTGAGTATTTAAAGGGTCAGTGGCCGACTGGGCGGCATTCTCCTGGTCCACAGTGTTTTGTCGGTTAAGGCCCTCCCTCGAATTAACGGGGTTAGGGTCAGCGGGGTTTGGTTATCCTCGTGGCCCGTTGCCTTCATTTTTTGCCACGATCTCGTTGTTGTTGACGTGACCAGATTGCCCACTGTTAGCCATTTGGTCCATTTTTTCAGAGACGAACAGAAGATGTTTTTAATTTTGATGGGTGAGATAGAGATCAAGATCGAAGACCACTATTATCCTAGCCCCATGGTGGGCGCCAAACTGTTTACCCCAAATTTGGATAATCAACTAAATTTGTGAGTAGGTATAGGATATGTGGTTAAGCCTCAATCTATTTGGTGGAAAGAGGTATGTATGGATATGATATGAAGAGAGTAATAATGATCAGAGATTCGCTATAGATCGATGTATCTATTAATATATGAGTATTACTTAATTGAACAAATCTAAGAGGTGAAGGTGGGCAAGAGAGATTTGTGTATATTTTCTAGTACAAGATGTTCTTGATATGAGGAAGCCAACCCCCTAAAAGTGGGGCAATGACCCCTATTTATAGTATTGCCCCATGGGCTTCATACAACATGAGGCCCCTAAAAAATAAAGAAAAAACTCTGAAATGGATTAGGTTGGATTAGGTTGGCCGTACGGTCTGACACCCGTACGATGGGCAGTTGAACATGGCAGGACGGTACCGACACGTGGCAATCGCGCAATGGATCTCCCGGACCAACGACCACGATCAAATGGACTAACGGCCATGATCAAACGGACTGACGGCCACGATCAAACGGACCAACGGCCACGATCAACTCGGCTATGGAGAAACCGGACCAAATAATGTTCTTCCCTCTCTTCCTTCGGTCTCTGGTCTTACCGGTGTAACATTCATCCGGTTTTTACCGTATACAAGATGCTCACCCTATTTTAGGTGCACTGACTCATGGGTTTTCTTTCAACGACACACTAAACTTTTTTGTCGAAAATGCAGTCATATCGGTATTGCTTATATAGAGAATAGTACTACAAGAGCAGCTTCCCAGGAATTTTACTGTCAATTTAGACGCCACATCTAATTAGGATGGGCTGTCACCTTGTAGAACTAATTATGACATCAAGATATGTGCATTGAGGCTGTTGAGTCTGTTGCTTTTATTTGAAGGAAGTCATTATGCACCAGTAAACTGAGAAATGATCATTGTTGCATCACTCGTATCATAACACAGAGTCAAGATATGGTATGTGCCTATCTCAGTTGAAGAACTCATTGTGTTTCTTTGAAGGAAGTCGCTACCTGCTGTAACCGGGTAGCGAAACCGCCAAGTCCATATTTATCACCGGTGCCTAATAAAAATAATCAGATATGTGCCTTGGGAACACTCGTTGAAGAATCTGTTCTGTCTTTGAAGGAAGTCGCCCTGCAACCAACCAGGAAGGCTCGTTCTTGTAACTAGATCATATTATCATGAAAAACGGACGACAGAGTCACTCTGCTCTTACACTTCTGTTCTTCCTTATGCATGATGATTCATAAAGTCTGCAGGTTGTAGCAGGGGTGGAGCTAGTATATTATTCAGGAGTTCGGCCAAACCCAGTAACTTTGGTCTAAATCTTGTATTTGTCTAGAAAATTCATTGAATTGTTAATTTAGAACCCAGTAACTTAAAGAAATTAGAATCTCGAACCCACAAGCTTTGAATCCTAGCTCCGCCTCTGAGTCACTCATAGCACCAAATGTAACTAAGAGTGTTTGTTTGAAAGTGTTTTATCAGAACCTTCAAATTTAGCTGAATTTATTGTTCTTTAAAAATAATCTGTATAAGTCTAAATAAAGTTTCTGAATCTATAAAACACTTAGTAAAAGCAGATTACACAATCTGTAAAAAACTAAAAAACCAGTAAATTACAGAAAATGGACAAATGAACAGAAACAGTGTTAAAAAAAAATATATTCAGAACATAATCGAGCCCACTTAGTTCAAAGTGTGTCCTTAAGGAAATTATTCCCCTCACAGTACTCGAGGTTGATGGAATATCCCCTCCCAGGATAGAACGATTATCTTACCAAAATAGTAGTACTCCAAATTCTGGTAGCGGCGAACCACTCAATGGCAGTATATCACACAGAAAAGAAAACTTGTAAGAAGAGTAGAAGAATAGAGGATTTCAGAAAAATTCGTAAGTAATAATCTGAATATTAACTGGAATTTATAGCCATTAACGCATTGGTTGGGAAAAGGTTTGCACCTTTTCAGAAAGGGTTGCAACCTTTCAGAAAATGTACGTTTTTTTTTAAAAAAAAACGGAGGGGGAAATTTAAATTAATCCGGGGAGAAACGGGTCGCGGGTCAGACACGCGGATCCGGGTCACTAACGGGTCAGAATCTGGAAATAATTAATTAATTAATAAATAATTAAATTAAAATTTAAAAGAATTTTGGTCCAAAAAGATTATCAATCAATCAGATCATTTGACCAAATCCAAATCCAAAGCCGAAGCCGAAGCCGAAGCCGAGCCGAGCGAGCGACGACGACGGCGCGTGGGGTCCTTTCCCCCTCAACCCTTTTAGCAACTAGAGAAGGTGTAATGTAATATGTACACCTCTCTTTTTCTCTCTTTTTCCTATGTGGGACAGATGCTTTAACCAAAGCACAAGGAACCTTTTACATTTCCCAAAGCAAAAAGGGACCTTTTATATTCCCTTCACTTTTCATCCCATCATTTCCCATTCACCAATATCAAAAAAACCCAACAATCCCCCACATGAATGGGGAATGGCCATAATATAAAAGAATGCGCGGACAAGTGTGATATACAAGCGAAGATTGACTGCATCTGGATAAGTAGGTTTCCCTTTGAACTTTCCGTAGTGAACTTACATCGGATATACTCGATCAATCGGTAGATTTGATATCTTTGAACCGTCGAACTTTGTTGTATACCTAGACAACATAAATCACACAATCAACCTTCAACCATTTATGGTTCTCACGGTTGTGTTCGTTTCAGCCATGAACACCGCCTGGTTTCATGAGTGCATAGAGAATGGGCCTTCACTATCATTCCCTTTTAAAGCGGCTTACACTTAACACTCACATAGGTGATTTCTAAACATGTGGTCTTATAGCCACATTATCTGGTCATACACTGCCAAATTTAGATAATCATTAAAAATCTTAATGCTTTATTAACTCATTAACAAGCCATAAAGTTTTATCCTTATTTCTGAACATTGTCTTCATCCGAGAATGGGTTGAGTTGTTTGACAATGTTGAACCGTCAGTCATAACTTTGTTTGATCTCTTTGAATCTAGTTCTTGGGATCTCCAGTCTGCTAGGTAGAGTTACCGCCATGATGACTTGTCCTCGGCCTTAACCCCATTCCCATTGATGATCTACTAACTCCCTCTCTAGATAAGCCTTTTGTAAGCGGATCCGCTACGTTATCTCTTGACTTTACATAGTCAATCGTGATAACGCCACTAGAGAGGAGTTGTCTAACGGTATTGTGTCTTCGTCGTATGTGACGAGATTTTCCGTTATACATTACGCTCCCTGCCCTTCCTATTGCTGCTTGACTGTCACAATGTATACATATAGGAGCCAAAGGTTTGGGCCAGAATGGAATATCTTCTAAGAAATTCCGGAGCCATTCAGCTTCTTCACCGGCCTTGTCTAAAGCTATGAATTCAGATTCCATAGTGGAACGGGCGATGCAAGTCTGTTTGGATGATTTCCAAGACACTGCTCCACTCCCAATTGTGAAAACATACCCACTCGTGGATTTAACTTCAGACGATCCAGTGATCCAATTTGCATCACTATATCCCTCAATCACTTTGGGATATTTATTATAATGCAAAGCATAGTCTTGAGTATGTTTCAGATACCCCAAAACTCGTTTCATTGCCATCCAATGTGTGTAATTGGGATTACTTGTAAACCGACTCAGTTTGCTAATGGCACATGCTATATCTGGTCGTGTACAATTCATGATATACATCAGACTTCCCAACACTCTCGCATAGTCCCCTTGTGATTTACTTTCACCTTCATTCTTTTGAAGTGCGTAACTCACATCAATTGGAGTTCTGGCAATCTTGAAATCCAAGTACTTGAACTTGTCAAGTACTTTCTCTATGTAGTGAGACTGTGATAATGCTATACCTTGTGGAGTTCTATGAATTCTGACTCCTAAGATTACATCAGCAACTCCTAAGTCTTTCATATCAAATTTGCTAGCCAGCATGCGCTTTGTAGCATTTATATCTGCCATTTCTTTGCTCATTATCAGCATGTCATCAACATACAAACAAACAATGACTTCGTGACCTGGAGTGTTTTTAATGTAAACACATTTATCACACTCATTGATTTTAAAGCCATTTGCCAACATGGTTTGGTCAAATTTAGCATGCCAATGTTTGGGTGCTTGTTTAAGTCCATAAAGCGACTTTACAAGTTTGCAGACTTTCTTTTCTTTACCAGGAACCACAAAACCCTCGGGTTGTTCCATGTAAATCTCTTCCTCCAAATCACCATTTAAGAAAGCTGTTTTAACATCCATTTGGTGAATTTCAAGACCATACACGGCTGCCAGAGCCACTAACACCCGAATGGACGTTATTCTTGTTACAGGCGAGTATGTGTCAAAATAATCAAGGCCTTCTTTTTGTCTATAACCTTTGACTACAAGTCTTGCCTTATATTTGTCAATAGTGCCATCAGCTTTCATTTTCCTTTTAAAAATCCATTTAGAACCTAAAGGCTTGTTTCCAGGAGGAAGATCAACCACTTCCCATGTGTGGTTATCTAAGATTGATTGAATCTCACTATTGACTGCCTCTTTCCAAAATGCTGAATCAGAAGAAGACATCGCTGCTTTAAATGTTTGAGGCTCATTTTCAAGCAAGAATGTCACAAAATCTGGTGCAAATGAAGTAGATGTCCTTTGACGTTTGCTACGCCTTGGATCCTTTTCACTTGGTGTACTTTCCTTTGGTTCTTCCCGCGGTCGTTTAGATCTTTCACTTGACGACTCACATTCAATTTTATACGGATAAATATTTTCAAAGAATTCAGCATTATCTGATTCAATTACCGTATTAACATGAATTTCGGGATTGTCGGATTTGTGAACCAAAAACCGACAAGCTTTGCTGTTTGTAGCATATCCAATAAAAACACAATCCACAGTTTTTGGTCCGATTTTTACCCTTTTAGGTAAAGGAACTTGTACTTTTGCTAAACACCCCCATACTTTGAAATATTTCAAGTTGGGTTTTCTTCCTTTCCATAGTTCATATGGAATGGATTGTGTTTTGCTGTGGGGCACTCTGTTGAGTATTCGGTTAGCTGTAAGGATAGCTTCCCCCCACAAGCTCAGCGGTAAACCGGAACTTATTAGTAAAGCATTCATCATTTCTTTCAATGTCCGATTTTTCCTTTCCGCAACTCCATTGGATTGTGGTGTGTAGGGGGCAGTGGTTTGATGAATAATTCCATATTCTAAACATATCTCTGCAAAAGGAGATTCGTATTCTCCACCCCTATCACTTCTAATCATTTTAATCTTTTTATTTAGTTGGTTTTCGACTTCATTCTTATATTGCTTAAATGCTTCTATTGCTTCATCCTTACTGTTTAGCAAGTAAACATAACAATATCGAGTGCAATCGTCAATAAAAGTTATGAAATACTTTTTCCCATCGCGAGATGGTATTGACTTCATATCACAAATGTCAGTGTGTATTAAGTCTAAAGGATTTGAATTCTTTTGAACGGACTTATACGAATGCTTAACAAACTTTGATTCAACACATATTTGACATTTAGATATATTACACTCAAATTTAGGCAATATTTCAAGATTAATCATTTTCCGCAAGGTTTTGTAATTGACATGTCCTAAACGAACATGCCATAAATTATTTGACTCCAATAAGTAAGAAGAAGCAGATTTTCCATTAATACTGGCAACAACCATTACATTAAGTTTGAAAAGGCCCTCGGTGAGGTAGCCCTTTCCTACAAACATATCATTCTTACTAAGTACAAATTTATCACTAACCAGCACGCACTTAAACCCATTTTTCACGAGTAGTGCGGCTGAAACTAGGTTCTTCCTAATTGATGGAACATGCATGACATTGTTGAGAGTCAGCACTTTGCCGGATGTCATCTTCAACAGAACCTTTCCATATCCTTCAACTTTGGCTGTTGCAGTATTTCCCATGTATAGCTCCTCGTCAGGTCCAGCGAGAGTGTAAGTTGTAAATGCTTCCTTAACGGCACACACATGTCGAGTGGTGCCAGAATCAAGCCACCACTCCTTTGGGTTGCCAACCAGGTTGCACTCGGACAGCATTGCACATAGGTCATCAACATCTTCCACCATGTTTGCCTGACCCTTGTTTTTCTCTTTGTCCTTCTTGGGGGCACGACAGTCGGGACCTTTATGGCCTGCTTTACCACAATTGTAACAATTGCCCTTGAATTTTTTCTTGTTAGGATACTTCTCCTTTCCAGAACGCCTCTTCCTTTTATTGTTCTTTTTCGGAGCAGCATCTTCAACGACATTTGCCCCTTCAATTGGTGAACTCTTACGGTACCTCTTATCAGCGGTTTTGTTATCTTCCTCGATCTTGAGACGAATCACAAGATCCTCCAATTTCATTTCCTTTCTCTTGTGCTTAAGATAATTCTTGAAATCTTTCCATAAGGGTGGCAACTTCTCAATCATTGCAGCCACTTGAAATGCTTCATTCACTACCATACCTTCAGCAATAAGGTCATGGAAGATAAGTTGAAGCTCTTGAACTTGGGTTCCAACAGTTTTTCCATCCACCATTTTGTAGTCTAGGAATTTGGCAACCACAAACTTCTTCAAGCAAGCATCTTCAGTTTTGTACTTCTTTTCCAGTGCACTCCATAATTATTTGGAGGTCTCTACTGCACTGTAGACATTGTATAAATCATCTTCTAAGGCACTCAAAATGTAGCCTTTGCACAAAAAATCAGCCTGTTTCCAAGCCTCAGTAACCATGAACTTCTGATTGTCAGGCATGTCGGCGGCAGGCACGGGAGGGTCCTCACTGGTGAACTTTTGCATACCAAGGGTGGTAAGCCAAAAGAACATTCTCTGCTGCCATCCTTTAAAGTTGGCACCGGTGAACTTCGCAGGTTTCTCAGCCGGTGGCACAGCGGCACGGGTTGTAGGCGTGACCGCTGGTGCAATGTTCACAGAAGGAGTTCCAGTCGCAGAGGGAGTTCCAGTCGCAGAGGGAGTTTCAGTCTCAATTGCCATTCTTTCTTTGTCACTGTCAAATCGACAAACTGTTTTAGTTAATAAAACTAGAATAGCAATTAAATCACAAACTTAAACGATGAAGATTTTATTTCTTCAAATCGCAGTATACTTATGAACTTTGGTATTCCAACGAAGTTTTTATATCTTCAAGTCAGAATACTAATATTCATATGGAGTAGAAAACTACAGAAGTTTTAATCTCCTTAAACAGAATACAGATTATAATATTATATACTAATTTCCTTAAGATTGTTCTTTAAAAATAATCTGTATAAGTCTAAATAAAGTTTCTGAATCTATAAAACACTTAGTAAAAGCAGATTACACAATCTGTAAAAAACTAAAAAACCAGTAAATTACAGAAAATGGAATTAATCCGGGGAGAAACGGGTCGCGGGTCAGACACGCGGATCCGGGTCACTAACGGGTCAGAATCTGGAAATAATTAATTAATTAATAAATAATTAAATTAAAATTTAAAAGAATTTTGGTCCAAAAAGATTATTAATCAATCAGATCATTTGACCAAATCCAAATCCAAATCCAAAGCCAAAGCCGAAGCCGAAGCCGAAGCCGAAGCCGAAGCCGAAGCCGAAGCCGAAGCCGAGCCGAGCGAGCGACGACGACGGCGCGTGGGGTCCTTTCCCCCTCAACCCTTTTAGCAACTAGAGAAGGTGTAATGTAATATGTACACCTCTCTTTTTCTCTCTTTTTCCTATGTGGGACAGATGCTTTAACCAAAGCACAAGGAACCTTTTACATTTCCCAAAGCAAAAAGGGACCTTTTATATTCCCTTCACTTTTCATCCCATCATTTCCCATTCACCAATATCAAAAAAACCCAACAATCCCCCACATGAATGGGGAATGGCCATAATATAAAAGAATGCGCGGACAAGTGTGATATACAAGCGAAGATTGACTGCATCTGGATAAGTAGGTTTCCCTTTGAACTTTCCGTAGTGAACTTACATCGGATATACTCGATCAATCGGTAGATTTGATATCTTTGAACCGTCGAACTTTGTTGTATACCTAGACAACATAAATCACACAATCAACCTTCAACCATTTATGGTTCTCACGGTTGTGTTCGTTTCAGCCATGAACACCGCCTGGTTTCATGAGTGCATAGAGAATGGGCCTTCACTATCATTCCCTTTTAAAGCGGCTTACACTTAACACTCACATAGGTGATTTCTAAACATGTGGTCTTATAGCCACATTATCTGGTCATACACTGCCAAATTTAGATAATCATTAAAAATCTTAATGCTTTATTAACTCATTAACAAGCCATAAAGTTTTATCCTTATTTCTGAACATTGTCTTCATCCGAGAATGGGTTGAGTTGTTTGACAATGTTGAACCGTCAGTCATAACTTTGTTTGATCTCTTTGAATCTAGTTCTTGGGATCTCCAGTCTGCTAGGTAGAGTTACCGCCATGATGACTTGTCCTCGGCCTTAACCCCATTCCCATTGATGATCTACTAACTCCCTCTCTAGATAAGCCTTTTGTAAGCGGATCCGCTACGTTATCTCTTGACTTTACATAGTCAATCGTGATAACGCCACTAGAGAGGAGTTGTCTAACGGTATTGTGTCTTCGTCGTATGTGACGAGATTTTCCGTTATACATTACGCTCCCTGCCCTTCCTATTGCTGCTTGACTGTCACAATGTATACATATAGGAGCCAAAGGTTTGGGCCAGAATGGAATATCTTCTAAGAAATTCCGGAGCCATTCAGCTTCTTCACCGGCCTTGTCTAAAGCTATGAATTCAGATTCCATAGTGGAACGGGCGATGCAAGTCTGTTTGGATGATTTCCAAGACACTGCTCCACTCCCTTTTATATTCCCTTCACTTTTCATCCCATCATTTCCCATTCACCAATATCAAAAAAACCCAACATTTATTATCAGGTCAATATTTTCTGCATAGGTTTTTCCCAATCCAGAATGATTTGGGTAGCTGCTACAAAAGATCAACTGCCATCAGGGCTCTAGTGGCACTAGGACAAATTGTATTTTGTGGACGCATTTCCACTTGGGTGAAGATTTGCACCAGTGCAACTCTTTTAAATAACCAAATATCATATGACCAATACCCAAACATTGACGTTTTTGCCTTTAAAAAGAGTTTTTCTTCCATGTAACCTTATAAGTCTTGATGGTTAGAAAAAGGTGCGGTAGTTGCCTGCCTTGAAATGTGGCCGCCGTCCCTTACGGTGGACTTATAAGGTTATATTGTGTTTTTTTTTTTTAGTGGATAGTTTCATTTTTCAGGGAATATGATGGACTATGTTGATTTATTGTGGTTGAAATATGATTATGATTTCTCTTGGATCAGGGTTTGCTGTTTTTCTCGCCCTTGAAGTTAAATTGAATCGGTAAGAAAGAAGAGAAGTGTGTGCTAACAGCGATTAACAACATATTAGTCAAAGATTAAGGTTAACAAGTATATAGCATAAAAAAATTGGCATTCAATAGCCAAATATATTCCAATTTCACTTAATAACCGATAAATTTCCCACTAGGTCCCTGGAAAAATGACAGGTCGGGGGAAAGTACCATTTCCAACATTCTTTTTACCAAATATTGATTCTATATTTTCATCTCAAAACATGTTTCTTTGTTTTATAAAGGGTGTTCTTGAAATTGCTTGGAAACACTTGGACAAGAACCTCAATGCCACATATGTATATCACACACATAAAATATACATGATATACGGGAGTCATTTTGAGATAAAAGTATGTCTATACGATAAAAATATTCTCATTTGTATCATTTAGTGGATTGACTGGATATAATGTCAAATTCGCAACAAAGAATCTAATTAGGCCGCTAGGGATATAGGAAGTGGGAACCCTACCTGCTAGTTGGGGAGTTGGTTTAAGATTTTCTCAGTTCATTAAAGATGAGGCTTTTAACCCAGCCCCAGTTGGCTGGCCAACTTCATGCGATTTGACTGGGCTGGTTCGTGAGGATAAATACTAAAAAATTATAAAAAAAATATTACTTTAGTTAAGTAACCAAATAACATAAAAGAGCACAGTTTTAAACTAAACTAAAATAGCATAAACCCCATGCTGTATATTTATACTGTTTTTTATTTGCATTGTACATAAAAGTAGTATGTTACGTAATTTCTCAGTTTGACTACAAAAACAGAGATATAATTGAAGTGTTCATAAATCACAACCACTCGTAACTAATTGTGAATATGAGTTTTCAAGAAAACCCAAGAGAAAGCAATGTACGTTGAAATGAGAAAATTTGCAAGTCAACTTAATACCGAGCAGTTTCATCGAATTAATATTGTGTGTATGTCGTGATAATGTACAAAAATAATTTGGTCAACACGTTCGGTTTGTGTAATGATGCAATATTCTGAACATAGCGTATAGGGGAGGACGAATTCTTTTCGAAAAAGTTGTTCATAAACGAAGGACATAAAAATACTCAAAGGAATAATATAAGCACCCGTGAAAGACTCAGTAATGGCTATATAAAAGAAATTTATCAAACTAAAGAGAGAAGGTAGGAGACTTTACTTAATAACTCAAAACTCTTGAATCTCACTACAATAAAAAAAATGTGACAGATCATCCCTATTTATAATACTAGAAAACCAACATACACTAGGACTAGAAAACCCATTCCAATACGAACTAGAAAAATAAATCCTAATTAAGTATGAATTAAATAAATACCAAATATCAATCCTAAACAACTTTGGATTAGTAATCTTGGTTTAATTCCAACATAGCCTCCCTTAAACCAAGATCTTCAAACTTGAGCGTGCCATTAACAATATCATATCTTGTAGAAGTCAACCACCTTAGACTCTCGAACAATTTCCTGAAGTACGTAGCATCAACAAACTTGCGAGTGCCATCTTTAGTCAGCTTCTGTTTCTCTTCAACAAGATTCAAAGTTAATTTGACTTTCTCCATCTTCAAAATATCATGAGCATATTTGTTCTTCTTTTTGTATCCTTTAATAACTCGTCTTGATTTAAAATCATTTGCTTCTTCACTTGATTTGTACTTGGTCTTGCGTGCCCATCCGACTCTAGTTGACCTTCCAATAGGTGGTAAAGCAGTATCATCAACAAATAATTTTTCTTCAAGCTCCTCAAAATATACAATCTCAGGTAATGGTTCAAAATTGATTGCGTCTTCAATATCCAAAATCATGCACATCAATTGTGGATCTAGACCCTTAATTATTTCTGCTTCAATTTTGGGTAAATCATCAAAAACTTGTTCTTGGTGAACTCTTTTGCTTCTTTCATCACTAGATTCATCTTCAATACATTTAAACAATTTTTCTTGTGTGATAATGGCGGGTACTTCTATTCCTTTCTCAATAGCCCCACATTGTATAGACCAATCATGTCTATTACATATTTCATTACTTGAAACACTGGTAGCTTCTACCGAAAGAGCATCAGCCCCAATCAAATTATCCTTTTTAGCTATCCCAGAAATCATTGATAAATAAATTTGAACATTATTGGATTTTGTACTGCAATCAAAGACATCTATACCACAACAAAAATTTCCTCTACCTTCTCTTATTTTCTCCATAATTTCTAAATTCTGGCCTTCTTAATTTATTTCTGCCAGATTCGATGACTCTTCTTTATCTTTTGGTTCATCCTTTGTTTGCAATGCCTCATCCACTATCTCATGTGTTTGTTGATTCAATGACATCTCATATGCCACCAATTCATCTTCTAGATCATCAACTCTCAATGTATTAAGATCCTGGGTTGCCTCAATAACTGTTTTCTTAATGTGAAATTCTAATCTCAGAGACTGCAATATCTTCTCAACAACTTTAGCATCTTCCAATACTTCTCCATTGACCTTCATATCATTAACTATTTTTATAATTCTTGTAAAAAATTCTTTGACAGATTCTGTTGGTTTCATCTGGGGCAACTTATACTGTCTCCAAAGCTCTTGAAGTTTCTCTCTCTTCACATCTGCGGCACGCCTATATGATTTCACTAATATTGTCCAAGCCTCTTTTGTTGATTTTGCATGCAAATATTTGTTATATACATGTAATCGGACTTTGCTATTGAGGTAGTAGAATGCCTTATAATTCAATTGCATATTTTTCTCCAATTGTGTAGCTGCTTCACCAGTCAATGTTGTGCCTTCTGCGGTTTCCACAAACCCTTCATCAATAATGGACCATAGTCTAACAACATTAAAGAAATTCATCTGTTGATACCAATTCTCAAAATTATTTTTGCCATCAAACACAAAAACGGGACAATCCGGTAAATATGGAATATTCATATTCTTTTATATATGTCGGATTTCACACGAGGCTTTGATCGGATCTCACATAGGCTCTGATACCAATTTGAAGGACCTAAAAATACTCAAAGGAATAATATAAGCACACGTGAAAGACTCAATAATGGCTATATAGAAGAAATTTATCAAACTAAAGAGAGAAGGTAGGAGGC
This sequence comes from Lycium barbarum, assembly GCF_019175385.1. Lineage (NCBI taxonomy): Eukaryota > Viridiplantae > Streptophyta > Magnoliopsida > Solanales > Solanaceae > Lycium > Lycium barbarum. The sequence continues at coordinate 132,892,705 of NC_083337.1, read as the reverse complement.
TTTACTACTCAAAACTCTTGAATCTCACTACAATAAAAATATGTGACAGATCATCCCTATTTATAATACTAGAAAACCAGCATACACTAGGACTAGAAAACCCATTCCAATATGAACTAGACAAATAAATCCTAAGTAAGTATGAATTAAATAAATACCAATCCTAAGCAAAATTGGATTAATAATCTTGGTTTAATTCCAACAATAAACAGCCTGCCTGGCCAGCTTAAGGATGTCACAAGAATCAAAGCTTGTCGTTTTAGGTTTTTGTATAGGGTGAAATCTTACATTACACGTGGCACGAGTTAGTATCGACAATTCAACATGTGGCAGATAAGAAAGGTTGAAGATGCATTTCACATGAGAACCTGAAGGAAATGATTCCACACGAACCCGGAGCAAAGAATATGGAGCAATTACGAGTCATTTATGAGTTTCAGGCGCTACATATCCGGATCGGATATGTAGCCAAACGTTATGCCTTTGTAATTAAGTAGCATTTATTAGTCATTATTGTCCATTATGGGGCACGATTCACGGCTCTATGCTAATAGTTTTCACCTATAAAAGGAGGCCAATGTCAGTGTTAGAGGACATCCAATTTTAGCTTAACAATATACACTTACGTTCACAAGCAAATTATAATACTTTTACTTACTTTTTGTACCGAATCCAAAGGGTTCTTCAAGGCTGAAGTGTTCATTCGTAGTCATCCTCATTGAGAGATTCCTTGAGTTCATACGGCCCGGGCTCAATCTAATATATTCTTATTTCATATTTACTTGATTGTTTTACTTGGCATTCATAATTTATTCTTGTCTCTAACGAATCAATTCACGTATTCTTTAAACCACTAAATAAATTCAACTGTACCATTTTGGGGTAAAAAGTTTTACTAACCGAAAATTTTGTTACACTCTATCAAATTAATCTCTAAAATCTGATTATTCTAATGGAACAGTATCGAAAACTTCTGAGCTTGTTCTTTTGCCCATTGTTTAAACCGTTTTCACATGACAATTGACAAGCTTAACTTCCCGTCTTTTAAATGATGGTCTTTCTAGCATTTGAATAGAGATTTTGTTGTGCAACAGTTGTGCGACAACAAGAAGTTACTCATACCAAAAAAAAAAAAAACACACACACACACACACATTTCAAAGTTATTTGAATTTAGGCATATCATATCATCACCCTTTAGAATTTAGATTAACCATAATTGACTATCTAGCATAAATTTGTACCACGCATTATAAGATAATAAGTAGTAGAATATTTTGGTCAACTATTAAATTCCCCATATTTCCATGATAAGAAGTAACTAAAGCTATATTGTCTGGTATAGATCGTCTTGCTGATTGCATCATGTAATAAACGAGAGTTGAAGAGCAAACAATCACATTATGTATGTAACCCTAATGACAATGTAAATCCTTTATTGAAACGAGTTTAAGCTTTACACCATCCTAAAAATAAATTTTCACTTTTACTTATCCACTTTAGCATATCAGACCTTTATTTCCTGTTTTACTCTTAACATTAATTACTCATTCTCAATTCTATTGAGACTATACACCAATTACTATGGGCATTATGGTAAAATATACACTTCATTTATTAATTCTTAAGAGGCGTGCAAAGCTCATAATGAACAAGTAAAAGTGAACGAAGGGAATAAATATTTTATTACGTGCTACAATAGGTAAAGATAACCAAATGGTGCAAACATTATTTACACGGACGGCATATATTATTTGAACTCGATTGAAACACACCCCAAATTAATTAGAGGTTTATTTTCCTCTTTTATGGTGGGGACGGAGTTTAGTATTTCTTGCATGTATTGATTTGAAGATGCATATATATGTACAAGACAAGATTTCCTTCTTTGGTCAAAGAAGATTGGTTTGATGAGCTAGCTTTTAGTATTACTCAAAAATAATCAAGATAACGATAGAGAAGTTTCCTTTAATCTATGTGGCATGGCGTATAAATTATACAGTATAATCATAACAAGAAACATGCATACTGATAATGTGAATAAGTAAAAACTTAATATTGTAACCTCAAGAAGAGACGTATGAAACAAGCATTTACAAAAATTTTCTGCAACAGTGGGTGCAACAACTTGTACAGGGTATTAAACTATACTTGGCCATATAAAATTAGCTGACCTTCATGCTGAATCAAAAGCTAATCTGCAAACCTCAAACCACCCTCTCTTCCTTCTTCCTCTCCTATAAAAATATTAAGACTCAACTATCAAATCTTTACTATTTGCAAATCTTGCATGCATTTTCCATTACTTGACAGAATTTAAGAGTTGACAGAATTTAAGAAACGAAATACAATGGATGCTGGTAACAGAATATCCAACAATTTGCGCTATTTCTTCTTCATCGCCATTTTGCTTCTCTTAGCAAATGCAAGTGCAGAAACACACTACCATGATTTTGTTGTATGTCATTCTTGTTTGCGTTAATCTTTTTTGTCTCTTGCTGATTAACATTTTGAGATTTTAGTTAGAATTTGGAAGATGCTGAGCTCTGTTGTTATGGAACAGATTCAAGCAACACCAGTAAGGAGGTTGTGCAAGATCCATAATACTATAACAGTGAATGGACAATTTCCTGGACCAACCTTGAAAGTGAACAATGGTGATAATTTAGTCATCAACGTAGTTAACAGAGCTCGATACAATGTCACCATTCACTGGTAAGTTCATGCATGCAGAATGCAAATGAACTTATAAGATGTGCATATATGATTAATTTAACATATGTAGTACACAGACAATATCAACTTGTTATACTATCAAGTTATCTAAACAATAATTATAAGTAATCGTCTAATAAAACTAGACATAGTATCTTGAAAATTAAAGACAAGTTGTAATACATATATTGATAGTGCGAAAATTCTTCACATTGCCGTCTATCAATATATACATATGTTAAATCCATATACTGAACACAACGATATCATGCATAAGCGTTGTCCTTTTGTGTGGTTTTTACAACTTTGTTGCATTTGGAAAGGCATGGAGTCAAGCAAATAAGAACAGCATGGGCAGATGGACCAGAATTTATAACACAATGCCCAATTAGACCAGGAGGGAGTTACACTTACCGCTTCACAATTCAAGGACAGGAAGGCACACTTTGGTGGCACGCCCACAGCTCATGGCTCAGGGCCACTGTTTACGGAGCTTTAATCATCCGCCCAAAAGAAGGAGAATTCTACCCATTCCCTAAGCCCAAAAGAGAGACGCCCATTCTGCTTGGTACCGATTTCTTCCCATTTTAAACAAAAGACTTGAAAAGAATCGAGGGTGTATCAATACTTACTAGCTGAGCTGCTTCCCATTGAAGTAGTTGTATGGCATTTTGTGATTAGGTGAGTGGTGGGATGCAAATCCTATGGACGTAGTAAGACAAGCCACGAGAACAGGAGCAGCTCCTAATGCATCGGATGCATACACCATTAATGGTCAACCAGGTGATCTCTACAGGTGTTCGAGTAAAGGTTAGTTCTAAGAAATGGATTTGAGTTATATAAACTGATAGCGTAAAGATTTTTTACACTACCAGTGTAGTATAATAGACATGTGACAGCAGGTTAGTTATCATTTTTACCAGGTTACTATTTATAGTACTTACTGCTTAGCATAGAGAATACTCCTTGTAAGTGACTTCGTGGTGTAAATATTTCATACATTGTCAATGCATAGAAATTAAACTCTGAAAACATCTCTACTCCCTTTTTATTAAGACTCATGATCACATAACAGAGCTAGAAATATCTCAAGAGCACTGACGATATTCAATTCAAATATTACTCCAAAACTTTTAATGTCAATTTCTCCTATGATAGTCAACAAAAAGCATGTGTGATACTAATGCTAAATAATGGCATAAATTTATCTCATAGTATAAGGGCCCCTTGTCAAACTAACTAGTTCATCCTAACATTCATTAGTTTGGATTCAGAGTAACATGCTCATCTATCATGTTCTCATAGAAATCATTTAGTTGGATTCACCTTCATGCAGATACTACCGTAGTCCTGGTGGACTCTGGTGAAACAAACCTCCTTCGAGTTATCAATGCTGGACTCAACCAGGCGCTTTTCTTTACTGTGGCAAACCACAAGCTAACAGTTGTTGGAGCAGACGCCTCTTATGTTCAACCCTTCACCACATCAGTGCTTATGTTAGGTCCAGGCCAGACTACTGATGTCTTAATCACTAGTAACCAGCCACCAGCCAGATATTACATGGCGGCGCGTGCTTATGCAAGTGCTCAAGGAGCACCTTTTGACAACACCACTACGACAGCTATCCTTGAGTACAAGAATACTCCTTGCTCTGTTCAGGGAATCAAGATCAATCCAGTTTTCCCATCTTTACCAGTATATAATGACACTGCAACTGCCACTGCCTTCACAGCTAGTTTCAGAAGCCCAAGAAAGGTTGAGGTGCCAACTGAAATTGACGAAAATCTCTTCTTCACGGTTGGGGTGGGACTCAACGACTGCCCTAGAGGTGTGTTGGAATATAAGCTAATCTCTTTACAAAATAAGTATTTCTATAAGGCACAAAGAGGATGAAAAAAGGAAAACAAACCTATAAAGCACACTGCTATAATATTAAAAGAGAGTTTACTCTTATGAAACAACAAAGTATACTCACATATATAGCTATTAGATCACCAACCATGGGGTGTGGTGGCATGGATGAAATTCCTCTGCTCTTAACTAGAGATTTTGGGTTCAACTCTGAGAAATGGAGAAACTTCGACAGGGAGCGGTTTGCCCTTTAGTGAACCCTATGAGGTGCAAATTTGAATTAGTCTGAATATCGAATGGCTATACAATAAGCCACTACATCAACATTTAAACCCCTAGTTACATGAAATAATAATTAGCAGTACTACTGAACATTCTGGGATGCCCCAAAAGACGCACCTTAATTGGATAACTCAAAAGATAAATGAACATAGACAATCATATTTTTAACATTTAAGTTTGTTATTTCCAACCAGGTGCAAGCTCCAGCAGCTGTCAAGGCCCAAATGGAACTCGATTCACTGCCAGTATGAACAATGTGTCTTTTGTGCTACCGCCCAACTTTTCCATTCTACAAGCACATCACCACGGGATACCTGGCATTTTCTCAACTGATTTCCCAGCAGTCCCACCTGTGAAATTTGATTACACTGGCAATGTAAGTCGATCACTCTGGCAACCTGTTCCAGGAACTAAAGTTTACAAACTAAAATACGAGACAAGAGTTCAAGTTGTATTACAGGGAACAAGCATCGTCACAGGTGAAAACCATCCAATCCATCTTCACGGATATGATTTTTACATCATTGCGCAGGGCTTTGGGAACTTTAATCCTCAAACTGATACATCTAAATTCAACCTTGTTGATCCACCTAGCAGAAACACGGCAAGTGTACCTGTCAATGGGTGGTCGGTTATCAGATTTGTTGCTAACAACCCAGGTGAGAAAAGTGCCACATACGTGTATATTTATTACAAAAACAAGTTTTATCTACTGTTAGTGTAAAATGTTTTTAGAAAATTTGGTCACTTGTTTAAGTACTTACATATAAGGTAAATTTCTATGATAAGCAGTAATTGATAACCTGATAAAATGCTACTCCAACGAATATGCTATAATAGATTAAATTACACTTATAGCATAAAAAAATCTTTACATTACTTAAATCTCTTTTAACAAATGCTTATTCTTTTCTGCTGAGCCTTTGGACTTACAATTTTTTGTTAAATAGGAGTCTGGTTAATGCACTGTCACTTGGATGTTCACATTACTTGGGGTTTGGCCATGTCTTTCCTGGTGGAAAATGGAGTTAGTGAATTGGAATCATTGGAAGAACCTCCAGTCGATTTGCCTGTATGTTGACAAACACAAAACATAACTTAGGACACAACATAAATTACATCTAATGTTTTAGCCATACAGGTCTAAATGAGGCCCCTTCTCCACAACCCCCCAAACAAACAAACATTTGGGGCTAGCTACTTCCTTTTTCCTTTCAATTATATTCTTTCATTTCTATTTTTTTGGATGACTAGCAGAGACGAAGCCAAGATTTGAAGCTTATGGGCTCAGGATTCTAGTTTTGTTAAGTTACTGGGTTCTAAACTAATAATTTGTACATGTTCATTGAATTTCTTAAGACAAATAGAAAGTTAGGACCAAAACACCCCATGGTTTATTTTCCTCAATAATTTGTACATATTTAATGATGCACTGCCAATTCTTGCCAATATAAGCACCGTCTTCTAGAATTAATTCCTATTTCGCCAGATTACAGCAGTTGTATTCTTTCTATTGTAACAAAAGGAGAAGAATTTATTTGATTCTTGAATAATTTAGCTCCCTTATCACATGCATTAATTCTAAGAAGCAACATGACATGTCCACTGCTATACCAATACTGATAGTTCCAAAAATAATTACAGAGTAATATTATCAAGAAGCAGGAAATTTCATTTGCATACAGTGCAAGAATAAGTAATCCTGACAAGAAAGTTAATCAGAAGTGAAGATAGCAAATTTACTTGGCAAAATTTGGACTAAGACAGTTCTCTATTAAAAACCTGGATATATGAAGTGCATTGATACCAACTATAAAGAAACATGCTAAAGAATGCAAATACAAATACACCTTCCAGTAGTCAGTTTCCATCCATTTCAACCAACTTCGAGAAATTCAAGCCAAGTAATCCCAAAAATCAATCTAATTGGGTTAAATTTTTGGGAGTTGGAGAAATGGATGGAAATTGACTAGTGGTGGCAATTTGAGGCCGGGGGGTTAAGGGCTGGCAGAGTTCAAATAGGTGACACTTCCTTGTTTCTTTCTCTACTCCATTATGGACCAGTTTGGAGTGGGCTAACGTTACACTACTTGATACTGAGCTTTCATTTGCTCAAAATACTAGGGCCCAATTTGCAAATTGCCCTCCTTGTTTGTCCCTCGAATTGCTGTTTGGGGCAATTTGCAAGATTGCCCTTCGCTGGGGGTGCTCTTTAATTTTTACCCCTCAAAATGGTGGTCTTTAAATTCTGCCCTTCATGCAGAATTTTGCTGGGCAGAATTAACAGAATTTTATAAAGTTTGCCTTGCGATTTTTTTTTTTTTTTTTTACTGAGCTGGGGTTCGAACCCTTGGAGTGTTAGGCGAAGGGTAAAATTTAAAGACCACCAATTTGAAGGACAAAAAATAAAGATCACCCCAAATAAAGGGCAATCCGCTCAAAAAAAAGTGGTGTTTGTCCCTCAAGTTGCTGGTATTTAATTTTTGTCCGTCGCAAAAAAAAAAAAAAATTTCGAATTCAAATTCCCGTTCAGTCAAAAATTAAAGACCAACGCCTTTAAAGGTAAATCCATACCAAAAAAATGAAATATTAGGGGTCATTTGCACGAATGTGGGGTTTTTTTTTTTTTTTTTTTTTTTGGGGGGGGGGGGGGGGGGGGGGCCTTTTGATTTTTGTACCTCAAATTGCTTGACTTTAATTATTCCTTTTTTCCCCTTAGGCACTTTAAGTAATAAAAAGTGATCAAAAATATTCTTGACATCTCGATTCTAACCCCAGCAGAATAAAAAAGAAAATTCACAAGATAAAATTTTCATAGAAACTATGCTTATTCTAGCAAAGTTATGCTTTACGGCATAATTCTGTAGTATGCCTTTTCCGACATAATTTTGTAGTATAACTTAATTTCTACAGAACTATATTGGACAAGGCATAGTTTCTATGTAAACTATGTCTTGTCCGGTATAGTTCTGTAGAAATTAAGTTACATAGAAACTATCACTTATCTGGCATAATTTTAGAAATTAAGTTATCCTACAAAACTATGTCGTAAGACATAACTTTGCCCTGAATAGGCATAGTTTCTATGAAAACATCGTCTTGCGATTTATTTTTTTTTAGTCTGCTGGGTTCGAATCCAGGAAATTTGGTTTCATAGTCTCGCGAATAAAGGTACTATGGCCCACAATTTTCATTAAATGAGAAGTAGGGCAAAAATTGAAGACCAGTCCATATGAAGAGCAATTCGCACAATTTTTTGAAATATTAGACTAAATTTCAGGGTGTACCGTATTTGAACACTACTCTCTCCGATTAATAATAAGAGCCCACTTAACTTTTTGTTTTTTAATTAAAATAAGTGTTCATTTACATAATCAACAAGGAATTAGTTTTGCTTTCACAGATTTGGCCTTATTAAGTGCTTAGTGACCAGATCTCAATGTGTCAAGTTAACAGTAATATGCAAATTTTAAATAAGGATAATTTAATCAAAACACCTTTTTATTTATTTATTTAGTATTTTCTTAAAGGATGTTTTAAAGTCTCAATGAACACTTATTTTGAACCGGAGGGAGTACTATTTAACTTGTACTCAATTTTTAAAAATTATTTAACATATACATAGTTTTGACAAACATCAGATAAAACACGTTGTTTCCTCCTCGTTCTACTTGAAAACATTGAGAAATTATCTTTGTGGTAAAATTTATTTTGTTAGATTTGTTGTTGTTTTGAGAAATTAAACATTGGTCTTTTTTTATGATATGCGAAACTTAAATTTTAAATTTGAGAAATTTTACACTGATATGTTGTTGTTGTTGTTGTTGGAACTTAAATTTTAAATTTAAGCTCATTTATAGTAGATTTGGTCATTAAATTGTGTATTGGCCTTTTGAAGTTCGAAGACCAAGTTGTTTTGGGGGAAATTTTGTTCAATTGAAAGTCATGCAAAAATGGATGAACTTCATCTATTTGTGGGTGAAGTGCGGGCAAAATGTAGCTGAAGTGCAAGCAAAAATGTCTAAAATTCAGCTATTGTGGTTGGAGTTCAGTCATGTATGTAATCTTCCAGCTTCAGACACAAATTTTCGTAACTTCGATTCTGTATTTCTAAAGTTATTCTGAAGTGAGTAGACTTGCAAAGTAAAACTTAGGACATGACTTAAACATAGGTCCAAAATCGGTTATATGTGCACTTACCCCAAACATTATGCACATCCTTTACTTAGGTTAGAAGAATGCTCATAGGCCACTTTTTTATATTACTATGTTGGAAATTTAAATTTTACTAGTAACATTTCAGATAATATCTTAGTGTTTTATTTGTGGGATTTTAAAATCCAAAAGTGATTTATTTTTTAATTACTAAAACTAGAAAGTAATTGTGAATTTTGCCATTTCTATAGGCAGTCCCTGGCTCATTGCATCTTTGAGCCACCTGAAGCCCATTATAGTTGATTATCAAACAACTATGAGAGATGAAGTGATGAACCATGATCTCTTTATTATTGGCTTAACGTTTTCCTTATTAAATTTCTTTGACATTTATCGTAGAAAAGTTTTAAAACTCGTCAGTTGTTAAATATGCATGCGCATACAATGTTAAAGATTTCAAATGATACCTAATCAAACTAAAAAAGAGGAACTTTTAAAAATAAAAAAAAATAAAAAATTATTACATAGGGGGTAGGGGAAGGGAAAATGGGGAAGGGGATTACAATGTAGGGCTTCGAACCCTCACCAAGGTGAAAGTTTAGTAGTCAACCAACTGAACTAACTTAAATAAAAGTAAGGGAAAAAGGATTTTTTAAAAATGGGCATCATTTAATCTGCCGTTATGGGCAAGGAATAACGCAAACAAATTTACATGACAAAATGATTTATCCCCTTACATTTTGCGTTTGGGAAATAATATCCATTCCCAGTTTGAATGGAATAATAGACCCACATGATTTTTAATCAATTCCTAGAAATGAGTCGAATTATTACATATATTTTTAAAATGTGAAAAACGATCTTTAGTAATATAAATTTTACACATTTTTCAGTACTAAAAATTTTAAGTAATAGCATTTCATAATTAAAACTCATACATCTCTTTTTTCTTCTTCTTTTTTCTTTTGGTTTTCAAACCCGACCATTTAGCGTCATTGTATAGTTTTTTTTTTTATAATTTTAGAGCTTAAATTTTAAAAATGTCTTGATAAATCTCGTTATTTATATTATTATTAGTATTAAGTTTTGCTACAAAAGCTAAATTGTAAAGCATTTTTCTATTTTCATGTTATACTTATATACTCAAACTCTAATTAATTGTAAACTATTTTATTGATAAATATTTAAATAGAAAGTAATAATCTCCGATATAGATATAGTTAACTTATATGATACTTAAATTTTTTGAAAATGCTAATTTAAATAAGGTTCTTATTTCATAATACACGAGATCAACAAGGTATTATTTTCTTATCTCAAAATTTTAAGATAATTAAGTAAAATTTCCTCACTTATACCATATTGTTGAATTATTTTTGGTAATTTTTCATTCTTCGTTTGAAAAGCGTATAAACGTCTATCATAAATTGAAAGTTATTTTGACATTATATATATATATATATATATATATATATATATATATATATATATATATATATATATATATATATATATATTGCACTATTACTGATATGAGCCCGAGGAGCACACATGATCCAAGATACTTTACCTGAGGCCGAGCTAATGAACTTCAATCCTTACAAGCCATGTTGATGCAAAGAGAGGCTTTGGACACCTTTGAGGAGCTTCATAGTAGAGCATATATCATGTATGGACGATTGCTAGATCGTATGGAGTAAAGATAAGATGGAGGGAAACGATGGTGGCTAGCCAAGCTAAGAGGCTATTCCGTAAATACGAGTCATCATCCCCTAAAGAAAACTACCAAACAAGGCCCTTACTTCATTAAGGGTATTTTTGTAATAGCTAGCTTAGTCTTCTTTAGCATAGTAGTATAAATGCTACACTTGTTATTTCACTACCTAGATTATGTTGAATTGAGAATAATCCTTCGGAGTGATAGTTTGTTTAACTAGGTAGCATAGATTGTGGTGTTAGAGATAGTTGATTATGGTGGATTCTATTGTTGACTATTGAACCCTTTCCATTGACTTTCATAATAGAGTTGCACATTTGTGGATTCATTTGATTAACTCTTGACTGTATTTCAAATAGTATATTTTACACTATATAGAAGAGCCGGTTGGGGCTCATTTTTTTGTCGTCCGTTCCACTTTAATTTGGGCCCCATCTCTTCTATATAGTGTAAAACTAATATTAAAAAAAAATTATGGGCTCATAATTTTAATTCTTCTACACAAAAAAAAAAATTATGGGCCCCATATATATTAAACAACAACTAATATTAAAAAAATAGCGCAAATTAATAATGTAAAAAAAAATGCACCCCATATTAAAAAATCAAACAATATTCATATAATTTCCAAAGTATCTCATTAAGTCAATAATGATGGATTCATTGTCACGTGCGTATTCGTAGTAAACACTAATATAATAAATTTTTAAATACGGAGCACAAACTACAATGTTATATTAATCGTGTTTTGAACAGAGTATCCCCTATTGACAAAATCAAGCAATATATATATAAAAAAAAATGAATCTCATATTAAAAAAACAAATAATGTAAAAAAAAAAGTGGAAAAAAAATTGTGGGCCCCAACAACAACTAATATTAAAAACAAATATTGGGCACCATATTAAACACCAACCAGTATTAAAAAAAAAAAAAAGAGAAAAAAAGTGGAACCCACCACATCCAAACTCACGGGAAAAAAAACTGGATCCCATATTAACAAAATCAAGCAATATTAAAAAAACAAAAAGGTGAATCTCATATTAAAAAAAAATGTTAAAAATTGTGGGCCCCATATATATTAAACAACAACTAATATTAAAAAAAATATTGGGCACCATATTAAACACCAACCAGAATAAAAAAAAAAAAGAGAAGAAAAAAAGTGGAACCCACCACATCCAAACTCACGGGAAAAAAAAAGTGGAATAGAATTTAATTTCCATTTTTTCCTTACTCTAATAAATGAGAAAAGAGATTAATGTCATAAAAAAATATTAAATGGAGATCAAATAATTAATAAGGTAAATTAGTGAAATTATAATTCTAATTGACGTTTCCTTAAAAAACCATGTAAAAAACAACATGACAAGTAAAATGAGTTAAACAAATATTTATTAAAAATTAAAAAATAGAAGTTCTTCATGGCCCCATATTAAACACCAACCAGTATTAAAAAAAAATTGTGGGCCCCATATTAAACACCAACCAGTATTTAAAAAAAAAAAAGGAGAAGAAAAAAAAGTGGAACCAACCCCCACCAAACTCACGGGAAAAAAAAAAGTGAACCCCATATTAACAAAATCAAGCAATATTAAAAAAAAAAGTGAATCCCATATTCAAAAAACAAACAATGTTAAAAAAAAAGTGTTTAGAAAATTAAACAATTAAATCAATAATGATGGATTCATTGCCACATGCGTATTAACCCATTAGTGGAGCAAATGAAATTATTGTACAGCAACATACTTAAAATACTTATATATTAAAATAAGATAGAATTTAATTACTTTTTTTATTTTTTCCTTACTCTAATAAATGTGGAAAGAAAAAATAAAATACAATTTAATTACGTTTTCATTTTTTCCTTACTCTAATAAATGAGATTAATGTCATAAAAGAAAAAATAATATTAAATGGAGATCAAATAATTAATAAGGTAAATTAGTGAAATTCTAATTCTAATTGACGTTTCCTTAAAAAAATGTGTAAAAAATAACATGACAAGTAAAATGAGTTAAACAAAAAATATTTACTAAAAATTAAAAAATAGAAGTTATTCATTTAAATAGAAAATCAAATTTCTACTTTGTTTCATTTTAAACATGTAAAATTAATATAATAATTTCAATTAAAATTATCCAAATCAAAATTTGATAAAAAAATTATATGTATTACTTTACTATTACTACTATATAGAAGAGCCGGTTTATAGAGACAAGATCGTCGTCCGTGTTCGGTCCTACTTTTTTATTTAAGGGCAAAAAAATCCTTTGTGGTCCCACCCACTTTTTTATTTAAGGGAAAAAAATGACGTTTTATACTTTATATTACCAACTCTTCTAAAAAGTAGATAGAAATATTTTATTATACTTCTATTTTTCTACAAGTAAAATGAGCTAAACCGAGAATATTTACCAAAATTTAAAAAATAGCATTTTTTCGTTTAAATAGAAAATCAATTTCTACTTTGTTTCGTTTTAAACATGTAAAATTAATTTAATAATTTGAATTAGAATTATCCAAATCAAAATTTGATAAAAAATAATAAGTATTTTACACCTTTAAATTAATCGAATTAAAATTGAAAGTATCAACTGATGCTTAAATATTGCTATTATTTTACCTCAAAGAGAGGAAAATAGTTTTCTTTTAAACAAGTCTTCTCTTTTAAAAAGTATTAATAAATTTTCATAGCAAACACGAATATAATAAAGTTTTAGCTACGGAACACAAATTACAATGTTATATTAATCGTATTTTGAACATAATATATATATATATATATTATCACTATCTAAACACAACTACATATACATAGATACACTATAATCCGAAGTATTGGGCCCGTGCGCAGCACAGGCATAAGCCATCTAGTTTCCTTAGAAGGATTAGTTTCTTTACTAAGTGGGTCTTGTTTCTCTTCTCATTCCTTTTCTTCACTTCTCATCTTTGATTTCTTCCTATCTTTGTTTGCGTGTTATTGTTGTTCGAATCCGTATCTTCCACGAGCCGGATCGTATCAATTAGGCTTATGAGATGTAAGAATGATATGAAAATAGAATATTTTTATACAAAACTGAATAGTTGAATAAAGTTTCCCTTCATTTTTTGTCCAATGAAATAAAATTTTCAATACTAGTAATACTAGATAAAATGGATCTAGAAAATTTGAAACTCAACAAAAACAGTTCATGCAGTAAAATGACACTTTAAATACCAAAAGAGAAAGATTAAAGTAAACTAGAGTGAAAGAACAAAAAACTACAAAAATAAGGAGAACATTTTGGGATGACTGGAGTTTTTGCTCTAACTATGAGTAGGGGTGTTCACGGTTCGGTTTGACTCGGTTTTTGGTTAAAACCAAACTAAACCAATTAAGTCGGTTTTTTTTAATATTCAACCCAAATCAAACCATTATAGTATAAATTCTATTGGTTTCGGTTTTATCGGTTTGGTTCGGTTTTTGTTGTTTTTTCAGATTTTAAGAATGTATTAATACAAAGAACCTTTGAATTAAATGGTAACTAAATACGGCTTTGACGTGATCCATTCAAATCTAAGAATCTTCTTAATTATTTCATTAACTTTATTTAGGTATAGGCTTATGGCTATGGGTATAGGAATTACAGAAATATAACATCAACTTTTCATGATTCTAGTTACCTCCCTACATATAGCCTTTTGATATTACGTAGCCCTCCGGAAGTTTTGTTATCTAGACTCACCGTGTTTATGAAGCATTGAGAAGAAAACACAGAAGTTAAAACGGAAAATAACAAACGGAAAGACAAAGCCATCTATCAAATCTTTTTAAATTTCAATTGCCATTTTCTTCCCTTTAATTTGTTACGGATAAAATGCTAGTTTATTAGTAGTAATTCAGATGACATGTAAAAGAGGGAACCGTAAAACTGGATAAGGGGAAATTTTTTATTTTATTTTACCTTAAACTTAAATGGGCTACACTTTTCTTTCTAATTATTTGAATTTATATTGAACTTGGTCTGAGCCAAAATTTTGAAAAGATATATATATATATATATATATATATATATATATATATATATTTTTTTTTTTTTTTAAATATGTATGTATCTATCGGTTTGGTTCGGTTTTGGTTCGGGTTTTTTTGGTTTAACCCCAAACCAAACCAAATGTTATCGATTTTTTAAAATTTAAAACCAAATCAAGTCAAACCAAGCTGATTTTCGGTTTATTAAGTCGGTTTGACTCGGTTTACCGGTTCGCATCGGTTTTTCGGTCTCATTTGAACACCCCTAACTATGACTATGCGAACTGGAGAAGCTGATGTCAGTGTTCTAATTTCTACTGCCCAAATGATCCATAGCACTGTAACTGATAAGAATTCTACTTCACTACAAAAATGTCATTTATAGATGGGTTTAATACCATTGCCGAAAGAAAGGCACTATGGGAACAACTCGGCCATGTTAGTATGGGCTAAATGCACCATGGTTGATACTTGGAGACTTCAACACTCTACTGAGTTCTGATGATAGACTGAGTAGGGTACCAGTTAACATGAATGAAACTACTGATTTTCAGGAGTGCATTGATGATATTGGAGTAGGCCAAGTGACTAGAAGAGGCTCTACTTACTCATGGAGTCGTGGTGTAACAAAAGGGATGCGAGATACATAATCTATAGTAATGTTGATTGGGTGTTTGGGAATCTTTCTTGGTTCACTCAAGATGGGCCAGTTGAGGCTATCTACATGAATCCTGAGTGCTCTGACCATAGCCCAATCTTGCTGAATGCTGAAGTAACTCATGTTGGTGCAAGGAAACCTTATAGAATGTTGACTGCCCTGCTACATCAATAGACTTTTGCACAAGCTTTTCTAAAGATATGGGATATCCAAGTGCCCAGATACAAAATGTTCTCTGTGTGGAAGAAGTTGAAACAACTAGAAATTGAGAACAGGATCATGCATAGAGAATACTCATCGCCTAAGAAGAAGTTGACCCAACCAAGGCAGAGGTTGACAGATATTCAAGATGATCTAATCAACAACTTATTGATGAGGAAAAGGAAACTCTACTGCTTATTTAGAAATGGGATGGTATAAAGTAAGGAGTGTTGCGACAAAAGTCAAGGGCAATGTGGATTACTGCTGGGGACTCCAATTCCACATTCTTCCATGCTCATCTGAAAGCAAGACAGGCCAGGGATAGAGTGTCTAGCATTTTTACTGAGGCTAATGTCAAGCTAACAGACCCCCAACAAATCCAACAGGATTATATTCAGTTTTTTCAAAAGTTACAAGGGGAAGCTGCAAGTGGAATGCCATGTATTAACTCTCTTATAGCTAGGGATGGACCTTGCTTATCGTTGGCACAACAACAACATTTACTGACTCCCATCATAGAAGATGATGTTAGACAGGTCCGGAAGAAGATGCCAATAAATAAAGCTCCAGGTATTGATGGGTATCCAGTGGAATTCTTTAAGGCTTACTGGCATGTAGTGGGAAAGGAAACAACTAAAGCAATCCTGCATTTCTTCTAGTATGGGAAGTTATTGAAGGCAGTGTAAATAACACTACAGTGACTTTAGTTCCTAAGGTGTCTAACCCTTCCTATGTGAAAGAGTACATACACATAGCTTGTTGTACTACCTTATAGAAATTGGTTGCTAAAATCATTACCATGAAGCTTTAATCAGTGGTGGATTACATTATAGGCCCTTCACAATTATTTTTCATTAAGGGGAGAAGTACATTGGACAATGTGATTATAGCTCATGAGTTGCTTAAAGGGTATACAAGAAAAGGGGTCTTACCAAGGTGTTTGATCAAGAGAGACATCATTCCATAGAATAGGTTTTCCTAAGGATGCTGCTATTGGAATTTAGGATTCCACATAAATTTGTTGAACTGGTTATGGAGTGTTTCACCTCAGTCATTTACTCTATACTTATTAATGGTGGCTTAGCACCACTACTAAAGCTAAGATGGGTCTCAGACAAAGAGATCACATGTCTTCTTATCTGTTTGTGCTAGCAATGAAGTACCTTAACAGATCCCTTAAACGGCTTAGTACTCAACCAGATTTCAATTATCACCCAAGATGTGAAAAAATGAACCTAGTCCATATATGTTTTACTAATGACCTGATTATGTGTTGCAGGGCTGATGTTCTGTCTATCAAGTTGCTACTAGACAGGTTTGAACATTTTTCAAGTGCCTTAGGTTTAAAAGCAAATTTAGGCAAAAGCTCCCTATATGTTGCTGGTATAACTGATGAACTCAGAGACCAAATACTTGGTGAGATGCATTTATCCCTTGGAAGCCTCCCATTCAAGTATCTGGGGGTTCCTCTATCATCTAAGAAGCTGAACATTAGCCAGTGTATGCCACTAGTTGAGAAGATCACTGCTAGGGTTAAATGTTAGAGCACCAAATTCCTCTCTTATGTAGGAAGACTGCAGTTGATAAAAGGTGTTCTGTTTGAGATGCAGACCTACTAGGCCCACGTGTTTTTGCTCCCTAAGAAGATACTAACCTTGGTGACTAATGTATGCAGGAACTTCTTTTGGACAGGTTCAAATGAATATACCAGAAGGCTACTTGTAGCTTGGGAAAAGTTATGCCAACCCAAGTCTACAAGGGGTTGGAGCATACTAGATTTTTTCATTTGGAACAAAGCATCAATCCTTATGCTAGTTTGGGCTGTAGCAAATAAAAAGGATACAGTCTGGATGAAATGGTTGCATGCTTTCTATATCAAGAGACACAACTGGGAAGATGCAGCAACACCAAATCAAGCTAGTTGGCTAGTGAGGAAGATCTTTGAAGCTAAGAAATGGCTTGATACTACTGTAACATTTGATCCAGTTATGCAGAAATATAGTAAACAGGGCAGGTTTAGCATCAAGGAAGCATATAATGACCTACTTCCACATTTCAACAAGTTGACATGGAAGATACTGGTCATGGTGAAAGGGCTTATGCCTCGACACCATTTCATTTTATGGATGGCATTGCAAGAAAGGCTAAACACAGTAGATAGTTTACTTAAATGGGGCATTAGAATGCCAGAAAAGTGTGTTCTTTGCTCTTCTACAGCAATGGAGACCCACTCCTATTTGTACCACTCCTATTTGTACTTTGATTGTCATTACTCTAGAACTATTTGGCAGAAGCTTCACAACTAATTGGGGTTTACTAGACAAGTTAGTTGCTGCATAGATGAGGTGGCATGGGTTCTAAGGCAGATAAGATATAAGAGACCTACAAGGGACATGCGGAGATCTTTATTTGCAGCTGCAGTGTACCATTACCATATATGAATGGAAAGAAACAGTAGAAGATTTCAGCACGGTACCAGGAACAATAATGACAGAATTAAGGATAGTGTACTTCAGCTATTCATCATGGCTCAAAAGTTCAACCCCTGGAATAATGTTCTATAGAGATTCAATAGATTTTCATGTTAAAGTTAGAACTTGCTGCTAAATGAAGAGACTTCGATATGTATTCTTCCTAAAAGGTGATATATGAGCTGTTACTGATAGCTAAGCAGACTCTGACTAGAGTGGACGTTCGGTTCCTCGGTTCGGTTTTATCAAACTTCGGTTCGACTATTTCGGTTTTGATTTTTTGAAGGTAGACACCGAACACTGAACAAAACTAGTTTGATTCGGTTCTTTCGGTTTCGATTTTTTGAAGTTTGGTTCTGTTCAGTTTCGATTTTTTCAATTCGGTTTTTTTGATATGATATTAGAAGCGATTCCATTTACAGTAATTCATATTCCCAAAGGCAATAAAATATAAAACTAATAAATTAAAATTAAAATCAAACAAACAGGATACACATGAACAGAAAACCGTAACCATGATATAGGATTACTAGGTGTTATATATATACAGTAAGAATAATTAAAAAAACACATAAAAGACATACATTAATCCTAAAGACACATCCTAGTCACCTTACTTTGTTAAGGATATTTAATTTTCTCAACTGAAGTGGAAAATTAGAGATACAAAAGTAAGAGGACTTGTTACAATTGGATTTTTTTGGGCTTAAATTTAATAGGCCTGGATTATTTTAATTTTTTTGAGTAATGTATTAAATTTCGGTTTAAATCGAAACACCGAAGAACCAAACTCTAAAAACTGAACACGAAGTTTCTGAAACGGAAATCATAAAGTGTTCGAGTTTGTTGAAATATTCTGATAGACCTCCGCCCATTTTTTTTTTATTAACTAATATTATACCACTGTAGCCAAATTTTTCATTAATAATGAAAATAACGAAATCAATTACAAAATGAATAACTACGCTTTGCGAGAGTAAAAAACTATAATCAACCAAAGAGTATCTCAACTCTAAGAGCCTGTTTGGATGGGCTTATTTTAAGCAGCTTATAAGCTGCAAACATCTTATAAGCTAAAAAAAAAAAAAATTGGGGTAGCCCAATTTTTTTTTTTTTTGGGTTATAAGCTGTTTTCAGCTTATAAGCTACTTTAGATAAGCTAAGTCAAACGGGCCAAATTATTTTTTTGAGCTTATTTTAATCACAAAATGACTTTAAGCTGGTCAGTCAAACACTCAAAAAAACTGAAAACAATTTATAAGCAACTTATAAGCTAATCCAAACAGGCTCCAAGTTGATTTCACATAATATGGTCCTACCAAGTAATGGCAAAATAATTAAAATTACTAAGAAAAAATTGGTTCGAGTAGCCTTTACATCAATACAGTTCCTAATTTCTCAAGCTCTCACCAAATGTGAGAGAATATACTTGTCAAGAAGAGAATAAACTACGGTAGATGTTCGGTTCTTTGGTTTGATTTTATCAAACTTCGGTTCGGCTATTTCGATTTCGGTTTTTTGAAGGTGGACACCGAACACTAAACCAAACTAGTTCGCTTCGATTCTTTCGATTTCGGTTTTTTGAAGTTCGGTCCGATTTTTCGATTTTCGGTATTTATGCCCAGCCCTAATTTATTATGTGTTTGTTCTTTTTGATGAGAAACTGGCCCTATAATCCAATGGACTAGTCTGTACATAATGCTAAGTTTTGGTTGAATAAAATTTTCCTTTTAACCAAAAAAAAAAAAAAAAAAGGATTAAAGGAAAAAAAGTGTGGAATTTAATTTTTATACAATACTATTTGCTAAAAATATTGATTATCTAAAAGTGTACATGTTACAATTCATATTAATTGAAGGTCGTTTTTGACATTTTAAAAAGGGTAAATGTGCAAAAATACCTCTCAACTTTGCTATTTAGAGCAAATATACTCGTTAAAAAATGTTGCATATATACTCCTGTTGTTAAACAAATGATGCAAATATACCCTTTTCGCTAATGGATTTTTTAAAAATTATTTAGCCTTTTTTTTTAAATTAAAATATGTCATGTGGCTTTAAAATAAATAAGTCTGCCCATCTTTTTAGTAGACTTATTTTTTAAAGCTACATAACAATTTTTTTTTCTAGTGGGTTGTTTGGTTCGTTTTTATAAATATGTCTGTGGCTTTAAAAAAGATAAGTCTACCCATTTCATCGAACGACCAGACTCGACCTACTAGAAAAAAATATTATCATGCGGCAAAAAAAAAATCTGCTTGAAAAAGACTTGATAACTTATTTTTTAAGCCACGTGGCATTTTTTAATTAAAACAAAATTTAAATGATTTTTTATAAAATTTCCGTCAATGAAAAGAGCATATCTACGTCATTTGTGTGACAGTATATATGCACCATTTGTTTAATGAGGGGTCGCAAAGTTGAGGGGTATATTTGCATCTTTTTGTTTACCCCGAAATTGGGAAACCAATTGAATTTGTACGCGGGTATAGGATATGTGCTTGGATCTTGATGTATATTTGATAGCGGAAGGTAAGTGTGTGAGTATTTGGCGATAAAACGGCTAGTAACGGTGATTTGCTTAATTTGCTACGGACATGAACGTTTAGAAGCCATGTTGAATACTTAATGGAAGAAACACAACGTAAATGGAAACAAACGGCCTTGGTCGGATCAGATATTGAGAGAGAGATTGCATATATATTTTTCTATTACAAGTGTTCTTGGAGGATGAAGAAGCCAACCCTCACAAAGGAGGGGGATGTGCTCTATTTATAGTGTGACCTCCATGGGTCTCATATGATGTGAACTAATAAAATAATAGCAACAAGGACAGCTCTGCACGGATTTGGTGGGATTAGACTGACGGCGCCGTCTGACACACGCATGGTGGGTAGTTGACCAGGACAGGACGTTACTGGCGCGTGACCCGCGTGCAACGGCCACCCGGACCAACGGCTACTCGGACCAACAGCCGTACGGACCAACGGCTATACGGACCAACGGCCACGAATGCTTGGGTCACCGGGCTTGGTCGTTCCAATAACGAAGAAGGCAGATCAGTCGGCCCCCTCGCTCCACCGGTTTGCCTCGCATCCGGCTTTTACCGTATACAGATAGCCCCACACTTCCCGGATCTCCGATCTATCGGAGTAACGGGGAGTGGATAACTTCCGAAATCGGTGGCCCTATCAGCTCGTCGTTACCTTCTTATTTCTTCGTTTTGAATGTTTGCCATTATTTTGGTCATGATTGTTGGTCCGTTTTAGGACAGGTCGACTCATAGTCGTTAATTCACCGTGCCCGTGGGACTTATCCGATGCTTCATAAGTTCAGATGTCTCTGAATTACGATAGGCATTTTCTTCAGGGTCGGTATTTTTTCAACCTTGGCAAAGTTTTTGATGTAGCAGTCCCCGTTTTGGGGGAATTTGCCGAGCTTTGGCTTGGGTCATTGTGACCTTGTCGCCTTTGTCGAATTTCGAGCACAATCCTCGATATAGAGTATGTGAGTGGGGCAGTGCCGGAATACGACGATTACCATCGGGGCGAAGTCCTTTTAACAGAAAGACACCCAAGATTTTGTTATACCAGCTTTTGATGACTTTGCGTTTGCAAAATGTTTGTACATATGAGAATTTTAATTCCTTCTGCCTTGTTGTAGTAAATGAAAAATGGGACACGATTCATTATGATCGTTTGGTCCTTACATCGGAGGCTATGGTCGGTGGCCGGGCCTTAGTTTTGTCGTAGCAATGTTGAATGGGACACGATTCATTATGATCGTTTGGTCCTTACATCGGAGGCTGTGGCCGGGCCTTAGTTTTGCCGTAGCAAATGTTGAATGGGACACGATTCATTATGATCGTTTGGTCCTTACATCGGAGGCTGTGGCCGGTGGCCGGGCCTTAGTTTTGCCGTAGCAAATGTTGAATGGGACACGATTCATTATGATCGTTTGGTCCTTACACCGAAACCTAATGCAGAAGGTCCGGTCTTGATTTGTTGAGCTCCTCCGTTTTCCATTAACTGGGGTAAACCTCGATGTGGGTATAAGTCCCCTAGTGCTTATCCGAGCTGCAAGATCAGGCGAGCGCTATCAAGCCCCCACTCGTAGGCCGTGACCCCGAGTTCCCGGCCGTTTGTCCTTATTTTGTTAAGTAACATGTTGCACTTGTTGCCTCATTAAAAACCTTGTCGAAAAACCCATTTTGGGACAAAAACGTACTAAGGAAAAGAGTGCAACACGCGTTTTCAGACCTAGATCCTAACTTTATCCGGTACTTGACTTCCTGCAAAAAAGAAAAAGGTTAAACATGAGGTGTCCATACCTTAGCAGTAATATACCTTCAAATGAGCCACGTTCCGGTTGTTGTACAATCGCTGCCCATCCACGGATTCCAGCTGACACGATCCTTTGCCCGTTACCTCGGTTATCTTGTACGGTCTTTCCCAGTTCGGACCCAGTTTTCCTCCGTTGGGATTCTTGGTGCTCAAGGTATCTTTTTGAAGCACCAAATCCCCAACTTAGAAATGTCAAAAATTGGCTCTCCGATTGTAGTACCTTTCCATTCTCTGCTTTTGGGTTACAATGCGGACCAACACGTTTTCGCGAAGTTCATTCGTGAGATCGAGTTTCATAGCCGTGGCCTCCTCGTTTGACTCCTCGGTGGTATACCTGAACCGGGGACTCGGCCCGTTTATCACCCCCGCCCGGAGAAATGACTCGGGCCATCCCTTGATTTTTCCGACATGAAGCTTGGTTTTCGAGAGTATGGCCGATACCTTTCCCTCGATGGTCCGGCCTCCGGTTCGTAATTCTTTCGTGATCTCTCCGAGCTTTTGTTCATTTTTACGGGCCCCGGGGGAAGCTCGAGTTGGTCATCCTCTATCCGAATTTTTGACTCGTATCGGTTATGGACATCCGCCCAGGTCACAGCCTCGTATTCCAGCAAGCTTTCCTTTAATTTGAATGAAGCCGTCGAGCTCTGAACATTGAGCCCCTTTGTGAAAGCTTGTGCGGCCCATTCCTCCAGAACCGGGGGGGGGGGGGGGGGGGGCTCCATTCGTTCCCTTCGGAACCGGTTGACAAATTCATGCAATAACTCCTTGTCTCTTTGGGCTATACAGAAAATATCCGCCTTTTGAGCCTGCACCTTTTTGGCTCCGGCGTGTGCTTTTATGAAGGCATCGGCGAGCATTTCGAAAGAAGTGATTGAATGCTCGGGCAGATGATCGTACCAAGTCAATGCTCCTTTTGACAAAGTTTCCCCGAATATTTTCAGCAACACGGATTCGATTTCATCATCTTCCATATCATTGCCTTTTATAGCACAGGCGTATGAGGTCACGTATTCGTGAGGGTCCGTTGTGCCGTCATATTTTTGGATATCCGTCATTTTGAACCTTTTCGGGATCAATTTCGGAGCGGCACTCGGAGGAAAAGGCCTTTGGATGTACCTCTTTGAATCCGGCCCTTTCAAAATAGGCGGAGCCCCCGGGATTTGATCCACCCGAGAGTTGTATGTCTCCACCCTTTTTTCGGTCGAGTCCACCCGTTTCGCCAACGTTTCGAGCATTCTCAGAACCTCGGTGGATGGACTAGCTCCGGATCCATTGCTTTCAACCATCCGTGCCTCATCTCTTCTGGGTTCAGCAACACTCTTCGCGTTTTCCGGGGTCATTTTACCTCTTCCGTTTTGCAGCTGGGCTATTGCGATTCCCTGTTCGGCAATCGCCGCTCTCTGTTCCTGTAACATTTCAAAAATTAAACGCAAGTCAATATTATCATTCGGGGTATCCGGTTCTTTCCGGACTTGTGTCCCGGACAAAGTAATTGAATTGTTAGTATTTAAAGGGTCAGTGGGGTTTAGCAATCCTCGTGGCCCGCTGCCTTCATTTTCGGCCACGATCTCGTTGTTGTTGACGTGACCAGATTGCCCACTGTTAGCCATTTGGTCCGTTTCTTCTGAGACAGACAGCAGATGTTTCCGATTTTGATGGGTAAGATAGAGATCAAGATCAAAGACCACTATTATCCTAGCCCCACGGTGGGCGCCAAACTGTTTACCCTGAAATTGGGAAACCAATTGAATTTGTACGCGGGTATAGGATATGTGCTTGGATCTTGATGTATATTTGATAGCGGAAGGTAAGTGTGTGAGTATTTGGCGATAAAACGGCTAGTAACGGTGATTTGCTTAATTTGCTACGGACATGAACGTTTAGAAGCCATGTTGAATACTTAATGGAAGAAACACAACGTAAATGGAAACAAACGGCCTTGGCCGGATCAGATATTGAGGGAGAGATTGCATATATATTTTTCTATTACAAGTGTTCTTGGAGGATGAAAGAGCCAACCCTCACAAAGGAGGGGGATGTGCTATATTTATAGTGTGACCTCCATGGGTCTCATATGATGTGAACTAATAAAATAATAGCAACAAGGACAGCTCTGCACGGATTTGGTGGGATTAGACTGACGGCGCCGTCTGACACACGCATGGTGGATAGTTGACCAGGACAGGACGTTACTGGCGCGTGACCCGCGTGCAACGGCCACCCGGACCAACGGCTACTCGGACGAACGACTACTCGGACCAACAGCCGTACGGACCAACGGCTATACGGACCAACGGCCACGAATGCTCGGGTCACCGGGCTTGGTCGTTCCAATAACGAAGAAGGCAGATCAGTCGGCCCCCTCGCTCCACCAGTTTGCCCCGCATCCGGTTTTTACCGTATACACTTTTTCCTTTTAAAATATATATGCAGTAATCCAACATATTTTTAGCCATCAATTTAAGATCAAAGGAGTTTATCGTCTTATTCAAAATGTGAAGGTATTATTTTGTAAACCCAAAATGTTAAGGGGGTGAGGTGGCCTTAATTTACTTGATTAAAAAGAACTGAAAAGGTAAGTACTGAAATAGGCTTTATTGGCCTGCATCACCCATTCTTAATTAATGCACTCTAATTTTTTGTTGCCCATCCTTATCAAATAGTCACTCGATCTGGTACCTGATTAGCTTTGTTTGATACAACATCGTCATGTTTCACTGATCTCTAACAAAAACTTGAACGTTCGAGTGCTAAAACTAAAGAAATAAAAAAACAAAACCATGGGCTGACTTAAAGCCAACCTTTTAGTGAAGTTACAGAGTTCCCATAGTTTTTTCTTTTTCTTTTTTAGAATCATCCACAAATCAGTTACACCTTTTAATGACAAGTAAACATATTATAACAGAATAGAAACTAAGGTCACAAGATGGATCAGATTCATATATTGCATGAGTTGTTGTTCTAGGTTTTTTTACCCGTATTCAATATCCATGTTGGAGTCAAGCTAATTTTTTCAAGATTTATAATTCATTATGTATAAAACTTATTCAATTTTTAATGTCTTAAAAGCTTATCCTTGATAGTCTTATAATTTGTTTATTTTAAATTAAGTACCGAGTCCAAGTGAATGAAGGTTACGTTTCTGGTTGTACAGACAATGTATACCTTATTAATTAATATTAGATAACCATTATAAACTTCCAAAATAAAAAAGCATTAATATATAAAGCTGTAGCTCTGGATCTTTGTCTACAATGACAAAAGCATTAACCATCTTTACTTATTCGCATATATGGAAGAAATTGCAACTTGCTGTTACATATTATTATAAGAGAATTAAGAAACAAGAAACTCAAACTGAGTATTGTTGGAAAAGATACAAACATCAAGTGGAAATGCAGAAGAAGTTGAATTCCCTCAGATTGAATTGGGTTGCTCCTTTCAAAAGGTTTCAGTAAAATTACAGGTCAATTAGTGGCTTGGTTTTATCCAGATATACAGAGAGCGACGTAAAGTTAGCTACCGCCTACGAGTTTAGGGTCAGGGTGAAAGACGCTTATGGCCAGAAAATATAGTGATGGTTGAAATAATTGAAGCGGACCTAGCTTAGAAGTGGTGCACATATATCCATACCGTTACATAAATGGTGCAAATATATATACCCTTTTGTCTAATAGATTTTTTTAAACAAAATCATTTACCTTGTTTTTAATTAAAAAATACCACGTGGCTTTAAGAAAATAATTCTACCTTTTTTTTAGTAGATTTACGTTTTTAAAGGCATGTGGTAATTTGTTTCTAGTGGGTCGGGTCTGATTTGTTTATAAAAATGGGTAGACTTTTTATTTTTTATTTTTAAAGTCAAGCAGATATTTTTTTAAAAAAAAATGAGCCAGACAACCATTAGAAAAAAATTGTCTCGTGTCTTTAAGAAAATAAGTCTTCAAAAAAAAAAAAAAATGGGTAGACTAACTTTTTAAAGTCACGTGATATTTTCTAAATTAAACGATAAGCTAATGATTTTTAAAAAATATTCCGACAGCTAAAAGGTTTATTTGCACCATTTGTATAACGACAGGGGTATATTTACACCATTTGTGTAACGATAAAGGTATATACATAACTTTTTTAATGAGAGATATATCTGCTCTAAATCGCTAAATTGAGGTGTATATTTACACTTTTGGACTAAAAAAAAAATGGCATGTTGGCAACTTGCCATGCTTCTGAATGTTATCGATTTTTGGAAGTGTTTTCAGCTCCATTTATTTATTTATACTAGTAAGATAATTGCATCACTGTTTCCCATAAACTAGCTAGCTACTCTTTAATCAGGGGCGTAGTTGCATGAAATCAGAGAAAGGCTCGAGGATGAGTATCCATGTTGACTTTGCTTTATTAAACTAAAGACCAAAGAGGGACATCAGTACTAGGCACTGGCAGAGCTCAATTAGATTTTTGCTTAATTTGCCTATTACTACTACTCTATTACCATGTGTACCTATACCACACCTAATAATGGAAGCCCATTAAGAACCCCACTAGAGAAGTAGCACCACCAAAAATCTCTAATTTTTTCACTTATTTGTCACCGGAAAACAGTGACTATTTCTCATTGAATATCGGTAGAAAATTTTTTAATAGTAATATTTTCATAGGGAAAAAATAGGAAATTTCTCAGCGTTTCAGTGAAAACCTGTTTCTCACCATGCAATTTTTCACTGAGCTAGTTCGGTGAGAATGAGGTGAAAAAATTATGTTTTATAACACAAATTTCTCACTGAATTTTGATGGGAAAACATCTTTTTCTAGTTGTGTAGACTCTCCTTGTCATCACGAATTAGCGATGTATTTGTTTTTACTATATAAAAAAAAAACGATAACGGAAATAGTCTATCTACCTTCATAAGGTAAGGGGAAAAGCTGCGTATACACCACCCTCCTCAAATCCACTTATAGAATTACACTGGAATGTTATTGTTGTTATAAAAAGAAAGAACAAAACATTTTTATTCTTGAAAAATAATTTCTCCATTCTCTTTTACCAATCCCTTAGGTTAAAAATAATTTATTTTTTTCATTTTAACAAATTAAGAGAGATTTATTAATTTTTATCGTAAATTTCCAAATTAAAACATTAATATGTACTTTAATAAATCAAACTTTTAATGAGTAATTTTTTAAAGAAAATGCCAAGTCAATATTGGACTCATAAAAAGGGAGGAGGGGCTATTTAATCTTAGCATTCACATTTACCCTTAGACAAGAATTCTTGGGACCTCACTGTCACATTTAAATTAGAAATAGATGTGGAGTTCTCATAGTCACTCATTTAATAGGGTTCTTTGTGTATGTTTGACTTATATGTCCATTTTTTTTAATTAAAAAAAAAACTTAATTTTTATGTACAATCAAAACACCTTCCCTAAATTGGGATGGGGCACTATTTTTGGCTGGTGTAAAGTACACCATTAATGAGGAAGTGATCTCTCTGAACGATGATGACAAATTAAAACGTCTGAGCCTACGAATAATACAACGGTGATAGCATGTAATTGCATTAAATCAACTAGGGTTCTACATAATTAATCTGGTTAAATCCATTGTAGTATATAGTATATAAGTGCTTACATTAAGGATGGTTGACAACACGAATATGATGAATAACCAGTCAAAATAGATAAGGAATATTAGTATGCGGAAAATATATTAATTTCATTAATAATGTATAAAACTTGAGTTTTACTAGTAGTAAAAATTTTGCCATGACAAAACCCCCGTGCTTTGGATAATATACTGGCAAGTTGTACAAAAAGGTGGTGGTTGGTCTGCTGAAGCTGCAAGTGTAGCATTGGGGTTTTCAATTTGAAGAGACCTTTTGCAGTAGACGGACATTTATAACTTTGTTAGCCACTAACGATGAAAGGTTACGGTGGGATGATAAAGATTTACACCATTTTTAATTAGAAATTTCAAATTTAAAATTATGTTGCAATTGGTAATAAACGTTGTATTTTACATCCTAAATAGGATTTTTCAATGCAAATTCAAATTAGTTGGATCTCAAATTAAATACTCATTGAGTACCAAAAAAGAAAAGAAAAACTTTCTTGGTCGACAAAAAGAAAATCAAGTTGAGGGAAATGGAGTGGAAATAGAGATATGATCAGAAAGGACATAAAATTAGAAGACCTAATGATGCCAATTGGAATCAAAGTTAAAGTTGTACTTATGGGAGAAAATTCAATTGCAAGTAGTATCAATTCCATATTCTAATAATTGATAGCTGAAGTTACCAATGAACCATTCTATTATATTATATAACAATTTGGCAATAAGCCATCATCCTGCATTTCAATTTTGCCCCACTAGTTCATGACTTCATGTGATTTTCGGAAAAATTAAAAGTTTAACTAAATTAAAACTTATTGTAACGAGGTGTTTGCGAGCTTAAGCCCTTCTAGTCCAAGTTTATATTCAGACTTTGGTACTAACAGTAACATAAAACAAATGTAATACATAAATAGTTGTATCAAGTTTAACACGTATACAATTAAGCAATCGATGGACTTTTACGCATTTTTCTACTTGAGCTTCAGTTGATGTTACAAATTTACAATTCACGGCCTGAAATTTGGACTTCATAAGATCACAAGTTTCCTTTAATCTCTTTACAAGAATGTTTCCTTTTCTAATACTTTCTTCATTCCACTTTGTTTCGCTCTATTCTTGTTACTAGTTTGTTAGAAAAAAATAACACAATTCTATATTTTCTTATTATATGAAGCTTTTATATCTCGCAAATGTTATGGTATATTAAGATCACAAATTTCAAAAATCTTATAACCACAAAAATATTATATTTAATACTATTTTTTTTTTAAATATTTCTTATTTCGTCTTAAAAAGTACCAAATGATATCAAACAAATTGAAATAGATAAAGTACTCCCTCAGTCCCAAAATAATTGTCGCATTTTTCATGTACACGCGCTTTAAGAAAGTATTTATAAGGATATCATTTTGACTATTTGACCTTTTTAACATATTTCATCATGTTATCTCTTCTCAGTAAATATTTACTCCATCAATGATGAGAATCTCTTAAATGTTGCTAATTAATACAAGGATAAATGAGAAAAACTACTTAGTTTTATCTAAATTTCCACCCAAGATTTTATAGTTGGTCCATTCTCAGCTTGTAAAGTCCATCTAGTCTTGATTAAATAAAATGATAAGTATTTTGAGACAAGTATTTTAATAAGGGTGTCACTTACTTTGGGACAGAGAGAGTAGTTAATTAGGAGTACAAAGTGTTAGCATCACAGGATTACTACAGTTTAAAGTTGTATAGTGTGCAAATATACCGGAATTATTTTAAAATATATATCCACTAAAAGTTAGTAGGCTTATTTTCTCTTTCATTTTCACAATAATGGTAGTAGCATCATATGAAAATCGATGGTAGGTTTTTCATTTTTCTTTCCCTTATAATGATGGTAGAAGAAAAAAGGGCGAACCCTACTACAGTAGCACATTTTCCTTAGGATTGCCTCGTTAGTCGTTACCATTTGCGTATATTTCGCAGTGCCAGGACAAGGAACCGCTTATGGGTGACGTGGCTACTTGATAGTCTTTCAGATTTCTTTAGATGTAAGTTTCAAGGGCTATTATGTCATTTTAGCAGTGGGAAAAACCTAGGATTAACAAGGCAGATTACGTAATTTTATAAGGAAAAGGACAGAAGCAGTTTAATTATAGACTCCGTCTTGATGAGTTGTATGCAAGTTGATGATCAACTTGCATGAAAAAACATCATCTCTCTTTGATTTTGTCTTTTAACTCTTGAAAGATTAAACTAGCACAACTAGGCAACTAGACACTCATTTATATTCTTTGTTTGGCGTGTTCAGCATGATGGAAGTATATATATTTAAGAAAACACTTTTATAAGCAAATCATTTCTTATTTTCTTTTTCACAAAAAGCAAAAAAGTGACATTATTATTTTTTAGATATCTTAACTATCGTTTGAACTACTAGTTAAATATCACTTTTTACGTACAACAATACTATTAAAATTGCTATTAGAAAAGGGAAATCTATGACGATCATCTGGTTGAAAATCCATTGGAATTTGACTCGTTGATAATGTTTTCGAAGAATTTCTGATACATTTCTGATCGATTCGATCGGAAATTCTCATTCTTTTAGTATTAGAGTGTAACTTCTATATAGTACTCCATCAATTTTAATTAGAGTATTTTAATTTGACTAGACATAGAGTTTAAAAAAAATGAATCTTATGTCTTATGATCTTAAATTAATTATGTTTATAATGTACTAAATGCCTTTTAAATGATGTGATTTTAGTCATGTCATGACAAAAGTTAGAAATAAGTAGTTACATTACGGAAAGGGATACTTTTCTTTAAACAGATTAAAAGAAACTGAGATACTTAAATTTGAACGAAGAGTGTATTAATAATAGAGTAAAATATCTGTATGCTATCATGTAATTCATTAGATATGATATTTTACTTTCTATATAACATATTAAAATACATTAATTATGTTACTTCCTCGATTTAATTTATGCATCTTCTTTGTAGTAGGCACAATAAAAAGTATTTTTTTTTTAATCTTATGAACTTATACTCGAAATGTACATGATGTATCAAAAATACTTTTTGAATCTTATGATTTTAAACATACCGCATTGGATGTTGAAATGAAATACTCTCACTGTTTCAATTTGTTTGTCTGATTTTGACTCACCACAAATTTAAGAAAGTAAAGAAGACATTTGAATATTGTGATCTTAAAATAAAGACAAGTCGAATGTACCAAAACGTCCTTTACTATTGTGATCTTAAACATGTCATGTAAAAAGTTGGAATTACAGAGTTACCAAAAAAGGAACAAGACATTTAATCTTTTTTAAACCGATCAAAAAGAAAAATAAAACAAATAAATTTGAAATAAAGAGAGTTTTAATATTTTAAAACAAACTAAAAGAGAGAGTAGCATGAAAGGAGAGGGGTATTAAGTAATTAACTTTGAACTAGATATACTAAAGATCTTCAAAAATATAAAATAGTATTCTTGTATCATATCCGTATAAGTATCATATGTCACCAAATTTGTAACCGACTGTAGTAAAAACACGTTCATAATAAAGGCATCCTTTTTTCTCTCATATACAGACACTCTCTCTTTATATATATGCATCTATCATCATTTATACTTGTAAAAGACTCTCCATCCTTATCCCTCTCCTTTCATCAACAAGAAGATCAGAAGGAAATAAAATAAACCAAAAAGAAACAAAAATGCCTTGTTCACTTCAGCTTCAAAGGATCAACCCCACAACCACCGGAAACTTCCACAAACAACCTCAACCAACATGGATTATCCCCGTACCACCATTCACCATCCCTAACAACCTCTTACATTACCACACCCACCATGTCGGCCCCACTCAATGCTGCTCCGCCGTAGTCCAGCACATCTCCGCCCCTATCAACGCTGTGTGGTCCCTAGTCCGCCGCTTCGACAACCCTCAAGCATACAAACACTTCCTCAAGAGCTGCCACGTCATTCTGGGGGACGGAGAAGTTGGAGCAATAAGGGAGGTACGCGTGATATCTGGCCTCCCCGCTGCTTCTAGCACGGAGAGGCTGGAAATATTAGATGATGAGAGACACGTCATCAGCTTCAGCGTTGTCGGCGGTGATCATAGGTTAACAAATTACCGGTCAGTTACGACGCTGCACACGTCAGATGATAATGGAACGGTGATGGTGGAATCGTATGTGGTGGATATTCCACAAGGGAATACAAAGGAAGAAACGTGTGTATTTGTTGATACAATTGTACGTTGTAATTTGCAATCACTAGCACAGATCGTTGAGAACAACATGCCTACAAGTACAACCAACAGTTAATCATTGTGATTTTTGTTAATTAGATTATTTTGTATATTTCTTTTAGTCCCCCTGATTCCGTTTTAGTGTTTTTTTTTCTTTTCTTTTGGGTGATAGATCGATGAACTTTTTGCTTAGGAGGTTATATAACCTTAGGTT
This sequence comes from Lycium barbarum, assembly GCF_019175385.1. Lineage (NCBI taxonomy): Eukaryota > Viridiplantae > Streptophyta > Magnoliopsida > Solanales > Solanaceae > Lycium > Lycium barbarum. The sequence continues at coordinate 132,860,215 of NC_083337.1, read as the reverse complement.
GCCTCCTGAGTTCATAGGTTTGGTGCTTTTGTAGCTAGTATGCACTCTTGTAGCGATGAAAATTTCCAATTTCAGTGAATGTAACTGTGCTTAAGTTTCTTCGTTCACAATGATATCCAGAGACGGAATGTTATTTGAAATTATATATTTACACCGTTGGTGTAATTTACTACTCGAGTTAACATGTTTTCGGGTTAACTAGCTCTACTTATTATGAACAATTAACTAATAATCCGTGTATATAGAAGTTGATTTCTATTTTAATTGAAGTCATATGCATTGATAGTATAAAAAATATTCATAAAATTAGGTCATTAAAAAGTAATTATACGTAATTCGTATAATATAACTTGAATCTTTTGGTTAAATAGAGGTAGTCCGGAGGACATGATGTTTTCCTTTTGATGATCGATAAGGTTTGTGTAGTTCGGAGTTCGGGTTCTTCACTTTCTTTTCTGACCGGCTGAAACATTTCTATAGTAGAATTTGCAAAAATCATGCGTAAATTGTCAAAGATAAGATGATATATATGTTTTGCTTTGTATAATCAGTAATTCAGTACTGGATAAGCAAAATAACATTGTAGTGTAATTGTTTTATCCTCCAAAACCTTAACAAGAAAATTAAAGTAATACTAGTAGTATAGGTTACATATCCTCCTTTGTGAAACCTCTACAACTTGAAGAATAATTTAATAACCTCAGGCTTAATTTTTTTGTTAAATACGTACCACAAGGCACGAATGCCCATTATTTAATCTTCATATGGTCTAATTAATTTTTCCAACCTAACACAGTTGTAAAGGGCTCACCAGTTGGGACCTTCGTGGAATAAAGTTGTTTATAGTTTATATAGTACTGTTTGCAATTGTTTTATGATAAAATAAAGTAGTTAGTCTTTAAACACGCACTGAATATGCTGGTGAGATTGGAACCGCTTTCCTTAAATTTATTAACTTTCTAAATGTATAAATTCCTTGCACCGAGTGTATTAGTAAAAGATCGTTTCACTACTACTAGTATCATAATTTAAATCTATTTTATGACATCAATTTATATATCGGGGATCTTCAGTAAGTAGTAGATGGATGAGCACATGCACAACTGAACTGCTGCATTATTGATTGGAGAAAATAAATACAACATGAATTTTTACATTTAGAAAAACCTAGTCGTTGTATGAGAAGAATCAACGTCTACTCTTTCTAACCAACTTGACGTTCAAACAAAAGGCAAGTTGCGGCTTTATTTACTTTAAATCCTTTTGTTTTTTGTTTTTCCGCCACTTCTTTTTCTCTATTTGCAGAATTATCTTGCATGTTGGGCAAGCAAAAGAAGATGGCAACTCTGCAAGTTGGTTTGCAAGTGGGCAAGGAGGCTAACTTTTTTTTTTTTAAAAACATTTCAATCTTCTTGCCTAATTATGTTACTAACAGTTGGCAAGCATGCTATTTGCAATTTAAATTGTCCGTTATATTCTTTACATTATCCTTGAGTTCAAATTAAAGATGTACTATGGTGAAATAATCATTTTTACATTATTTCAACTTTATTATTATTTCACTCATGGTACCTATTTCAAACTCCATGAGTTTCTCTTTGAGTTGGAACCTTTATAAGTTCAAACTTAATAATCATTCCTAGAGTTTCAGACTTCATGAACTAGCTTTTCGTAACTCATCACATTGTTGTAGTCTACTAGGAGAATAAATTTCATGTCTTTGAGTAAAATTTACAATTTTTTTTGCTTCTTATGTATGATAGTGGAGTTGTTCACTTTTAGTAATATCCACAATCTTCAAAAATTGGTCTATTTACTGAAATGGTTAAATTGATAAGGTAATTTTTTTTTTTCACACTATTAATTAAATGTATATAACTTATATATATGTACATGAAATATTACATAATTAAATTATTTTTATGTTACAATTTACATGGATAGCTTAAACTTATTCTGCGGGTAAAACTACAGAACTCACTACTAGAAAAAGAAGTTTTTGCACGGACATTTCGTGAGAAATTTGTGGTATAAAATATGATTTTCTCACCTCATTCTCACCGAATCAGCTCAGGAAAACGCATAGTGGGAACTCCCATTGAAACCTGGGCTATTTACCTACTGACATTCAGTGGAAAATGCCATTGAACATTTTTAAGTGGGAAATCTGTGTAAAAATAGAGATTTTTTTAATAGTGACCGATATAAGTAAGTAGATACTGTTTTATCTCTGTACTATTTCTATTCGGTACAACTTACAACCAACAGTAACATATTCTGCGCGTCTGTATCACGCTATGCCTTAGTCGGACAGAGTCGAATCGGCGTGTGCCGATAATCAAAATGATCCTCTCACTGTAGTGAACTCACCTATTAAATTAAAGTAATTTCAGGGACACGGACTTATGTGTGCTACCACAGTAACTACAACAAACCACCCGACGAGCAACTTACGACATGCTAGAGAATTAGTGATAGCTCGACAAACCACCCACAATGAGATTTTTAAAATTAAAGACTACTATGGAATTATGGCTGAAGAATTTTTTTTTTATTTTTTATATTAATCCAGATTCACCTCAGGTTTTAGCTCACCTGGATGTACTGGGGGGTTTGGCATAGACCCCTTGTATATTAAAATCCAAAAGGTAAATACATGTAGGAGAGGGACATAGCACCTTATCTCCTCAGGACCTATGTTGGTGTTTGCGCTGCAAACATCTTTACAATATTTAAGCTTACAAAAGTCAAAAACTATTTTATGGACACAGTTTTAGGGGTTAGGTCCTATAGTTACAGCAAAAGTCAGGATTATATTATATACTAAAATGTTACAAATAGACAGTTCCACCCAACATCCATTAGGAGTGATCATCATGGAGGATTAGAGATGACAGTGATATTCCTCTTGGCCTGTTTGATTCTGAAGCTGGGCATGCCCATTGAATCAAGTCGACTAGGTCCAATAGCTTGAGTAGGCAGATTTTGCAGGTTATGGTATACACGGGCTCTTCGGTTCAGTTGAAGATTAGCACCAAACTTGGCAAGAGCGTCTGCTACTTGGTTTGCCTCCCTGTAGCAGTGTTGAATGATGCATTGTTTTGATTGAAGTTGTCTTCTCATCTTGTCAATCTTTTGTTCAAAATTCCAAGGGGGAAGGGAAGAGCCATTGAGCATGTTAATCACTAACATAGAGTCAAGTTCTAAGATGAACTTGTTTCTATTATTAGAAAAACACCACTGGATGGCATATTCAGCAGCCTCCACTTCCGCCTTGTTGTTAGTGCAGAAATTGAGAGAGTTAGCAAAAGCCATAATGATCTCCCCATTTCCGTTCCTAACAACTCCTCCCATACCTACCGTGTTCTTAGTACTGTTGCTGCTCCCATCCGTGTTAATCTTGATCCATTCCCCCTCTGGTCTCATCCAAGTAACCATGACACCAGTGAAAGAAGGTTTAATGGCTTCCGCAAACTTACAAATTTTGTTCCAATCCCATTTATAGTCCAAATTGTGGCCTTTTCTATTGATGTAGACATGAATATGAAACACAATTTTCTTATAAATCCAAAAAATAGATTGTTTCTTGTTCCCATATCTAGCAGCATTTCTGTATTTCCATAATTCCCATAGAATGAAGATGGGAGTGATCTGCTTCAAGGTTCTGTGAAGGGAATTCCTTGAAGTAGTGTTTCTCCAATTTTGGATCATTCCCATAGCATTATGAGCCCTATAATTAATGCCCAAAGGAGCAGCAAATTTTTTCCATATAGTCGAAGCAGTTTCTCCCTCTACAAAAACATGATCAGTTGACACATCCACCGGGAGTTGTGCAATAACAACACTTAGTGTCTACTATGATGCCCATATTACTGATGATATTGTCTATCGGGACTTTGTTCTTGACAATTCTTCGAGCCATAAAGGAGCATTTAAAAGAGATGCCGGGATTCCATAAGTTAGACCACATAGGGATAGGGTCTTTTCTTTGTCTTATGATACCCAAGCACTAGCACAAGAAAACTTACCTGTGTTTGTAGGAATCCAGATTGGTTTATCCTTCATATTGTTACGGCCAATAGGAATATTCAGGATAATATTGGCTATGTGAGCAGGCACAATACTATAGATGAATTCCCTGTTCCATACATTATTAACCAAGAAATCTTGTACCAACAACTTACCAGGGCAGTTTTGATCATTAAGCATATTGACCAGAGCTCCAAGCTTGGTCCAGTTGTCCCACCAGAATGAGATTTTGCCTTCATTGATCTTCCATATGATGTGAGGTTCTATGGGATTCTTTGTTCTCATAAGATCCCTCCAAGCAGAAGATTGGCCTGATTGGATCTTTCTTTCCACAGGATGTTTTCTTTAACAATATTTAGATTTAAGAAAGAGTGACCATAAGTTATCCTCCCCTCTAAATCTCCACCATCTCTTGGCATTGAACGTAAGGCAAATATCTTCCAGGCTCTTGAGTCCAACACCTCCTTCCTCAGTAGGGTAGCACATTTTTTTCCATGAGCTCCAATGATATTTGTTCTTATTATCAGCTTGTCCCCAAAAAAATTTTGAGAAGTATTTCTCAAGTTGTGATAGCACATTTTTCGGAGGGGATATAACAGCCATGGTGTGAATGGTTTGTGATTGTAAGACATGCTTAATCAGGGTAGCTTTACCTCCACTAGCCAACATACTTCCTTGCCATCCTTTGATCTTGTTGACGACAGCTTTGGCAATATCAGATAAATAAGAGATCTTCTTTCTTCCATGATATATGGGGCAGCCTAAGTATTTGAAGAGGAAGTGATGATGCTTAAAACCAGTAACCCTTTTGATCATTTTTCTTCTTTTTCTTCTTCTTTTCCTTTTTCTCTAGTTGTGCTCAATGGTGTAAGTAGGAGTAAGGAAGAAACTTTTTTCCATATTAATCTCTTGACCAGATGCATCTTCATACTGTCCCAGCTTTTTCATGATCATTTTTAGGGAATTTTTATCCCCAAAACTGAAGATGACTAAATCATCTGCATAACAGAGATGGTTTATTTGAGGTCCGGCATGATTCATATAAAAACCTCTAAAAACCTTCCTTGCCATGTAACTGATTCAGAGCTTTTGACAGTGATTCAGCAGCAATAATGAACAGGGCAGGGGATAGAGGATCTCCTTGCTTGAGACCTCTAGTAGAATGGAAGAAACCATATTTTATTCCATTTACAATAATGGAGTACCACACATTAGACACCAGTCTGTAAATAAGATCAACATATTCTTCCACAAATCCCATTTTTCTTAAGATAGCATTGAGAAAGGACCAGGAGACTTTGTCATAGGCTTTGGCCATATCTATTTTGATGACTACATTGCCACCTTTGTTTTTCTTTTTGATGTCATGAATGATCTCCTGAGTGAGAAGAATATTTTTAGTGATAAGCCTTCCTTTAACAAAGCCTATCTGATTTTGAGAATCAACTTAGGTAGGATACCACCAAGCCTATTAGAGCAAACTTTAGAAATGATCTTGTTAGTAAAGTTGCTAAGGCTTATTGGTCTGAGCTGGTTAAAAGAGTCAGGAGCTTCCACTTTAGGGATCATAATGAGAAAAGTATGGGTAATGAACTTAGTGAGTTTATTACCCCTGAAAAAGTTTTCAACCATGGCAGTTACATCATTAGCAATAATATTCCAACATTTTTTTTTATAGAAATGACCACTGAAGCCATCTGGCCCTGCAGCACTATCAAGGTGAAGGTCTTTCACAGCCTGTTCGATCTCCTCCCCAGTAGGTAATTGAATTAGACTATTGTTGTATTCCTCTGTAACCACATTCTCAATTCTTTTTAGGAAGTTAAAGTTGTGATCTTGCTGAGGTTGAGTAAACAGTTTGCTATAATGTCTAATAGCAGCCTCAGATATCAAATTGTCACCTTGAATCCACTGTCCATGCTCATCTTTGATCCTATGAAGATAAGCTCTCTTTCTTCTTTGTCTCATGACACTGTGAAACTATTTGGTGTTGTGATCACCTTCCGCTTCCCATTTTATTCTTGCCTTCTGCTTTAAAAGAGAGTTTTCCATCTTCATCCACCTTATTTGTTCCGCATCTAAGGCATAGAAGTTTGTTCTATTGCTATCAGTGTTATTCTGATCATAGGCAGCCTCAGCATGCTCAATATTATTCTCCAGATCCTTAACTCTATCGAATACATTACCAGTAGTATTTGTTACACCTCAGAAAATTTTTCGTTGATGCGCAGTGAATAGACTAACGAAGTATGCGATGTTTCGATAAGTGAGAAATAGCATTTGATGACCCTAATTAAGATTTCAAAGTCATTCGAGGTAAGAGAAGAAATTTCGCCAAGAAAAGGCAAGGTATACGTTAGGTATCGAAAAGGATTTACGAGTAACATGTTAATGATGACTTAATGATGTTTTGAACAAGAGTTATAATGTCCCTTAGATTGTTAATGAGGTTCTAAACAAGTATAAAGAAGGTTCCATAAGGATCGGAGATCGAACGAAACGACGGAATCCATTTTAGAGAAGTGGAGTTATACGACCACTTATGCGGTCCGTATAACTTTATGCGGTCTGTATAAAGGGTCCGTATAAATCCCAATATGGAGTTTATTTTCTGGTTGGTGAACCATGGCCACTTATACAGACCGTACAATACTATACGGACCGTATAAGTGTCCAGATAGTACTCGACGGGCTGATTTTTAGTTTTTGTATAAATAGATGCCTTAGGTTCTTTTACTTCATTTTTCATCTTATAAAACTATTGAGAGCTCAAAAACCTTCTCTAAGCACATTCCACTCAAGTTCAAGAGAACACAAGGATCAAAAGACTAGAATCAAGTGTTTATGTGTTAGAAAACTTCCAAGGGTTAGAGAACCACAAAAGATTCCATTAGAGGTGAACTAGGGTTTTGGTTCAAGTGAAGTATTTCCACTCAAGGTTCATTCCTACACCGTCTAAGGTAAGTTTTATGGTATTCCCATGTTGTTTAAGGTATTGAGACATTGAAAGACTTGGATTGTAGAAGAATATAGAAAATGGGTCTTGAATGTGAGAATGGTGATATTTGTGAGTAGTAGCTTGGGTTGAGTAATGATTCTTGATATGTTATGATTAAAATCATGTTATAAATGATATTTAGAACATGGGATAAACATTATATATGAGCGAATGTAATAGTGTGCTATGACTATGGAAATGGATGATTGGAAGTGAATTGAGAAGTAAGGATAATGTAGGTGAATAAAGATCATTGTTATGATGTTGTGAATGTTATTATTGATGTTTGGGAGTTTATATATGATATGTAGGAAGTCGTATAAATAAAGGAGATGTTGTCCAATTTTCTATAGCTTTAGTCATGTATGCTAAGCTATCGATTTTCTGATGTCCTTTTGTTTGTGGACGCTGTGTCATGCCCGCAGGTGGCCAGGGAGACAGACTTGATCCATAGCTTTATTACTCAGGGACTACATAGCGGAGCTCCATTTCATTCGGAGCTACAACTTTTGGTATTTATTCTTTTGTGTACATATTTATAGGCATAGCGGGGTCCTGTCCCGCCTGTATGATATGACATACTCTCCTTAGAGGCTCGTAGACATGTGTATATGGTTAGATGTATTTGGCCTTGTCGGCTAGTCTTGTGTATATCATTTTGTTAGCCTCGTCGGCTTATGTACATTGATATGGGCATTGTTATTGATGGTGATATATATATATATATATCGTTGCCCAATGGGATTAGTATGAATAATGGATGGAAAGTATGAATTAGCTATGTGGCTCACCTGGATGTAAATGTGAAAGTATGTTAAGAGGTGCCCGCGTGGGTTAGCACCGGGTGCCAGTCGTGGCCCTCCGGTTGGGTCGTGACAAAAGTGGTATCAGAGCAGTTCTGTCTTAGGGTGTGTCTACGAGCCGTGTCCAGTAGAGTCTTGGTTATGGGTGTGTTGTGTGCCACACTTATAAACAAGAGGCTGCGGGCATTTTAGGAATGAATGACCTTCTTTCTTCATAAGATCGTGCGATAGAGCTATGACATAAGAACTTCTTTTTCCTTAACCGTGTGTTATGTATTTCAGAGATGCCTGTAAAGAGAAAGGCTACGGCAGCCCAAAAGGGCAAGACAGTGACAGAAAAGCGGGCTGAAAGAGCACCGCCAACGGTTGTAGAGGAAAGTGAGTCCCAAAATGCGGCTCAATCTCAGTCCTCCCATTCAGTGCCTATTTCTGAGGAGCGTGAGGGAGCCTCAACCCCAGCTCCAGCACCTCCGGCTCCTCCACCGGATGCTTCAGGCCAAGATGTGAAAGAGGCCATTCATTTGCTTACTCAATTGGTTGCTGCCAAGACTCAGCGGCAAAGTACAGGGCAAGGTGATAGGGTTGTTAGTGCAAGGGCCCGTGATTTTATTAGCTTGAACCCTCCGGAATTCTTTGGATAAAAACCGGATGAGGACCCTCATAATTTTATTGATGGAATGTTGAGGACACTTCGGTTGATACATGCTTCGGACACCGAAATCGGTGGAATTAGCATCCTATAGATTGAGGGATGTTGCGGTTCATTGGTACACGGTTTGGATGGCTTCACGGGGAGCCAATGTGCCTCCCCCGGTATGGCAAGAATTTATAGATGCTTTCCTCCGGCATTATCTGCCTCTAGAGGTTCGGCGAGCTGGAGCCGATAAGTTCTTGAATCTGAGGCAAGACAGCATGAGTGCTATGGAGTATAGTCTCTGCTTCAATTCTTTTGTCAGGTATGCTTCGGCCATGGTAGCAGATATGGGTGGCCGAGTGCACCGATTTGTAAGAGGCCTAGGGCCACATCTGATGGATAGGTTCTTGACTGCGTCTCTTCAGGACAATATGGATATTTCACGCATTCAGGCCCATGCCCAAAATTTAGAGGAAAGCCTACAACAAAGAGTGAGTGTGAGCCTGATAGAGGGTATAACAAGAGGGCTAAATCTTCGAGTCCGATGAGTGAGTATAGGGGCGGGCACATACAACAGTTTTCTAGGCATTCAGGCCATTCTATGACTAGTGCGCCTCTACGGTTTTCAGGCCAGAGATTTGATAGGTCCACTCATTTTGGGCCGAGTCAGAGTTTTTTCGGTTCGCAATTCAGAGGTGATTCAGGTCAGGCAAGGCCACCCGTGCCACGATGTTACCAGTGTGGGAAGTTACATTGGGGCCAGTGTCGATTGGGTTCAGGGGTTTTCTATTCATGTGGTCGGTCAGGCCATATTATGCGTGATTGCCCCTCAGTTGGTGGCTGAGGAAGGACCCAGCCTTCTGGGTCGGTAGCCGGATCTTCATCATCTATACACCCTATGGGGCCAAGTTCACATGCGCCAGTCGGCCATGGTAGAGGCAGAGGGAGAGTCCCCAGTTCTAGCGGTCCTCAGCATCGTATTTATGCTTTGGCTGGACGCCAAGATCTTGAGTCTTCTCTTGATATGGTCACAAGTATATTATCGGTATTTTCTCATGATATATATGCTTTGATAGATCCGGGCTCCACATTGTCATATGTTACTCCGTATATTGCGGGTCGGTTTAGAGTCAAACCGAAGTCGATCAAACTTTTTGAGGTGTCTACACCCGTTGGTGAATCGGTAATAGCCAGCTGAGTGTATAGAAATTGTGTAGTTGTGATTTGTGACCGTCGTACTATGATTGACTTGCATGAGTTAAAAATGGTGGATTTTGATGTTATTATGGGTATGGATTGGTTGGCTTCTTGCTATTCTAATGTTGATTGTAGAATGAAAATGGTTTGCTTCCAATTTCCGGCAGAACCAGTTTTAGAATGGAAAGGGAATACTGCGTCACCAAAATGCAGGTTTATTTCCTATCTTAAAGCAAGGAAAATGATCACAAAAGGTTGCATTTATCATCTAGTGCGGGTTCAAGATGTAGAAGCTGAACCGCCAACTCTTCAGTCAGTCCCCGTGGTGAATGAATTTTCGAATGTGTTTCCGGAAGAGCTATCAGGCCTCCCTCCCGAGCGGGAGATTGATTTTGCTATTGATGTGTTGCCAGACATCAAGCCTATATCTATTCCACCTTATAGAATGGCCCCCGCAAAATTGAAAGAGTTGAAGGAGCAATTGAAAGACTTGCTTGAGAAAGGCTTTATTAGGCCTAGTTCATCCCCGTGGGAGCACCCGTATTGTTTGTCTGAAATAAAGATGGCTCCTTGCGAATGTGCATTGACTATCGGCAATCGAATAAGGTGACGATTAAGAATAAATATCCTCTGCCAAGGATTGATGACTTATTTGATCAATTACAAGGTGCCAAATGGTTTTCAAAGATAGATTTGAGGTCCGGGTATCATCAGGTGAGAGTTGGGGAGAAAGATATCCCTAAGACAGCCTTCAGAACAAGATATGGCCATTTCGAGTTCCGGGTAATGTCATTTGGGCTGACTAATGCACCGGCAGTATTTACGGATTTGATGAACAATGTGTTCAGGCCCTTCCTAGATTTATTTGTGATTGCATTCATCGATGATATCTTGGTGTATTCTAGATCCGAGACAGAACATGCGGATCATTTGCGTACCGTCCTTAGAGTTCTTCAAACTCGAGAGTTATTCGCCAAATTTTCTAAGTGTGAGTTCTGGTTGAACTCAGTGGCATTCTTGGGGCACATTGTTTCAGTTGATGATATTTGGGTAGATAGCCAAAAGATTGAGGCCGTGAAGACTTGGTCAAGGCCCACAACTCCTACGGAGGTTCGTAGTTTTCTGGGTTTAGCAGGTTATTACAGGAAGTTTGTAGAAGGCTTTTCTTCTATTTCTGCACCACTTACAAAGCTGACACAGAAATCGGCTATGTTTCGATGGGCAGATGCTTGTGAACGTAGTTTCCAAGAGCTAAAAGATAGATTGACTTCTGCCCCAGTCCTGACACTTCCAGAGGGATTGTAAGGTTATGTTTTTTATTGCGATGCCTCGGGTGTTAGGCTAGGTTGTGTGTTGATGCAACATGGTAAGGTGATTGTGTATGCTTCAAGGCAATTACAGAAACATGAGAAGAATTATCCAACCCATGATCTTGAATTGGCTGCAGTAGTTCATGCACTAAAGATGTGGAGACATTATTTGTATGGTGTCCATGTGAATATTTATATAGATCATAAGAGCCTTCAGTATATCTTCAAGCAGAAAGAGTTGAATTTGCGGCAACAACGATGGTTGGAATTGCTAAAGATCATGATGTTGATATTCTGTATCATCCCGGAAAGGCAAATGTTGTGGCTGATGCTCTTAGCCGTAGATCTATGGGAAGTTTGCTTGACGTACAACCAGAGAAGAGAGGAATGGCTCGTGAGCTCCAGCATTTAGCTAGCCTAGGAGTTCGAGTAGTGGACTCAGGTAGCAGGGGAACTACCATTCAGAATTCAGCAGTCTCGTCGCTAGTAATGGAAGTGAAAGAGCGAAAATACGAAGATCCCATGCTAATGCATTACAGAGATACACTCCCTCAGAAGGAGAAACCATCATTTGAGATCTCAGGAGATGGAGTTCTTCGATGCCAAGGCAGATTATGTGTTCCTAATGTGGCAGGTTTACGCCACCAAATATTGAGAGAAGCTCATTGTTCCCGTTATTCTGTCCACCCCGGAGCAACGAAAATGTATCATGATCTTAAATCTATATATTGGTGGAATGGGATGAAGAAGGATATAACAGAATTTGTAGTTCAATGTCCCAACTGTCAACAAGTAAAAATCCAGCATCAAAAGCCGGGCGGATTGTTGCAAGCTATAGAAATTCCAACTTGGAAGTCGGAAGTAATTAACATGGACTTCATTACAGGCTTGCCTCGTTCTTGACGTAAGTATGATTCTATATGGGTGATTGTGGATAGACTCACGAAGTCAGCTCATTTCTTACCAGTCAGAACGACATATGTGGCAGAAGATTATCCAAAGCTTTATGTTAAAGAGATAGTGCAACTTCATGGTGTCCCAGTATCTATTATCTCAGATAGAGGAACTCAGTTACAGCTAATTTTTGGAAGTCCTTCCAAGAGGGTTTGGGGACTCAAGTGTGCCTTAGCACAACATTTCACCCACAGACTGATGGACAAGCTGATCGTACCATTCAGACCTTCGAAGATATATTATGGGCATGTATGTTAGATTTTGGAGGTAATTGGGATGATCACTTACTACTTATTGAATTTGCTTATAACAATAGTTATCATTCTAGCATCCAAATGACACCTTATGAAATTTTATATGGGCGAAAGTGTAGATCACCGATTGGGTGGTTTGAGCTAGGAGAGACTAAATTGAGAGGGCCAGACTTGGTCCAGCAAGCCATAGAGAAAGTTAAGCTCATACAAGGTCGACTATTAGCAGCCCAAAGTCGTCAAAAGTCCTATGCGGATAATCGCCGAAGGGACTTAGAGTTCCAAGTGAAAGATTGGGTATTCTTAAAAGTGTTGCCAATGAAGGGCGTTATGAGATTTGGCAAAAAGGGGAAGCTTAGTCCCCGATACATTGGGCCTTATGAGATTGTGCGCAAAGTGGCTTATGAATTAGATCTACCTCCTGATTTGGAGTCAGTTCACCCAGTTTTTCATGTCTCGATGCTTCACAAATATGTCGGAGATCCTACTAAGATCGTGCCAGTAAATGATGATCAAGTGACAGAAAAGTTGACTTATGAAGAGGTACCCATTGCCATATTAGATAGGCAAGTACGGAGGCTTAGAAACAAAGAAGTGGTCTCAGTTAAGGTTTTGTGGAGAAACAATAACCGAGAGTAAATGACATGGAAAGCGGAAGAAAATAAGAAATCCAAGTACCCGCACTTATTTCATCCCCTAGAAGAGATCCAAGATGAGACATTAAGATCATGAGGTATGTATGCTTCTTTTTTATGCATTTGGGTCGTGTGTGGCCAAACTCTATTGCTTTTATGTTGTGGCCATGTGAGGCATTGTTATTATGGGTTGTTGTGACTGGATTGTAGTACCATATTATAGTAGAAACTCTGGCGAAATTTATATAGAATCCCCGAGAACCTAACATTCGAGGACGAATGTTCTTAAGAGGGGAAGAATCTTACACCTCGAAAAATTTTCCGTTGATGTGCAGTGAATAGACTAACGAAGTATACGATGTTTCAATAAGTGAGAAATAGAATTTGATGACCTTAATTAAGATTTCAAAGACATTCGAGGTAAGAGAAGAAAGTTCGCCAAGAAAAGGCAAGGTATACGTTAGGTATCGAAAAGGATTTACGAGTAACACGTTAATGATGACTTAACGATGTTTTGAAGAAGAGTTATAACATCCCTTAGATTTTTAATGAGGTGCTAAACAAGTATCAAGAAGGTTCCATAAGGATTAGAGATCGAACTAAACGACGGAATCCATTTCAGAGAAGTGGAGTTATACGACCACTTATACAGTCCGTATAACTTTATACGGTCCGTATAAAGGGTCCGTATAACTTTATACGGTCCGTATAAAGGGTATGTATAACTCCCAGCAGGGAGTTGATTTTCTGGTTGGTGAACTACGACCACTTATACGGACCGTATAAGTGTCTGTATAGTACCTGACGGGCTGATTTTTAGTTTTTGTATAAATAGATGCCTTGGGTTCTTTTACTTCATTTTTCATCTTCTACAAGTATTGAGAGCTCAAAAACCTTCTCTAAGCACATTCCACTCAAGTTCAAGAGAACACAAGGATCAAAAGACTAGAATAAAGTGTTTATGTGTTAGAAAGCTTCCAAGGGTTAGAGGACCACAAAAGATTCTATTGGAGGTGAACTAGGGTTTTGGTTCAAGTGAAGTATTTCCATTCAAGGTTCATTCCTACACCATATAAGGGAAGTTTTATGGTATTTCCATGTTGTTTAAGGTATTGAGACATTGAAAGACTTGGATTGTAGAAGAATATAGAAAATGGGTCTTGAATGTGAGAATGGTGATGTTTGTGAGTAGTAGCTTGGGTTGAGTAATGATTCTTGATATGTTATGATTAAAATCATGTTATAAATTATATTGAGAACATGGGATAAACATTGTATATGAGCGAATGTAATAGTGTGCTATGACTATGGATATGGATGATTGGAAGTGAATTGAGAAGTAAGGATAATGTAGGTGAATAAAGATCATTGTTATGATGTTGTGAATGTTATTATTGATGTTTGGGAGTTGATATATGATATGTAGGAAGTCGTATAAATAAAGGAGATGCTGTCCAATTTTCTGTAGCTTTAGTTATGTATGCTAAGCTATCGATTTTCTGATGATGGTATATCTCTAATGAAGGTAGAAATGTGAGCATTGAAGGAGAATGTGCAAGTGATATAATAGTTGAATGGAATGGTATGTAAGGCTAACCCTTCTTTCATAAGGCATGGTTCCTTGGCCAAATATCTAATCTTCTATAAGCCTATGATGTCCTCCAAATGATTCTATCTTTAAGAGCTACTAAACTCATGATTCTCGATATGTTACGATTGTACTAAATTCCTCCTATGATGAGTAATCCTCTAGGGATAGATGTAATGAACAACGATAGTAATGATGCTAAAGATGCTTATGGGCTTTTATGTATATGTGCCTATATATGGCTATTATGAAACCCCGAGCTTATATGGCCGGGTAGAATATATATATATATTGCGCGCGCACCACTGCAGTTGGGTACAGACAACCCTGAGCCTTGGTAGGGCCAGGTATGTATGACCCTGAGCCTTGTTAGGGCCAGGTATGTGAAACACCGAACCTTCATGGTCGGGTATGCCATGTAAATGATATGTATATGAATATGAATATGTATATGAATACGAAAATGGATACGAAATGTAAATGAGTGCGGAAACGGATACAATGTATGTACAAAATCACGCATTAGAAATGGAAAGTCCCTATGAAAAGCAAGTAAGTGGTTGTGACGATGATACTATTATCTCCCATCCTATGCTACTTCTTATGTTGTCTATTATTCTTTCATAATGATGTTGACCATGCTTTACATACTCAGTACATTCTTCGTACTGGTGTCCTTTTGTTTGTGGACGCTGTGTCATGCCCGCAGGTGGCCAGGGAGACAGACTTGATCCATAGCTTTATTACTCAGGGACTACATAGCGGAGCTCCATTTCATTCGGAGCTACAACTTTTAGTATTTATTCTTTTGTGTACATATTTATAGGCATAGCGGGGTCCTGTCCCGCCTATATGATATGACATACTCTCCTTAGAGGCTCGTAGACATGTGTATATGGTTAGATGTATTTGGCCTTGTCGGCTAGTCTTGTGTATATCATTTTGTTAGCCTGGTCGGCTTATGTACATTGATATGGACATTGTTTTGCTTCTTCTGCCACAATATGTATGTATCGTTGCCCAATGAGATTAGTATGAATAATTGATGGAAAGTATGAATTAGCTATGTGGCTCACCTAGATGTAAATGTGAAGGTATGTTAAGAGGTGCCCGGGTGGGTTACCACCGGGTGCCCGTCGCGGCCCTCCGGTTGGGTCGTGACAGTATTCTTGGACCAACTACTTAGACAGTGAGCCAGTCTTTTCAATTTTTGTTGCATAATGTACATAGCATTTCCTTCAGTACATCCTAGCTGTTTTGAACCACCTCCATAAAATCTGGTTGTGAAGACTAAAAATTTGGGAATTTGAAATACTTCACCATAGGAGTATTACTCAAAGCACATTTGAGGAGCATAGTATTGTGATCTGAGCCTGTCATTGATAAATGTCTAACAGTTACATTCGAGAATTCTTCAGACCATTTGTCATTATACATGACTCTATCTAGTCTTTTAAAAATTCTCTTCCTTTTTCTTCTACCATTGCACCAAGTATAATCGTTTCCAACATACTCAGCATCCATCATACCACACTCCTCCTTGCAGTTAATAAAATCCAAGCTTCTACTAAGTCTGTGTTTTCTACCCCCTTTTTTTCTCACTAGACTCCATAATAACATTGAAGTCTCCCATTATGGACCAGGGTCCCACAATTTGTTGTTTCAACTGACTAAAGGATTCCCACAAATCCTTTCTGTTGTTTGCTTTACTCTTGGCATAAACAATGGAGACGTGAAACTTGACTTGAGACATAATATGATGAACTTGAAGAGTTAGGTGTTGAATATGATCTTCCACAATGGTGCAACTATAGTTATCATCCCACAAACACCATATTTTCCCACTACAGTTAGCTGTAGCATTGTTGAAACCAATTTTTCTTCTAAAATAATGTAGCCTAGAACTGTTCACAAAAGGTTCCTGTAAAGCTATAAAGGAAGTTTTATGAGTTCTGGAAAGTCTAATGAGTCTGTCAAAAGCACCTTTGGAGTTAACCCCTCCTATATTACATATGATTGTACTAATCATTGGAAAGAAAGGAGTTATTGTTTTTTCTTCCCTCTTCCCTCTTCCTCGTGTCATGGGAGGTGAAGAAGGCATAGACTGAGTGAGTTTCTGTTTTCCTGCAGATTTTCCCCTTGGAGAGAGACCCTCATTTTCGACCACAGTATTGATGATTTTGCTGATTTCCTGATCATATTCTCCAGGTGAGAAAGTATTTATTAGGCTGTTTGCCACCTCCTCTTCTGAGTCATTGTCATCGGGATTCTTAGTGGTAGATTTTTAGCTTTTCATGTCTCCTCTATCCTGAATTTCCTGAGTTTCTATGTGTTTTTCGAAACCTGGAGGGGCAGATGAAACACTTTTTTCCTCACTGTTTTCTTCATTTCTTCCTTGTTGTATGTAATATTTAGTATTCTAGTCATTCTGAGTATGGATAGGGGTGATGTTGGCATTAGCCTCTTCGAACTTGTCATTTTTCTTGTTCTGATCATTTATAGGATCTTGAGGCTTAACAATGGGATTGATATCATTTTGAGCACTTGTATTCTCCTTCTCCTCTTCCCCCAATGGATTGTTCTCATTGTTGGGGTAGACATTTGAACTTGTTCCTTTTGCAGTGTCATTCTCGTTCTGTTGTTGTTTTTGTCTTTCCTTTCCAGCCTTCATTTTCCTGATAACTTTACGAAGAGCATTTTTCCTCCTTCTCTTGGCCTTCTTTTCTTCCTCGGTCTGGGCATCCTTAGCTTTTTTGTTCTGTTTTTTCTACTTTGTCCCACTTTCTTGATATTGCTACCTTTCTTGTTGTCATTGGCAATTTGATCCCTTTTGTTTGTATGGTTCTGGGCTTTTTGATTCTCCTTGTTCCCCTGATCCCTATTATTGTTGTAATTTTTGTTTTGCTTCTTCTGCCACTCTATCTCGTTTACTTCACTCTCGTTCCCTTTATCCTGATTTTTATTGTGCTCCTCCTCCTCGTCATCTTTGTTTCTTATGTTATTACCTTTTCTTTTCAATCTCCTCCTTTTTCTTTCTTGCAAGGACCCTGCATTCTTCTATACTGTGGCCTAATAGACTGCAATGAGTGCAATATTTAGGCATGGCTTCATACTCTATTTTTTGATAGAATCCTGTTAGAGGGGAGTTCTCCTCTTCAGCCCCTATCCAGATTTTATTTATTTTGGGCTTCGTGAGATAAATCTCCACTCTCACCTTTGCCATACTAGGACGAGTTCTTCCTAGAGTAGCATTATCTATGCCTATCGGAGTACCCACTGGACCCAGGATTTGTCTAACGTAATACCAAGTATGACAATGGAAAGGGAGTTCTGGTAAAAGCACCCAAACTGGAACAATTGGGTTATCAATTTCTGGTCTCCAGGTCGGTGTCCATTTTGATAGCCATATTTGCATACCCTCTATAGTCATTACTCTTTTTGGCCATATTGTAGCAAAGTTTTCTTCATTAGTACACTCTAGAAACACATTATAATTATCATAGACTCCGATAGTGACCTTACCTTTTAAAGGTGTTTTCTCAGCAAAAGCAGCTCTAAGTCGATCGATTTGGGGTCTAGGTTTCAAGAAACGACCAACAATAGTCAATCGACATTCTTTAGTCATACCTCCATAAAAATCTTTGGCTTTGAAGATGATTGTCGGAACTCCACTGTGAGTCGCGTATCTCGCTTTGATATTAATATCTCCAAAGTTTTTTGGGGTTCTTGGAGCGGTGAAGATTGCATTAGCATAAGTGGGTGGGTTAGTTGGTACAGGATCTTTTTCAGTGGTTGGTGTAGAATCAGGGAGGCCTTTCTCCGGTGCATTAGCAGCCGGAGAAGTCATTGCCGGATCCCTAATTCCCCCCTTACTGTTCAGATCTAGTCGTTTGTAGTTGTTGTACTATGAGAGAGAAGAGAGAGTTTTTTTTATAGAGAGAGAATTTTTTGTTAGTGAAGTGTTTGGCTGAAGAACCTAGACTCACAATTGTAGGACTATTTCCGAATACAAGACCACAGATTGAAATAATCAAGTGGGCTTTCAAAGAACTTTTTTCGACCAAGGGCTCAGCCAAAATTGAAGTATACGCCAACTACAATATATTTCTTGATTTCACTAATGAAGACGATTTCAACATTGTCTAATAAAAAGGGTAATAGAAATTGAGGGGTTATAGATGTGGCTTAGAAAATGACAGCCAGATTTCAAGGCGGATGAGGATATCCCAATTACACCAATTTGCGTGCTGCGTCCAAGTATATCAATAAGTTGGTAAATCACCAACTTATTCATGCATTTTCTTGTGCTTTACACTTATTTACTTGAACTGACTTGTTTTGTTGGATTTTAGGTAGGGGCGTCAAATGAGCAGGTTGGGCTGAAATTGGTCAAATCAAAATGAACTGAGGTAATAAATGAGTTGGGCTAATATTGGCCCAAAAGTTACTTGGGCTGAAATGAGTTGGGTTGAAATTTGCTAAAATGGGTTGGATCATGACCCCCCCAACTTGACCCAGTTTTTTTGAAGGGTCTATTTTCTAGAAAAATATTTTCGTAGAAAATATATATATATTCTAGAAATACATTTTTTACGAAAAATATTTCTCCTTCGTGGATTTTTCGTGAAAAATATTTTTGAGGAAAACATTTCCGTGGTAAAATTTTTCGAGAAAAACATTTCCGTGGTAAAAATTTTCGAGAAAAACATTTTTCGTGAAAAATATTTCCCTTAATAGTAAACATACCACAAACTTGTAAGATACATGATACAAGAAAAGTGTATACATAAAAAATAAATAAAGTAAATCTCAAGCAATAAACCCAAATTTAAGTAAATCTTATGAACAGACTAGAATTGAGTTAGTATTGGGCTAAGTTGGAGATTACTTTAAAATGAGCTATATTTGGTTGGGCTAAAATCAGCTCCCAATATGAAATTATATTGAGCCAACCCATAGAATTTTGGGCGGGTTAGGCGAGCCATCACCTTTTGGGCCAAATTTGACACCCCTATTTTTAGGTAAAAGAGCGTGCAAAGATGATTATGGATGGAAAGGAGCAAATTGAAGAAGATTGAGTTGATATTTAAGATTGGAATTTGAAGGACGAACTAGAGAAGAAGTTGTAATTAGAGTTCGCGGCTACGAACTATATTTATGGCCGCGAACTTGAAGAAGACAAAATGGCTGAAGAAAATGAGGTGTTGCCTCATTCCACGAATTTTTTCGTGGGCACGAACCGCTCCACCACAACTCCAACAACTGAAGCACAAGTTCGTGGACACGAACTATGTTCATCAAAGGTTGTCGTGGGTACCTTTGGGAGCTCCGGCCTTGGTCAGATCTATCGCAAAGTTCACTGCATATCTACGAATTAAACTGAAATAGATCCGAATTAGAAAAATAACTGAAACGAAGTTATTTCAATTCGGTATTTGGCATACACCAGTGAAGAACCAAAAATCGAAGATCGAACCGAAATTCTGAAGAATCGAACCGAAATTCTGAATAACTGAATCGAATCGAAGAACGGAACATTCACCCCCAATTCTTGTTAATGTTAGTAGTCTCGTGATTTTAGCACAATTTCATTAAACAGTTAGTGGGAACTGATTTTCACCACATATCTTTATTGATGAAAACCCGTAATGATCAAAATACAAGTGTTAATTACTTTATATTCTTAAACTTTTGGACAGAACAGGGTGATTTTCTTGAAGGTAAGGTCCAATATCCCCCTCTTCTCTTTGTAATTTGCAAATTGATGAATGCATAAGGAGTCTAGCCAGACCCAACAACAAAGGCAACATCCCTAATGTAATGACAATATCTTTAAAAAGAAAAAAAAAATAGAATTGTATCCTGGAGTTCATACGTCTACAATTGAACCTCTAGGTTTCCCTCATGGAGTCTAGTAAAAATTTGGGAGTTCGAACTTATAAAAATGAACTCAGATTCCATGAAATATTCCTAAAGTTTGAAATCTTGATAAAAGTTAAAGTCTTAATGCATATCCAGCTTCTTAAATTTGTTTCTTTTTTCCATTTTGGCACCTTAACTAAGTGTTGTTCTTATTGAATCCCTGAACTCGTCCTCAAGTATGTCTATCAAACCCTCTAAATCTGATTTTTATTAGAAGCAAAAATATAATTGTGGTAATGAAGGTGAAGTAATATTTTAGACGTGTGGTAAACTATTCTTTAGGTAATGGGTGTGTCGGTTTCTACTCTTCCACGACCAGCTTAATTAAGAGCTTACTCTTTTTTCCCCCCTCTCAATTGTTGCTAATCTTAGCTAAAAAATGACATAATTAAATTAGAACATATATTAGCATGTTGTTCCATTGAAGATAGAATACTATGTAAGTCAGATTGTGTTTGATAGACATACTTGAGGACGAGTTCAGAGATTCAATAGGAACAACACTTAGTTAAGATATCAAAATGAAAAAAAGGGACAAGTTCAGAGGGCTAATATGCATTAAGCCAAAGCTAAACCTCTGTGAACTATTTCTTGAGTTTAAATAACATATTTCAAATTCCGGGAGTTTCAACCATGATAGTTCTAATTCTACAAACATTTTCAGGGAACCCATGTATTTGAGTTATGCCAAAATTTTAAAGGTTCTCGTATTTTAGTAAAGGAGTATGATCATCCACATAATGCTTTCACATCAAAAAATGAGTAAAGTTTAATTAGTTTTCAAAGGTAATTGGCTATAATTTAATTAACGGTTCAAAAATGGCTATCTGTCGATTTCCACATAAAATATTCGGGAGCACTAGCTAATTTACCAATCACTTAACTGTTTTGGAACACTAATTTACCTATAGCAGAACGTCTAAAGCAACAACATGCATGCCTGTGCTGTTTGTTTTGGATATCTGTTATTGTATTACTCTCCCACTGTCCCAAAAAGATTGTTCTACTTTCTTTATTAGTTTGTGCCAAAAAGATTAACACTTTTCTTTATTTAGAAAATAATTTAACCTTATAAGATGATTTACAACCACAAATACATCTAGGGTTTGTTTTGGATCATACATTTCAAAAGTCTTCCTTTATTTTTAATCTTTTTAGGACGGAGGGAGTATATTGTTCTTTAAAATATGATGTTTCTTTTATTAATGTTTTTTTAAATTTTATTGTGTTGGTGAATATACCACAAATTACAGTAAATACAGTTGAAAAATAAAATGAAGAAGAAATGAATAAATAAATATTTAGGCTGAGGCGCGGATATCTCGCTGTCTTTAAGGACTCGTTAAGGATATTCAAGCCCACTGCGGCATAATCTTCACCGGTCTAGCAGTATAACTCTGACTTGTCCCCTCTAGGATACAATAGCCGGTCAACGTCGTGTGACTCAAACAACACCTAACTAGTTGAAAGTACAAAGCTCCACCATAAGAACACCTTCCTTCAACTAAATAAAACTCTCTTTTAAATCACTTTTTCATGAACTCTATAATTTTCTCCACCCACCAAAAGCTAAGGATGACATCTATTTATAGGTGAAGAATTTCATTCTTAGAGTTTACATGAGTTACAAGGAAAATTATTGTCACATTTCACCGCTAACTAATATGATTAATGAGATGATGGAAAGAACAAAAGGAATGGCCATTTTATGGCACCAAAATGTGTTAACATGGAAGACCATTTTTCTGCCTCTTTATGGCAAATAGGGCACTTCTATATTATAACTTGGAATATTAAAATGCCCCAAAAGACCAACAATTCCCCACTCATTTTAATATTAAAATAAGAGAGCTATCACCAACTTAATTGAAAGTAGACTATTATGCATAATGAAGGTGTGCTTTGCTTTGAAGCTCCACTTAGTAAAACAACGATCTCTATTCCAGAATCAGTAATGTGCTCCGCATTAAACTATGAATGCTTAAGGGAATTAAAGTATCACTATTTACACATAATAATCAAGGTGTTGACATAAGCTTTATTAGCCAGCACATTACGGCCTTGTGCTATCCTGATTTTCATGAGTGCTTTTGAGAACAAGCCAAATTCTCAGAGGAAGCGGTCTACTCTCACACTCACATAGGTGAAATCTATCAAGGTGCTTCTGTCACTTTAACACCTACTCACACGAGCTACAAAATTTCATTAAGAGTTCATAGATTCAACCTCTACAGAATAATGCACTCACACACCAGAAAGAGGGAATAAAAAAATATTAGTGCATTTCTCAACAAGTCATTATATGATTCATTTTTCCCATTGAACTTGGTAATAGGAACTCTAGTACCCAGGTTGGGTTTTCTCATATATGCCTCATGAATTTATAGGCTTCAATCTCATCCCCCACGATGTGCTCCAGACCTTTCTCTTGCAAAGACCTTTGTCTATAAATCTGCAAGATTATCATAAATTTACTCAATCAATATTTATGGTATTCCACTTTTCACCAATAATCTCGCAGTATTATATTTTCTCCTCATGGGTCTGAATTTACCGTTGTGATAACGGTATTGAACTCTACCAATAATAATAATGCTATCATAATGAATAAATTTCTCAACCAATCTATATATAATATAAAGCTAGGCATAGACAAGGTGATGTGGCACCTCTCTATGGCTAGCATTCCTATTTATCTATTTTTTTAATTTTTTCCTTATTTTTTACCTGTTTTTCTTTTTCTTCTATCTATATGTGTTAATTGTAGCGATGAATGACTTAACAATTACTACTCCACTTTAATTTACGCATTGATCTTTTCCTCTTCTTTTCACTGTCTCATTTGATTTCTTCGTAAGGATTGAAGGTAGTAAGAAGTAAGAGCTCATCAAAATGAGAAGGAAAAGACGTAGTTTTCAAGCCTAGAGCTCATCAAAATGAGAAGGAAAAGACGTAGTTTTCAAGCCTTAATTATCCCCTAACAGTTATATCCATTACTTAACACTAATTTCTGGTAATTAAAGAGTAGAAATATAATTCTATGTTTTGACTGTTATTTGTACTGCACGCAGCAAGTTAAGGATTTGGATTATCTTCTTGAAGCTTTTGGTTGCCTAATTTGGTGTTCTAATTTCCTCACCTTAATGGACTACTATTAGCATTATAGATTAGCAGGACTTTATGTAACCACTCACAAATGGAGCTCTCTTTCTGAGGTAAGCATGTCTATCAATAGTTCAGATGAGATAGGGTGCTTGTAACAGGATTTCTACGTATATTAGTAGTTGTTTTATTCTTTAGGATAATTTCAGCACTTGGCTGTACTTAAATGAGTTCTGTCTATCAACTTGGTCAATGAAATAAATAAAAAAAATAAAAAAAGATTGTTGTGTCTCAGACACACTCCGATCAATTGCTGTTGAGCTTTTGAACTGGATGTCACAAGAAACCTAGCTTCAACTAATATTGCTTTTTTATATACGTATTCCACAAATTTGAGTTATGATTTTATATTTTGCAGGACAAAGTTATCATTGAGCATAAAATTCAAGCACAGAACAAATCATGAAAATAAGGATTTATCACTCAAAAGGCTATTGTGTTATTGATTACGTCAAAAGAAGCTTCTCCATTAACATGTTGTTCGTATATTTCTAACTTTTTTTGGAAGTTCTCACGATAAATTTGTATTCATTACACACAAAAAAATATGAGAAGTTTCTGATGCTCCCTCTCTCAAATTATCTTCTCTAATGTAGATTTTATCATTTATGCATAAATCTTGATGTGGTATTAGAATTGGTGGATCACTTTTTTTTTTCTTATTTTTTATGTTCATTAGTTTGTGAAGATCGAGAGTTGATTTACACGTGATATCTTTGTGAGACTTGTGTGTGGTTTGATTGTGATATAAAAAATCAGATTTATCTCATCGTATCACCCTATTGAAATGCTGGTCGTCAATTTTTATTTTGTATTTTATTTTTTTGTGATGGCTACGATTCTAATTAAATGCCGCCATTCTGTTTTAATAGTTGATATTTTCAGTCTGAAATTTTTTATTGCAACAATTCTGTTTTTGCAATTTTGATTACTTCCCATTTTGTTTTCTTTTTAATCAGAACTTTTTGAAAAAGAAGTACAAGATATTGCTCATACCACCACCAGCGTGGATATTTTTTCTTAAAGAGAGTGTTGTTACACTCAGAGTAACGTGTTACATCTATGATTTGTAAGAGATTTTTTTCTACAACCACGCGAAGCGCGAGCAAATACACTAGTTCTCTTATTTACTAGTTGAAACTAAAGCAATTGGTTTAGCCTCCATGGAAAAAGTTAGCAATACTATTTTTTTTCTAACACATTGCACCAAGTTTTCTCATCTGCATAAAAAAAATCATTGAGGGCAGCAGCATGTTTTGTTTTTTTTTTTAAATAAAACCAGCCACGAATTTTCTTACCAAGTAAATATACCTGATTTGCTTGTACTTGCTAGGAACTTCTACCGCATACTCAATATCAGACCAAGTGCAGTCAGTCACATATATCATAGTTAGGCTTGCATACCCCTTTTTGATTTATCACAATTTTTTCACTTTGAATTGGAAATAAATAAACACTTAATCAAAAGGAATTGCAACACATGTACAATCCACAAAATTGTACTTCACAATTTTCACAACATAATGCGACTAGTTAAGAAAAGTTTTATCACATGTTTTTATATTTTTCATTCCAAGAATGATATTTGTCGCACTCAAATTTCTCACGACAAAATGGCTGCTACACATATTTTTAGTTTAATTTAACAACTCCAATATTAGAGCCAATGATCAACCATTGAGGCGAAAATAACATGTGAGTTATTCCAAGACGAATGTATGCACTTGTCACATTTTTAAGACATTCTCAAAGATGCAGAAGTCACTTTTCATGATAAATATTTTTCTCACTTCTTTAGCCCCACTATTTTGAGAATTTAGATAACAATTTATACTCTTGAAAAGTAGTATCACCTTATTCATAAAATTATAAGGTAAAAAGTTTTTTTTTTTTATCTTTCCTCCGCTTGACTTAAGCAAGTAGAAAAAAAAAACAATTTACCCTTCCATCTCTGAAAGAGATCTTGCGATGTCGAAGCGGAATGATGTTGACATCTCCTATCTTGATATCCGCAATTTTTCAAACTATAACAAAGATGAATCTCCTTAAAATTATTGGTGAATATGCCACAAATTGCAGTAAATTATAGTTGAAAACTAAAATGAACAAGAAATGAACAAATACATATTCAGGCTGAGGCGCAGATTTCTCGGTCTCTTTAAGGACTCTTTAGGAGATTCAAGCCCACTGCAGCATAATCTTCTCCTCTCCAACAGTATAACTCTGACGTGTCTCCTCCATGATACAACAACCCATTAACGTCGTGTGAAATAACTCCGGACTAGTTGAAAAGTCTAAAGCTCCACCATAAGAACGTCTTCCTTCAACTAAATAAAACTTCTCTTTTAACTCACTTTTTTATGCACTCTACAATTTTCTCCGCCCACCAAAAGTTAAGAATGACTTCTATTTATAGGCGAAAAAATTCATCCTTAGAGTGAATTGGATGAGTAGTGGGAGAGTGGGGGTAATAATTTTGCTAGATAATGAGAGAATTATGACTTAAAGGTTAAGTGAGTTACAAGGGAAATTATTGTCACATTTTACCTCTAACTAATATGATTAATGAGATAATGGGAAGAACAATATTAATGGCCATTTTATGGCACCAAAACGTGTGAAAATGAAAGATCATTTTTCTGCCTCTTTATGGCCACTACAATGAGAGCAAATATGGCACTTCAATATTATAACTTGGAATATTAAATGCCCCAAAAGACCAACATATTGTACTATTAACTTTATTGTTACATAACGATCAAAAGGTTCTTTTTTCATATGTAACAATTGATTTTGTATAATCACATCATTATCTTCCTTATGCCCTTACTATTTGAGAATCATATCTTATTTTTTACTCTAGTTTTATTAAACTCTATCTCGTTTCTGTTTTGTTGTCATATTATAAGTCTATTTTGCCAATTTATGATTATAACTCGTTGTTGTCTTTTTCTTTAGCATAACATCATTCTCCAAATTAAAATTACATGACTCTATATGTTATCCACTGCCCACTGGGATCATGATTTTTTCTCTAGTTTTATTAAACTCTGTCTCGTTTCCGTTTTGTCGTCATATTATAAGTCTATTTCGTCAATTTATGATTATAACTCGTTGTTGTCTTTTTCTTTAGCATAACATCATTCTCCAAATTAAAATTACATGACTTTATATGTTATCCACTGCCCACTGGGATTATAATTTCTTTTTAATGCCACCTCAAAAGTCTATTTTAAGATGTTATTAAACCACATCAAAATGTAGAATTTATTACATATTTCTATAACATAATAATACAGTACAAGACAGTATAATACTCCCTCTGTCCCAATTTATGTGATACTTTCCGTTTTTTGAGATTCAAACTGCATTAATTTTGACCAACATATTAAGATGCATGTTTTCACCTAATTGATATGAGAAAAAATAGTAATTTGTAGTACTTTTCATGTAGTTTTTAAATATTTAAAATTTTAGTCTTAAAATATTTAATTAATCTAATCCACTTTAACTTTGAAATTTAGTTAAATTGATTCTTGAAAGCGAAAAGTATCACATAAATTGTGACAGAGTGATACAAACTAACGGGTAGCCACAGTAAGCTGAATCCCAACCCCCACTCCATTTACCTTTGCTCTTGCGGAAATCCCCTTTTGGAAAGAAGTGTCTGAAACAGAGCACATATGAATAGAGGAGAAAATGATCAAAATAGTCTTATTATATTTGGGTTTGGACTTAAAAACATTCCTATTCTTTTACTTATGCACTAATAACCCATTATGTTTGCGTAAGTGGTTCACTTTTTGTCAATCCCCAAACATTCTATTAAAATCTTAACGGAGGTAGAGCTTCTCTACCGAAATTTATCTCTATCAACCCTAAGCTGCAGATTGAGATGAGATCCAGTTTTCTAGGTCCAATAATTGAGAAGATCTCATTGACACCCAAAAACTATAGAACAATGGTTGGAATTGCTCAGATTCCGTAGGAACAATTAGTACATCAAACTTTGGTTGAAATTGCTCTAATTCCATAGGATGTATACAAAAGAAAACAATTCTTTGAAGAGAAAACAAGGGTTGTTGTCAGTTGTATAAAAGCGCAAAAATTGGCGGTTTTTTGATAACTTGATAATTGTCTCGTTTATATGGAATGTTAGTGTCAAATTACAGAAAAATTCATTGAAAGTTGCTTTCAACATTCGGTGCACAACTTCTCAACTATTGGTCAATCAGATAAAATAAAGACTTTGGACCATTCACAGTGATGACTGATAAAAAATGCTTGCAATCTGCAATTGTCACTAGACTGCTCCATCAACTATCTTACCTTTTGGCATATTCCGTTTTTTCGTTATCAATATTATAATTACATCTTGCAAGTGCCTTGATTATTTTATCCGGGTAACTCTGTGCGCTAGAGTTTAGGTAGATGGAAATAAATCCCTAAGCTTTTTTTTTTTTTTTTTGCCAAGGAAGTTTCCATTATTCAGGTTAAAGCATTTTTTTTTACAGTCTCCAATCTTGTCGCATCATCTTCCTTGAAAATTAAACCTGCCATGATTCTGTCTTCCACTGTCGGCACAGATTTGGTTCAGAAAGTCACCATTTTGATAAGTTTGATGTTAGTGTTGGAGATCAAAGTGCAAATATGTGTCATATGACTACTAGTTATCAATCAGTTGCAACTACTGTCTATGAAGATAGCTCGATTGCTTCAACTTGCTAGGAGTGATCAGTTGCACAATTTTCTCTCGGGCTCTTTAAATTATACCCCATGGTACCTCTTTTGCTTTAAAATCCCATGAAGTATTTCTTGTATTTGGAGATGTCATGGTCAAAATGTCTAGATGGCATTCTACGAATCAGTTGATCATTTAGGGGAATATCATAAGGGCTTTTTTCATTTTTAGCCCGTCATCAGAAATTAATTACGGCCGATTGCCACAATATACAAAACACACACACTGGTTATGTATATTATATGTATATTTATGTACACAATAAGTGTATTATATGTATATTTATATTTAACACACAAAATGTATACATTTGTTGCCTATTATTTTTTTGAGAGGCCCAAAAATGTAATTATCCCATATAAAATAATGACTCACTCTAGCTACATTTGTAATTAACTAGTGTGGAGATTAATTTTCTTTCTGTCTTTAAAGTAATCATTTTAGGAAGAACAATTCGTTTTAGGAAGAAGGAACTAAGTGAAATTGTCTTATAAGTGTCCCCATTCAGTGTAAAAAATAAGTAATGTGAATTCTTTATATTTGCCCTGATCATAACATTTACACAGAGACCTTATCCTTGATACTCCCAACACGTTCTCCTAAGATGTATCCACAATGAAGAAATCCCAAAATTACTTGCCCGTTGCTGAGTAGCGAATTCAAAATTTAGAATTTGTGGGTTCTGCTGTTTATATATGTACTAACTTTTTTCTCACATACATACATATAATCCGAGCTAAACACAATGAATTTTGTCGAATTAATCATTCGCGTCTAGTATAGATCTACCACTATTATTGCTCTCATCCTCCTCCACGGCCATGTTAAAATTGTCATGATACAAATATATCCAAACGTCAAGGATAAAATAGCTTAGCAAATAAAAGTTCATTCCAAGTATCTTGAAGGCCAGGCAAACACCAATGTGTACAATCAGCATAGCTAACAGGATTTGCTAGTTGCTTTGCTGTCAATGGATTCCATTGCTTCTTGTAAATTGATGTGTGTGCATCTTTCCTGTAACTTGATAGCTGTGTTATGTTGAGAAACGTTACGGGCACTTCTGATTTACTAAATACTTCTCCAATCACTTGCATTACGCTTTTGCTGCTATCTGATCCCCAGTAACTTGGATCCTCTATCATCTTGGTTTCATTGTAACAATTCCCATCAGCTTCACCTCCCCAATCTATGCTCCTGCCAGATTGACAAAGATTTATGTATCTTAATCTAGAATGCCAATCCAAATTTTACAAATATTATGTACGTAATATATAACTGCAACATATGTTTAATTTGCTAGACTAAACGGAAAACTAATAGGATCAAGGTCTTCTCCCCTTTTTTTTTTCAATCCCTTTGATCTGTCAATTTATGATCATCTGATCCTGCATACTTTTCGTCTTTGTAAAAAATAAAATCAAATAAAGAACAGACAATAAGGGGATGGAACCTTTTTATCTTTTTGTACTTTTATTTTGTTGGGGGAAGGGGGAGTAGAACCTGAGTAGTATATGTATGTAATATTTACTCACTTGGAATGAGAGGGTGACATGCTAGTGAAAAATATTCTGGTTTTCTTTGGATCCATATTCTTCTTCACCCATCTCAACATACTCTTCATTGTCATGCGATACGCATCCTCTGTTGACACTTCCACTATGTCTTTCACTTCATCCTTGAAAGACCCTTTTTGTCTGTATCAATTAAACACCGAATGCAAGTAAGTTATTATCACAATACAATCTCTTCGTGACACCTAAAAGGAAAAAGAGAGTCCAAGAAATTACAAAATCTTGAATGGCATGCCAGTCATCCACCAAAGATAAGTGTTGAACACAATTATGTCAGCTCCTTTCCAAAATTTACCATGCTTATTTATTGAACCTTTACGGACAACCCTATCAGTAATCCTATGTATGACTGCATCATCAGCATTTGATTCCAGCAGAAATGGAGCCCAGTAATACTCAATTGTTGCATTGTAATCCTGGAGGATTTTAATTGAATTCAAGCTATCATCAGATCAATGTATACACATAATTGTAACGCATGTAAGCTCTACATGCTTGTAATTTGTAAACACCTTTGCAGTGAACACGGTGAGGGAACCAAAAGTTTCCATGGATTTGGCATTCTCAGGAATGAGTCTATGGAGGAGGCAAACCATGGAAACAAATTGTCCTCTGTTCAAGGAATCGCCAACGAATAACATCCTCTTCCCTCGAAGGTTTTCCAGCATTGATGTTGCATTGAAACTGCCAATTGTACAATAAAGATGTCAAGAAATCAAAGGCCCATTGTTACCAAAATTAGTAACGCTCAGCCCTCGTAGTTGTAGAAATAAGTCCAACAAATACTCCTGCACTTTTACTTGTCCATCATACTAAAAATAAATTGTCACTTTTACTTGTCAACTTTTAGCATATTATGAGAAAGACAATTTTTTCTTGTTTACCTGTTACGCTAATTACTCATTTCCAAATTATTTCCAAGTCTATTGAAACTATACACTAATTAAGATGGTATTATGATATAATACATACTTCATTATTAATTTTTAAGGGGATGAAAAATCAATGGTGGATAAGTAAAAGTGAACCAGGAGAATAACAATGACAATGAGTCAACGGTCACACCGTTCTGGCAATTGCATATAGAGCGGTTGAACTAAACAATATAAAATACGTTATATGTTATTAGACTGGCACAGAGTAGAATGTAGTCAACAATATTACGAGCCACTAGCACAATTCAGGTTGAATCCTAAGAATTTATTGCATAAACATGTAAAGGACTCCAATTTAATACTAATAGGAGTAGTTAATACTGTGACTTTTTGTTTATAGCTATTGGTGTTTGGATAGACTTGCACACACTTCTACTTTCCAGGTATGATATGTTGTCCTGGATAAGTAGTTTGAGGAAATGACAAAGATGGTCCTTTATCTTCGATGGTAGGTTAAAATAGTATCTTATGTATCACCTGAGCAATTTTAATTTTTTAAATTTACTCAAAAGTGACCATTTTTAATATCCGTTAAATATTTATCAAACTTCAATTATTAAATTTAATCAAAATTGTGAAAATATAAAATATTTAACGAGAACTCGCATTTGAAAGTACAACTTTTATAATTTATGCTATTTTTGGTCTATTTCAAGAGTTTGATGCAACTTTTTGAGGTGTAATTTCTTTATGTTTCATCTATCTTTTTGTGACTGGTTTAGATTTTTACGTTGCGGTTTCTGGATTTTTGATGAAATTTTCCGGTGTTTCCAGTTAAATTGTATTTTTTCACAACTCCGATTAATTTAACAATTTGAGTTTCGTAAATATCTGGTAAAGACTAAAAGTGTCCACTTTTGATAAACTTAAAGGACCAAAATTGTTTAGGTGATACTTAAAGTACTATTTTGAACCTACTAACAATTTTACGGGACCATTTTTGTCATTTCCTCTCTGTAGTTTAATACACTAAGGGTCGTTTGGTAGGAGGGTTAAGTTATTCCATGTAGATGGGATTGGGTGAGATAAGATGAGATAACTTATCCCACCCTCTACATGGGATAACTATCTCACCTTTTATCCCATGTAGATGGGATTGGGTGGGACACCAATGCAGTTATCCACCGACCAAACATGAAATAATTTCAATCCCATAAGACTAATAACTCCATCTCATCCTACCAAACGACTCCTAATGAGTTTAACTGCAACTTTAAGAGTAATAAGAAAACTTTGAACTAGAATAGAAGGTAAATAAACGCTCGTAAAGTTACAGTGCTAAACTAAATTAAGTGGACAAGCTTAGAGGAAATTTTATTAATTTGCTCAAAAATAAATTTAATTAGGAATTGACTGGCACAAATTGGGTTACCTTGGAAGAGAGCAAGAATGAGGTTGCCATCTCCAGTGTAAATAATCTTTGTCTGGTCGACCATGTTGTTGGCATGTTAACTGAGGTTGTATGTAAGGACACTCAAACTCCTCGTATAACGCCCCGCTCTTGTCCCAAACCCACTTTCCGCTTAACACGTCACACCCTTCTCCTCTCTCTTCAATAGCAAATGGCAACTTCTCCTTCTTCTCTACCACCACAATTCAAAGCACAGTCAACCGTGCACATAGAGGTGTCAATATGAGCTGGCCCAGCCCAACCCAATCCAGTCCTAAAGGGTTAAAAAATTAAATGGGCTAGGACGGGCTGATCCTTTTAATTGAAGAGCCTACAAAATGGTAGCCCAACCCAGCCTTAAGCGGGCCGCGGGTTAGGACGGGCCAGCCCTTTAAGTTTTTTCGTCTTCCGAAATAATATTTTCTAAATTATTTTTAGTACAATTTGAACATGAAACTTATGCAATATGAAATAGAATCTTCTACCACACCATTCTTAAGCAAAATCATATCATAGAAGAAAAAAATTTAAGAGAACAAATATAAATTATTATTTTTGATCACTAATTCAGATCACGTTCAAAAGAAATTAAACATAATATAAATTCTAAGACTAAAAAGTATTACTTTATTTTCTAATTTACTACTTAGTAGTAAGTATATTCTTTTTTAATCATTACTTTTATCTTTTTGTTTAATTTACTTATATATTTTTTTTAAAATTAATTAATTTATTATTCTTTTCTGGCCTCAAGGGCTGGCCTCAGCCCAACCCTTGAGGCCGGCGGGTCAAGAGAGGCTGGGCTTTTGAGCCTCACTTCTATATGAGCCAAAGAAATCCTAGTCCAACCCTACTTAAATAAAGAGTTGGGTTGGACCGACCTCGCGGGCCAAGCTCATATTAACAGCTCTACGTGCACACATATTAATACAAAAAAATTAACTATTATATATATTGTGTCCACATATATTGTCTGTCATGTTCTTTTACACTTCTTTTGAGAAAATATTAAGTAATTAAGAAGAGCTTTTGACTACTGTAGTCTTATTTATATACTATCTCTTAAGATATATTCTATATTCATTGAATCTTTATCATATATATCTTAAGTTATTTATAGTCTTTAAGAATAATTATTAAGATAAAATGAAAAAACTTAACTATCATTGTCTTAAATTTCTAAAACGATAAATAATTTGAGACATTTATATTTAAAAATCACGACAACATATAATTTGAGGCAAAAAAAGTATTTAAAAAGTTGTTGGAAATAAGTAAAACTAGTAATCTGATGAAAAATAAAGTAACACATGAGAATAAGAAAATCTTTTACAAGACTAAGAAGTTAAATTCATTATTACAATGAGAAATCTTCTAAGCCAAAAATATTAAAAGGAAAAGATGTGTGAAAGAGAGTTTGTATTACTCACTGATTCTTGAGATGGAATTGTAATTAGAGCCAGAGAGTTTGGGGTGACGTTGGCTAAAAGTGAAGCTGAAGACTTCACTGTAAATAATAACAACAAAAATGATGAAGGCTAATAAAGTGAATAGGAAAGGAGAAAGCCGAGATTTTCTGAGAAGAGAAGAGGAAGAGGGAGGTGATTTCATTTCTTTCAGGAAGCCTATTGGCTGATCGGTTTGGTTCCTTTTTCATGTGATTTTAGTCAGGGGTAAAATCGTAAAGATATAAACAACCACCGATTCATGTGAACAAATATTATATCACTGATATTTCTCTTTTTGAAGCCATTGCTCCATCGACACGACTTCCTTTAATTCCCAATTGGGCAGTCAATTTCTACAAGCCTTTTTTTCTCAAATAAAGGGCTTCAATTTTCTTAACGTACGCCAGTATAAAAGTTCAATTATACAGGACTTTTATTAAAGGGAAAAAAGGAAATTCTTGTATGAGCTTTTGTAAAACTTCATTGATACATGCATTTGAAGAAGAAAAAAAAGGTTCTACAAGTCGGTGCCCTCGAGCGGAGCTAATACTTTGGTTATAGATTCGGTCGAATTCAGTAGCTTGTCTTCAAAATTTGTACTTGAATTATTTTTTTTATTAAATATGTATAAATTATTAATTTAGAACTCAGTAATCTTACGGGACTATACAGTAAAAGAAATTTCATGCTTGTATATTGGAGTTATGTTTGACAGAGATATTTCATTAAAAAATATTTGTGCAGTTTAATACTCATGTGGTTGTTTGTTTGGAGTATGGAGCATTGTCCTGTTCCTAATCCATGTTTCTGTGGAGTGTGGAGCATTCGTCTTCTTCCTAATAATATCATGCTGATGGAGGAAAATAGAGAGAGAAAATATTGTCAGATATTTATAATCAGACAAATATGTTTTATCCAATAAAGAAATCTTATGCTTCACTTGAGGGAAATGGATATAAGTGTAACCAAGAGCAGTCAGATCCAAACTTTTTTGTTTTTATTTTTTTATGCTCTTGAAGCGTATAAAAGAGTTAGCTGCTGACCTTTTAGAACCTTAACATATTAAAAGCCATTTTGCTTGTTGCGTTCTGTTTTGTTCTGTCCGAGTATGGATCTTGTTTGTTTTCTTGGAATAACAACTCAAAAGCACCAATCGTTGTTAACTATGTCATGTCCCAGCACATGGAATGTTTTTTATTCTAAAGAAAATTGATAAATCATATCATTAATTCATTTTGTGTGCTCACGACCAAAGTAAACTGATGCATTATGATCCCATGAAGCACGTTACACATTTTGAGTACGAGTTTTACAAAGTCTTGCCTCAACTTTTAGAGATGGGCAACGATACTAATATTGGGTCAATTAAGTCACATTTACCTTTTTATTCTCATATATAGGTGCTGATCAGAGTAGCCGGCATCCGATTCTTACCATGTAGCAGTAAGCCATCCACACTTCTTTCGGTGGTGGTCAGATATATACTCCTTCCCTCTTTAGGTTATATTTTTGGGTTGCACCCCATGAAATTCGTAGAAACTTATGACACAATATGAGTTGGATACTTACTCCTTCCGTTTCAATTTATTATCTTACTTTCCTTTTTAATCTGTTTTAAAAATACCTCTTCCTAATTTTGTAATTCCTTAATTTCAACATCTCACATGACATGTTTAATACCGCAAGATTAAAGAGCATTTTGATACATTAATTTTTTTTTTTTTAAATGATACATTAAATATATCTTTAGTTTAACACCACATGATTCAAAAATCTATTTTGTTTTCTTAAGTTTCGTGCCCAAACAAACTACGGAGTAAGAAATAAAGGGAATATGTATTTGGGTTCTGTTTCCTTACGTCACCTCGCAATGAGGCTTATTTTGTTAGGATGAGGCCTTCGGCTCCTATACCTGGAGCCTTGTTGCATGCTTGTGAGTTGTGTACATGATGATCTCGGCTACTTGGGCTCGTTGCGATGAGTGTCATGCTCTTGTTGGGTGGACGAAGTGCAGAAATTACCTCTTCAAGGGCCACTATTTAAAACATACTTTGAATTTATAAAGTATTTAAATTTTAGCTGCAACATAATCAAATTTCATAGTTGGAATGACATCTCTAACTTTAGACCTTCGCACTAAGCTTGATCAACTTCAAACTTTAAACTTATAGGCAGAAGTTTTCAAACTTAATTTGGCCCTAAAGTCTGAAGCAGTGACTTTGGGGCTAAAGTTTTAACATTTTTTTGCGCGGATTGCCCTTCTTTTGGGGTGGTCTTTAAATTTTGCCCCTCATATTTGTGGTCTTTAAATTATGCCCCTCATATTGCTGGTCTTTAATTTTTGCCTTTCGCATTGCAACTCTGAGCGTTCACGCAGAAATCATGAGGTTCTGAGTTCGAACCCCCGCTCAAGCATAAATTAAAAAAAAAATTGCAAGGCAAGGTTTGGGTCGCGTGTATGCCGGACCCGGCATATACTTGTTAAGGAATTACCAAATTTATGCCAGACCCAGCATACTCATGCCTTATGGGAAGACTTGGCATAAGTATGTCGGGTCCGGCATAACTTTAGTAATTCCTTAACAAGTTTATGCCGATGGGGGCATACTTTTAATGGGCAAACTTTTATGCCGGACCCGGCATAAACTTGTGAAGGAATTACCAAAGTTATGCCGGACCCGGCATACTTATGCCAAGTCTGCCCATAAGGCATAAGTATGCCGGGTCCGGCATAAGTTTGGTAATTCCTTAACAAGTTTATGCCGGTGGGAGCATATTTTTAATGGGCAAACTTTTATGCCGAACCCGGCATAAACTTGTGAAGGAATTACCAAAGTTATGCCGAACCCGGCATACTTATGCCAAGTCTGCCCATAAGGCATAAGTATGCCGGGTCCGGCATAACTTTGATAATTCCTTCACAAGTGTATGCCGGTGGGGGCATAACGAAATTTAAATTCTGTCTTGCGA
The DNA here is from genome assembly GCF_019175385.1 of Lycium barbarum. NCBI lineage: Eukaryota > Viridiplantae > Streptophyta > Magnoliopsida > Solanales > Solanaceae > Lycium > Lycium barbarum. The sequence goes on along the minus strand of NC_083337.1, from coordinate 132,823,674 downwards.
ATTTTTTTTAAAATTTTGACTGTGTGGGGGTTCGAACCTGGAACCCATGGGGTTTAACCAAAGGGCAAAATTTAAAGATTTCAAATATGAGGGCAAAATTTAAAGACCACCCCAAAAGAAGGGCAATTCGCAGAATTGCCCAAGTTTGAAACTTACGCCCATGGGTCATGAAATTTAAAACATCTAACGTTTGCAAACCCCTACCCCCCCTCGCCAATGCTCGATTTGAAATAATATACACTGCAAAGTGCAAATCAGTATGTAAACAAATTTCACATGCCTTAGCAAGAAAAGGAGGCAGTGCATCAATACAGCAACTCTGCAAGTAGCTTCATCCATGGTAAGTTCACATACAAATACAAATAACAAACCCACGGAATTTACATACTGATTTACAATAATATTACTTTTAAATGAGTTTCATGTCTTTGCAAGGTCAAGAAGAAATTCGGATAAGAAATCTGAAGTTTTCTCTTGTTATATAGTTTGTAATATTAGAGTAATTATTTAAACAATTACTTTGGGGTAACACAACATGTTTGTTCTGCAAAAAGAACGCAACCTTTCTAAAACCGAAGGCAACTACTTATCGGTCACTTTTAATTCAAATGATAATAGGCTTCTTGTATTTCAAAGGAGTGTCATCTTCTAACCCCATAGACAGACAATCACTCTTTATCACGCCTCAAGTCTTTCCTTCCCATTCTCTTCATCTAACTTCTAACAGCTCCCAGTTAAACTTCAACTTTTTGATAAAAAGATCTTAAGCTTTAGGTGCAAATAATTGCTCTAGTCTTAGGTGGTGACATACAATAAGTGTGATAAAGTTGGACAAGTTTTCGTCCTCTTTCCTAATCCCATTACATGCTTTCTTCCACATCACTACCACTACAAAGAAAAACGAACAGGAAAACTTAAATTTATTTGCTCTAATTAGTGTAATTACACTTGATTTTGCGCTCTTAAATTTTATCCAAATCTAGGTCGTCCAGTACTTTAAGAATTGACAATTTGGTTGTCAAAAATATAGGTATCATTCTATCTTAATTAATGGAAGAAACAAATGGGAGCTTAAATTGTCTTAACTAAGACTACTCTCATTAAGGTACAAGCCAACTTGTCCCCCTTGCATCTTGGACCTGATAAAACTGCCTGCATAAATTTCTACTAGAGATCCTTAGATCTTCGCAGGACTCATGTCTACTTAATCTAGCCATAATAGCAAAGATTGCAGCTTATATCTACAAAAACTTTATGTATACAATTCATAAAGCTCTATCTATTAATATTTACATCTGTAGAAAGATTTCCATAATGGCGTATCACCATCTGTACAAAAGAAAAAATTAGGATGTCCATGTGCATATAGAAGATTGCAAAGTTTGACCTTTTGTGGAATGCTCGAAGAGTTCAAGGCTGCATATACTGGTACGGGGGTGGAATCATTTTCCTTCCTTGACAACCTGCACAAAATTTAACTCTCCAGATTTTCATGGAATAATAATGTTACACCTAGAGAGGATAAATGAAGTACTGATAAGAGACTTTACTATGATATTTAGTAAACTATACATGTACATTTGCTATCTGACTTAGTTGAAACTCTTCCGAAAATTGGAAGTAAATACACACATAATCTCTATCCAGCTATTTCCTGCCATGGAATCCCAAAAGAGGAGAGAAGAAAAACATCATAATATTTTGTCATACACCTTTGACGTGTGTTTTTCTGATCTTGTCCGTTCTTTCTCACTGTACTGTTATGACTAATGTTTCACTCTATTGGATAACTATTAGCAAGTGAAAGTAGAATTTTCATTTCCAGGTTCACAAGGTAAAAGTACTGATATAGCACACCTTCAAAGTCTCTCAGTTCGAGTTCATGCCACTCTTGGATCATAGCACAACAGCAACAGAAAAGATGAGTAAAGAAATCATCACATGCGCCTCCCTGAAAACAGAACAAATGACATTGTTATCAATCAACAGCTCATATACTTATTTCTTTGCCCCGCACTCTGAAGCAAAATGCCTTAAACAGACAAAATCACAACTTTTTTTCTACCTCAAGTAGGATGCTATTAGTTCAATAATAAGAATAACATTTTCTTGCTATATTTCAATTCAACTTCAAAGCACTTCCTGTCATGCTACTGTTAGAGTTTTTGCCACCAAATTCAAATGACATGTAATCTTCAAAAATGTGAAATACCAATACATAAATACCTCAATAGTGAAAAGTCGTCTCAGCCTTCTTCTCACACAACAAGTATAACAGCAACAACCACAGAATAAGGAGTATGTCATCAGATCATTCAATGCATGTTCACGAGCTGCACGAATAATAGAAGCGTAAGTGTTTGTGATCAGTATTTCCCATGAAGGCACCATTTACATGTCGGTAAACAAGAAGATAGATCAATAGAGTACCAAGGCAGGTCACCATCAGTCGGTGCTAAATGCCAGTTTTGTCCCTAACGTTAATTTAAATGGTCCTCAAAGGAAAAATTTCAGAGTAATTATTTACAGCTTACAAGTACCACACCCATTCTCTACCCCTCAAAAGAAACTGTCATTATTTCAAGAGTGTTGAGAAATAAAAGATGAAGTCCCTCTAGGGGTACCCGTGGACAATAAAAATCAAGAGATCACTTGGATATCTATATTGAACTTGGTCTTAGATGAAATTAGTATAAAATGTGTAACACTTACTTATTGTCCCAAGTGACACCAAACTTGCAATTCTTGAAAATATGCCACATGGGTAGATGCATGCTTTCAAACCTGTTTGCAGAGAATGAGAAGACAGGTGCTTGAATTTAGTTGCAGGAGTACAACAGCAATTATCTGATATTGATATTCATGATAAGGTTTCATGATCAACAATATCTTTGAGACAGAGTGGAACCTAATTATGGTATGTTAACCTATGGACAAAATGAAACGAAAAATCACGTGGTCGATATAGCTGACCTTTTCCAGTAGTACGAATCGCTACCATATGATTCATAAGCACGTATAAACACAGAAAAGGAAAAGGATAAACTCCCTATGGATACAGGAATTTATAAGACTTAGAGGTTCCATGAACTCACTTAAACAAGGTTCATTGCAACAGTCAAAGAGGTCAGTTTGCCACTTTGATTTTTCTTGATGTTCATCCTGTGAGGCATTCACCATCTCCACCTGGCCAACTTTTGCAGTTGATACCCACCTGTGCCATGAAACTAATTCTTCAATAAACTGAACATGCTGGAATAGTTCCGAGTCCTCAGTGGTACATACAACTTTACCCAGTTCCTATGTAAGGTTGCGCATTGAGAGCAAGAAACTTTTCAGCTGGCACACTAATGACATTTTGTGTCACGTCAATAAGATGCTCAATAATTCTACACTGTTTGGGGTCATTGTTTACTTGTGACTGATGTAGCTCAAGATGTAACTTCTCCTTTTCCTCCTTGAGAGCCTCGTGGAATCTCAAATCAGGATATCGTCTAGATAGTGACTTCTCTAATACATTTGCATCTTTCTTTGATCGATCAGGTTTCAGTATTGCTCTTTGGGCCTCAACATCCTCTTCGTCTAGAGTGTATTCGCGATCATCACCTTCTATGGCTTCCAATCTTTCGTGAACATTCTGTAACATTATTACAAAGATGTTTTTGATATCTGAAGAGAAGTTCATGAAATTGCTGACTTATATGAAGTGCTCCGGAACAATGTTCAAATGGAGTTAGTGCACAAGCATAATAGTCCGAAATAAAAATTGGATTAAACCGGCTTAAAACCTCTAGAAGAATGTCTTGGAAGATCATACAGGAATTCCTAGAAAGTAAAATTACTGGTGCAAAAAGCTAATTAAGATTACTAAGAGACGTAAACTTGAAAGATTATCTCTTCAAAATATTGCCAAAGTATCTGCCACATCTTGATACAACAGATTTTAGACTGACTGATGAGCAGAAATGGAATTCTAGAAACTTTAATTTGCAATGTTAGCCAGCTTGGAAGCTCAAAATAAACGATAAAGAGTTTTATCTGTCATAGGAGTACTGGAAACTTATTAGGCACTTCCAGTGTGGAAATATGGCAGTCCCCCTTCCATCTTATATGGAGTATAACACTTTTCTTTCTAATTTGCTGTAAAGGATTGACATCTTTTTATATCTTTCACAATAATTATCCTTAGTGACATAGTCTTACCAGAATTGTCATAGCATATTAAAGACCAATAGATACTTATGGTAAGTTATGTACATTCAGCTTATGTGTAAAAGGTTTCTTATTTTTTCTTAAAATTGTGTCAAATTGATCAGTGTTAGATAAAATGAAACAGAGGGGGAATTAATTTAGAAACACATTCGTTTAGCAACACCATTGAAAGGAACAACTTATTGGTTTCATTTTAAGCATTAGACCATCATCCAGGACAGTAAGCATATGTATTACATGTAAAAAAAAGAGAAAAAGGAAATAAAGTAATTTAAGGTTTAGATTCAAGCATAAACATGAAGGAAATTTCTAACCTAGGGAATCTAGATACGCTTAGAAGCATTTCACAAGCTAATAAGTTGAAAATTGCTCGCACCTCTTGATTCTGTGATCACCGTGGGCTTTTGAAGCTTTTACCTTGAGGTAGGCCAAAAGCTATCGTTAAGGTAAATCAAGAACACCCAAAGGATCAACTAGGAGTTCGGATGAGTATCTGAGTTGTTGAAAAAGCTTGCGAAAGTTAATGTTGTGTTTTGGGCATGAATTTCAGTTGAAACTTATGAGTAAAATCCACTACTTTAACTGAAACATCACATTCATCCACCACAGTGACTAGAGTCGGAGCTAGCATGCTCACTGCAGCTCGGTAGAACCCAGTAGCTTTGGCGCAAACCGTATATTTATGTTAAAAAAATCACTTAAATATGTATGAACATTTGATCAAGAACCTAGTAACTTCCATTTTTAAGAATCTAGAACCCGTAAACTCAAAATCCTAGCTCTGCCTATGATGTCAGTGACAGCCAAGCAATCGTCCTCTAGTTGGGGATAAAATCCAACGGCCGATTGCTGGCTTTGAATAACCAGCCCAGCAGTAAGCTCAATTCTTCCATTATAAGGAGGTGAACTTGCATGCGAGCCAACGTATCAAACTCATATCTCGATATTTCACTTTAAGTTCAAAAATCTAATTTTATTATCTGCAAATACTCATACGACATAAACACTGAAGTCAGGACTGATTTATAGCATGTTTGTCCAAGCTCTCAAAATCTGCTTATTTTGAAAAGTGCTTTATGTCAGAAGTGCTTTCTGAAAAAGCCATTTTGAATGGTAGGAGTTTGTTTATGGCTAATTAATTTTAAAAAACACTTATAAATATTAGAGAAGTACTTTGTGGTTACAAATATTTCAAAAGTACTTCCGAGGAAAAACTACCCTCTTTTAACTCTGAAAATTAGATTATGCTACTAGTCAAAAACATTTATTCCCAAACCCCACGCCCCACACACACAAAAAAAAAAAGCTTGGCTCAATTTTCTAAAACAAGCACGTTATGGGTTCGAGTCACACTGGAGGGGAAGTGTGAAAACACTATAAATCCTCCTAAATGGGAGGGGAGAAAAAAAAAAAAAAACCAAGCACGTTTTCAAAAAAATAAGCATTTATGGCTGACAGGTTGTTATTAGCAAAGAGGTAACTGACCTAACTGGACATAGCTCAAAGACTCACCATATTTTGACAAGTTAACAAAGAAGAGAAAGTACCTGCATTCGAAACTCATGGACAATCGCAATCAAGGGAACCAGCTTCAGGTACCGATCAATCTCATTCTGAACCCGACGAAACTGATAAACAACACTCCATCCCATGGCAAGCATGTAAAAGCAGCTCTTCTCTTTGCAACTATCAACCAACTCCAAGGCATTCTGTAGAGCCTCATCTAACCCTTCAAGTGGCTCTGCTGTAGCCGACAGCTTCATCAGGTCAGTCGACTTTAGCTTCTCTAACAAGTTTCCGATCAGTCTCACGTGCACTGCTAACTGCTCGCAGTTCCTTTTATGTGTAGCGGCGTGTTTGGCTGAAGTAATGATTAAGTTGATGAGTCCTAGAGCGTTTACACCTGCTACCTGAGCAATGTCTTCCATCTTCTTCTTCTTCTTCTCTGCTCCAGAGGTGTGAATGCATTTGTTTGGCTTTTGGTTATGTTGAATGTTTTTCGTCCTTTTTGGCCTAGGTTTGAACATCACTTTTTTGTAATTCTGCTTAACCTATGACTAACAATTTATTACTTATTCGGTCTTAATTTATGTGATATAATTTAATTAAGCATAAATTTAAGAAAATAAGAAAAAAAAAAGTTGCGATCGAAAACAAGTCTCAGATATTTGTGTCACTATAAAATAAAAAAATTTAAATTAAATTATTTTTAAATATAAAAATATCTCATTTTTTTTAGGATAGACTAAAAAAAAGTGTATCGCATAAATTGGGACAGAGGAGCGAAACATATCTCGAAACTGATTAGACTAAGTTTTTGAATATAATCGTCAAAAGACGTGTGACAGCTTAATTTGCTCATAAACTTCGTCCACATGATAGCCGGCTCATTAATATCCATGTATGTTTGATAAATAGTTGATGATAATTCAGGTAGAAAATGCAACTAAAAAAAAATGATACTTTGAGCCTGTTTAGATGGGCTTAAAAAAAGCAGTTATAAGCCAAAAAAATAAGTTGGATAGCCCAACTTATTTTTTTCAGCTTATAAGTTTTTTTTTAATCTAAGTCAAACGGGTCAACTTATTTTTTTAGGCTTATTTTAAACATAAAACATCTTATAAGTTAGTTAGTCAAATACTCAAAAAAACTGAAAAAGCTTGAGCAACTTATAAGCTAAGCCAAATGGACTCTTTATGTGGGCTTTTACCATTATCTCCTTCTTTTTAACTTTGATTTTGATGAGTCGAGAAAAAGTAGAGTCGACGGTGGCGCACTGTGCTTGCGAGGGAAATAGTAATTGTCGGTGTACAAATAAATCACTGTCCTTTTGAATTTATTTATTTATATACACTTTTTTGGAAAGGATTGTGTTGGAAATGATCTTGGTAGTAATTTTTGGTTAGTGGGTTGTCGTGTAAGCTAATTTCCTCCGTTTCCTTTTTTTCCTAGTAAGATGTGATTGACCCGTCACATCATCATGCCACCTAGGCGCCACGTGAAATTATTTTTGTCATGTAGGAAGCTTATGTGGATACTTACATGGAGAGGAGACTAGCTTATGTGAGAAGGTTCTAGAGAAATATGGAGATTTCTCATGGAAGATCTTAGAACCTTATGAAATTGTATGAAAGTCCTTAGAATAATCTAGTTGTGTAGAGATTTCTAGAATAGGGACTTATTTGTAAATATGTAGGGACTTGTATAATAATTATTATTTACATACTAGTCCCTAGGTGAATAGTATAAATAGGAGGGTTGTTCACACCCAATTTTGTCTCGCCTCTCATCCGAAATATCTATTTACGCTTCTAATATTTTTGGCAACTTAAGAAATAATTATTTATATTTTTATTATAATTATTAGTTTTTATTAATACCGGCATTTCATTATTCTATTGTAATCACTAGCTATTGTTATTTTTTATTATTACTGTTATTACCATTATTATTACTATTATTATTATTATTATTATTATTTTGTTATTAGTATTATTACCAGTATTATTATAACTCGCATTTCAACATTTTTACCATCCTATGCACACGCATTGCATTTATTTTCGCGCAATCAAATAATAACGCTTATTCACTATTGACTTTCAAACATTATTGCACGGCTATTACGACATCATTTTTATCCGAGCGCCAATAGTTACATATTTTTATGTTAGGTAATATTTTAGCACACGTTAGAATATAGTTACTTAAACTAGGTCTTTTATTTAAATTTAGAAGCCCAATTTGTCTCTTTCATTCAGCCCATATTAATTCTGTCCATTTACAATCAGCCCATTCTTTTAATTCACCAAATCAATTAACCCACTATTTTCATCCGACCAGCCCACATTTTAATCCAATACCCAACCCATACTTTAAATTCCGCAGCCCACTACCCGTTTCTATTCAGCCCACTACCCGGACCCGGTCCGCCTTATTCAACTTAATGAACCACTAGGGTTCTTCGCTTCCTTTCCTTCACGCCCCCCCCCCCCCCCCTCAGCGCCTCTCTCTTCTTTTCCTCTCTCTCTTCGTCGACAAAACAGGGCAAATCACAGACGCCTTTCGTCTCCATCAGGCCATGTATAGCCATTTCGGGGAAGGAAATTGATGACCCGTCCTTCCCCCATCCGTATTCAGTCGTTGAAAGAGGGCAGAGTTTTGTTTTCTTCTTCTTTCCCTTTGACTTGCACCCGAAAACCTTAATGGAGTTTTGTCTTGTTCATGAACCCGAATTGCTTTTTATCAGTTCTTTTTATTTTGGGTACGAGGCATTAATGGGTTTTGTCTGATTCGGATGACATAGCCAGCATCCCCAACGTTTGAAAATTTCAATTTAAAATCCCGCTCAATTTTCTTTTAGAAGGGGAGAAAACCCTAGAAAAGCCCCTATAAATAGTTGTTTTGGAGTCATTAAAGAGGTTCGTTTTTAGCTGCACAAAATCCCCCTAAAAAAAAGAGTTCTTTCACTCAGTCGCCAAAATCCCCTAAGCAATTTTAGTTTTATCAGTCTGGTATTTCTAGATATCGAGTTAAAAGATTGAATCATTTTTCTGTTTTCCTTTGCTTCTGGGATTGCCTTAAATATGAGTGCGTACGGGTTTAGTAATCGTAGTGTTCGAAGTTGTATATCGAAGCCCCGCACCCTGTTCGCTGCACTTGAAGAAGGTCAGTAAAATCCATATTTTTTTTTATCTTCCAGCTCTTGTATGTAGTGTGTTTGTATGCTTAATTTGCTGTTTAGTTCAACATGTCACTAGGATGCGCTTAAATGCTTATATGATGTAGTTTCACTGTCTCACTTAGTTATTTGTTGTTAGTTTGCCTTCATTATGCTTTAGTTTGGTTTGAGACACGATTGAATGCTCTTGATTAATATTTAGTTTGCATTATACTTATAGCAAGCCTGTTAGTTTAAATATATCCGAAAGCATTGTGTAATTTGACCATGTTAAGCATGTGTCTTGTGTTAGTTGAATGATCTAAAGTGGAGTTTAGATATGTTAATTTTGAATCTGATTGCAAGTATGGTTTAGTCTAGTTTAGACTATTATTTGCTTGAGTACTGGTTCTGTTAGTCTATTATTATGGTGGATGTAATGCTATGATTGGTCTGATGAAGTTTAGTGTGACCGAGGCAGCCAACAATGTTGTCGTGACGAGGGAGGCTAAGATCGAGGCTCCCAAGCCACCAGTGTTCAAAGGGGTTCGTGATGCACAAGAGGTGGAGAACTTTCTTTGGCACTTGGAGAACTATTTCAGGCATGGAAAAGTGAGAGACGATGAGGCCAAGATCAACACCGCTGTGTTGTACCTAACAGAGACTGCCATGCTATGGTGGAGAAGAAAGGTCGCCAATGCTGACAGAGGTCTATGCATAATCAACACGTGGGATCAGTTCAAGAATGAGTTCAAGCGACAGTTCTTCTCAACTAATGTCTTGTACGAGGCAAGGCGCAAATTTAGAGAGTTAAAGCAGATAGGGAGCATTCACGAGGAGTTCACCACCCTTATGCTTCAAATTACCAACCTCACGAGCGATGACTTGTTATTTCACTTCATGGACGGGTTGCAGAACTGGGCTAAGCAAGAGTTGCAACGCCGGCAAGTCAATGATATAGACCAAGCCATAGTGGAGGCCGAGTCTTTGATGGATTTCAAGCATGACAAACACGACAAAGGCAAAGGTCATGAGTCAAGGGGTGGTATCATGCCCCATTTTTAACGGGTTAAAACTAGTTCACAACTTATGACTATGTTCCTCTGATTTTGCAAATTTTCAGAGTCGTCACCTAATTTTATGAAATATTAGGAAACCATTAAAAAAAGAGTAAACTCCATTTTTTAGTCTTTGAAACCTGTGAGATTCTAGGTGAGGGTTTTATTTACCCCGAGGGGAAGGTGTTAAGCATCCCTCAGAGCCTATCCGAGGACAGTCTTTAAACTTAGCTTAATTAATACTAGAGGGGGATTATTTCTTATTTATTATCACCTATTTAAAGAATTGCAGAAAAGAAAACTACGCTCTCAAAACTATTTGTATAAAAAAGAGATTTTTAATGTAATTGTAACTATGCGAATAAATGCATATATATAAAGGAAATAGTTAATGCTAATGTGTGCATGAGAAAAATATGTATGACATTTGTTTTATCTAGAGTAATATGGATAATATAGAATAAGAGGATATATATATATATGTATATATATATATATATATATATATATATATATATATATATATATATATATATATATATATATATATATATATATATATTATAAGAAAATAACGTGTATACGTGATATGTGTATCATGGGTAACTAAAAAAAATAGTTATTGATGACATGATAGTACTATATAGATGTATATATGTAAAGACGACCGAGAGAATTAATGGAAATAAGGTAGTATATGTATGGTACGTGTTTAAAAAAATATAGTATGTAGGCATACTCATTGTAAAGTTATATGTACTAGAGATGTATATTATTTACAAAAAGAGTATAGGTGTATTTTTTAAAGATTAGGTATAAATATGATTATTGTATATAAGGACAGTATATATAATATAGAGTATGAAAATATATATTTTTTATGAGAAGATAATATATACATGAAGTATGTTTATCGTATGTAAAAATAGTATAAAGAGTTATACTTTTAGAAATAGCCATGAAAAATATAATATGTATAAGTACCGTGATATATATATATATATATATATATAAGTACGCACATAGTGTAAAGATGATTGGATGATTTAATTAAAAAAAAAAAAATAGTACATACATATATACAAAAAATAGAGTATGTACCTCGTAGCTCTCGTAAAATAACTTTGACCACTATACTTAAGCCCTAATATAAAGTTCTTAATTAAACACAAAGATTTTGACCTACTCCATATGTTAGCATTAAATAAAAATGATTGCCTATGAAATATGCATCTTACTCTTTTGAAACCCCTATTTAGATCACTAATTTTTGTTAAAACGAATTTAAATAGAAACATTAGTTTGTTGAGCGATTAACTCAAAAAGGATTTTTATTTTTTCAGTTAATTTCCTTTAGTTGGAAATCATTTTTTAACCTGACAGTGCATAGACAAAAATTGAAAATGTTGGCAATTATCATTTCTAACACGCCTAAGCCAAGATTAATTATCCAAGGGGAGAGGAAAAGTAGTGACTAAATTTACCATCATACTTAACTATTTTTCCATAAGTTCCTACACAAGCAAGAAACAAGTGCGCTACAAATACAATCCATAAAAAATGTTAGTCAAGAATATAAACATGTATATACATGATAGCACGAAGACACGAAATTTAAAGGGAGGAAGGAAGACGGGGATGCTAGACACGAGCGAAGGAGGCTGCTACTGGTTTCTTCTATGATCTGGGTGGGATCCGGAGTTGCCATAACTCCAAACACTCCCAAGTGTTGCATCATAAAAAAAAAAGATAAAGATAAGAATTAGTGATACCCTTAATTGATTTTAATAATGCCAAAATCGAATGAGTAAAACGTGCCCAAGAACAAATAATTTGCTGGATTTAGCACCAAATATTCAGCCAACTTTGGAAAGAGATCAACCTGACTTAAGTAAATGTCTCAAAATAAAGCAAATACACCACGATCTAACTTATGCGCATTAGGTGACGAACCTAAGCTCTACAGTATTTAAAAGTCGAACAATTTTCACACCTTTATGTGTAGTACATCTCTTACTTACAGAACCATTATAGGCAACCAAATGAGTTTAAACAATTCTAACCAAACCAAACATTTTAGTGAATAAATGAGAGTTAATTGTTATGCTAGGCTATGGTACTTCAAAATAGGTTCAAAATAAATTATGTTCGGCTTCCCAGATCTCTAATACTTCCATGATGCTATATGGGTGATCAGAAAAGCCAACACACTTATCATCCCATTGTCAAACCAGCACAAAAAGAAACATCTTCACAGAAGGAAAAGAGAAGTCCTTTCAAGTTCTTAAAGCATTTGTGGCTCCAAGTTGTAAAACCCCAAAATTATAGGTATGTATTTTCAAACAAAAAAAAAAAAAAACAAGTTGGGCAGAGAACCTTATTGGTATATTTTCACACACACAACAACCTCCAAAGTAGCACAACAAGTAGTCTTATTTTAATACCTGGTCATTTTGTTCAAGATTTGGAAGAAAAAGTACACGAGACTGGTTCTATAACGATACCATAGCCCGACCGGTTTAGCAGAGAAAAGAGGAACATGATTCAAATGGTTTTATACACCCATTTTTAAACTGACAATCCAACTCAAACATGTTCGGGTCTTAAATCTAACATGATGCAATCATGGCTTATATAAGACTCAATTGGAGAATTACAAACATGCCATTTGATTGTTCCAGCAGGTTCACATTTTTTGAAGATCTTATAACCACAACTCTTTAGAAATTAGGCTCTATGGACTTAAATCAAGTCCTAATGATGTACCTCAACTAAAGACATTGAATTAAAAAAGAGGTCTCACGACTCAACTCATCAATCATGCTTAGATAAAGGATTTTTACATCCAACCATGCTCCCAGAACAAATTAAAGCTATTATTTTCAATTGAAAAACTAAACTCCATTATTCCACATAGTTTATAAAGCCAGTTGTTCTCTAAATACCAATTGAGCATCTGCTCAAGCCTGCTCAAGCAGGAAATAACAACCACAGTTTCACATTACTAGTAAATCACGATGAGCATAAATGTCTTGTTTTACTCGGTTCTAATAGCATGATTTTAGAGTTAAAAAAGTGCATCAAACTTTAGGCTTATGCATATGCCTTCATTTGCCCTTTATCTTGACAGATCAGAATTCCAAACACAACCATAACCTATGGTAATTCTTCACATAACTGATTTCCACACCAAAAGAACAAACCACAGCTTCTTTATTATTCTTTTTATCCCCTTTTACCAAACAAACTGTACCTTTATTAGCTATACTCAGTTTTAATCAATTTGATAACCCCAAAGGAAAGCTTCACATGCATATTTGAACTAAAAAACAGGTATTTAGATTCTTCAAATACATTACTACACTAATTTAAGGATCTCAACTAAAATAGAAAAGATAGGAATATACAACACTTTTTCCCTCATCATTTTAACATGATACATAATAAATACTTGGAGAAAAGAAGCAGAACTCGTTAGACATTTATTCACACATACGAGAAAACAAACAAATACTAAATGTACATATAAGCTCCTATCATATTCTCACAAATCAGTGGATTTCCTCTTTTTCTTAAATTCATAGCTTCTATCAGTCATAGTGATTTACGTAGGAACATCCCAGATTTTAACAAATAAATAAAACAGAAAAATTAGCCAAGCGACTAAGTTAAACACATATTTGACGAATTTAATTTTCACAAATCGGTAGCTTTTCCTTTAATCAAGACAAGTAACTTTTCCCTAATCAAAACAGTAACTCTTTTTTTTTTTTTTAAAACCAAAATATTATCCTTTTTCTCTAATAAAAAATGGTATCCTCTTTCTCTAATCAAAATAGTAACCTTTCTCTCCAACCAAAATAGTAACTTTTTAACCAGAAAACAGTCGCTTTTTAATTTTTTTTTAAAAAGTAGCTTTTTGTTTTTTATATATCAAAAACAATAACTTTCTTTTCCGGAACAAATATAGCTTTCTAACGTATGAAGCATATTTAATCAACTATGTAAAACTTCAAAAAATTGATATAAAAGAGTCATCTTAAGTTAAGAAGGTCTCATGGACACGGTAAAAGAAAAGAGATGACATATACCCACAAAAATTTGAACTGAATCGCGTTTCCTTTCCTTTTTAACAGATTACCATCGAAAAAATACCACAACATTCTCCCAGCAGAGAGGAAAGCAAATGTGACAACGAGAAGAGTCAGTTTAGACTTCATGTTAAGTCTTAAAGCTTAAGATCTATGATCTGCAAGCAGTGTGCCAAGATACAAGATGCACAAAACTAAAACAAACTGATTATGTATCTATGAATATGGCTAAGTTCACTCAAACCTTTCCAAATCCTGTAGCCTTAATTCTTAAACAATGAGAACAAAACTTACTTAAAACTTAGGATGAATTTAAATATTACATGCTTAACATGAAGAGGATTTGACACAATCTTCGCAGCCTATTACTTCCTAACTCCTTTTACTATCCGTTGTTATAAAACTTCAAAATTCGCGCAAAATAATGATTCAAATACTAGTTTCCTTCTAAAGGAATGGTGAAGTGATCTTTTATAAGTTGCAACGTACGTAGTGATCTTTATATACTGATTTCAACAGAAAAGAGGACGAAGCAGTCCCTCAAGATTAAAGAAAAACTAATTTAGAGCAAGACGACAACACTGTTCACATGTTCTTCAAGCTAAATCATCATTCTTTCTAAGTGAAATAGCTTGTATTAACCATTTCGTCACATATTCAGAGCACACAGAGCAACAAACAGATTTAAATAGGTCGAGAACGACTACATTTTACTTCTAAGAAATTAAAGACGAAGAGAAGACGAGTGTGATTACGGGACAACGAACTGAGGCTTGTCGTTGTCAAGTATCCGAATCCGCTTGAAAAGCTTGTTGTTGAGTCAAGAAGACAACCAAAGAGAACTTAGAGTTAAGGAGATTTTTGTGAGAGTAAGAAGCTTAAAAAAAACAGTGAGGAATTTTCCAATCGCTGAACTTTTGCGAAAATAAAGGGATTTTTTTTTATTTCAATACAACTTTAAAGTAAAAATAAGTTTTTTTTTCTCAAATTCGCAGCCTATTTCAAGAGGGATTTTCAGCCTTTAAAAAACTTATCTAAAACAGCCCAGGAAGGCCGTATTTATAGGCAAATGCTGAGGGGGTTTCAACAGCTTCCTTAAGAGGCTTTTGCCTTTAAAAATCGAATTAAAAAAGGGGGGGGGGGGGTAAATCTGAGATGGATTTGAGAGAAGAAGAGTTGTTGGGGGTATAACATGATCGATTTCTCTTATTACCCACTGAATCGAAGGAGATTCATGCTTGAAACCGGAGGTTCAACGCATCCCTCTTCTACAGGGGTTGAAACGACCTCCTATTGGACCCTTTCGGCTCTGCCACCACGTCAATCAAAGAGAAAGGAGACGTGGTAGCAGTGGAGGCGGCGAAAGCTACAACCCAACCGATTTCGATGTTTTGGGTTAAAGAGAGAGCGGGCTGTTTGGTTCCCTGGTCTGATGGGCGTGGTGGTGGTGGTGAGGTGACGGACGTGACGAGGTGGAAGGGGTGGCGGCGATGGTTAGGTTGAAGAGAGAGGAGATGAGCTAAGCTTTTGGTTAGGGGGCTGTTTGGTTAGTTTAGTGGGTTTAGTTGAAATGGTTACTGACTTGGGGTTTTTTTGTTTTTGTTAGTTTAGGTAGATTTGGGCCGGGTCGGGTCGATGGGGTTTTGGGCTGGGGCGGTTCAGGTTGGTGCGGAATTGGGCCAGAGGTGTTGGGTTGCTCATTTAATTTGGAGTAGAAGGGAATTGGCCCATTATTATGTAGATGAATTAATCATCCTAATTCCTTTTCATTTTGAACTAATTAAAATATGCTTCTTTGTCCTAATTAATTCTCAAAAATTTGTACATATGAAAATTATAATCCAAGTAATTTAATATACGTATTTAGTTTTAAAATAGAATAAACGATAATTAACATAGTAATAAATATGATTAAAGGAAAAATGTCAATGCCAATATTGATATAGGAATATCAACACTATTTTTTGAGTGATTTAATTGTAAAGAATGATGTTTAGTAATTTTTATAATAAAAAATACGGTGTTTGGTAATTTTTAAGAAACAATAAGAATGTTCTTAACTTAGAGAAATATATCTCGAAAAATAGCGTAATAATTAATGAAAATATTCCAAACTCATTCTGGCGAATTTTCAGGACTGAGAAGCATAGTGAAATTAATTAAACGAAAAAAGAGAGCCAAAATTGGGTGTCAACAGGTGGCAATGCCAAAGGTGTGGGAGACCGTGGTAAGAACAAGAAGTCTCAACAATACTACTCCAGGACTCAAAATGCCAACAAGTTCGATGGCAAAAAGTCAAATGGTCGTCAGGGTTATGCTGAGAAGAAGGCGCAGATCGAGAAAAAGGGATGCTACATACGTGGAGGACCACACGGCTTCAGAAATTGCCCCGACTTGAAGAGCCTCAATGCAATGGTTCGTGAACGAAAGGAGCAGACGCAAGGAAAGAGTTCAGGCACTGCACAGTTAGGTATGATAAGCATATGTGGCGCTGTCAAGGAGCAACCCATCCAACCCGACGAGAATAGAAATCAATACGTGGATCTCACTATAAACAACAAGCTCGCTCGGGCATTGGTGGATTGGAGCGACTCATAATTTTGTGACCGAGGCTGCAGCGAACAGACTAGAGTTGAAGCTCGCTCCAATTAACGCCCTCATTAAGACCGTGAATGCTAAGCCAGAAAATGCTCGTGGTGTAACTAATGGCGTTAGTGTCAAATTGGGCGATTGGAAAGGTACGACAAATTTTACCGCTATTACTATGGATATCTTTGACATTGTTTTGGGGCAAGAATTCTTTAGACATTGCCACGCGATGATCGATCCCTACCTCCAATGTCTCTTGGTCATGGAGCGATAAGGCGCTTGCATGGTGCCTATAGTGACTATATCACATGAACAGGGCCATGCACAACTTTCAGCTATGCAGCTTGTCGAGGGGCTCAAGAAAGAGGAGCCAACATTCATGGCAACCATTACAAGTTTGAAGGAAGATAATGGTACCCAAGAGACTCCGCCGCCTTGGATAGATAATTTGCTCGAAGAAAACAAAGATGGTATTTCCGAAGAGCTACCTAAGAGCTTGCCTCTTAGGCGTGAGCAGGATCACAAGATTGAGTTAGAGCATGAACCGGAAAAGGGTCAAGTCATGCACCGATTACCGTCACTGCCTCACACGATAGCGAGATTGAGGCTATCATTGACTACTAGGCCAGGCGCAAATAAGGGCAAAAGGACACTGCCATGTTCCTCATATATTGGAAGGGGAAATCACCGGAGGAGGCCGCATGGGGGCGGTACGAAGACTTGTGGCAATTTAAAAACAAGATTCGAGAGTTTATACAGCAACATTGCGCTGCGGTCGTCGCCACATCTGGTGGGGGGGAGTGTGATGACCCACCACATCATCATGCCACCTAGGGGCCACGTGAAACTTGTTTTGCCATGCAGGAAGCTTATGTGGATGCTTACATGGAGAGGAGGCTAGCTTATGTGAGAAGGTTCTAGAGAAATATGGAGATTTCTCATGGAAGACCTTAGAACCTTATGGAATTGCATGGAAAGTCCTTAGAATAATCTAGTTGTGTAGAGATTTCTAGAATAAGGGCTTATTTGTAAATATGTAGGGACTTGTATAATAATTATTATTTACATACTAGTCCCTAGGTGAGTAGTATAAATAGGAGGGTCGTTCATTTGTAAATCATCAAGCAAAATCAATCAAGTCTTCTACAACAAAAAGCTTCGTTCTAGCAAATTTCTTTTGTCTTTCTCAATTACTATTCTCTTAGCGATCTTGAGTATAGTAAACTAGGCTGACTTGGCATAACAAGATCGTGAGCAAGTTGTGCAAGAACGTGAGCTAGTTGTCAAGTGCCGCATGTGCGCTTAGTTGAAGACTAAGGACGTGACAAAGAGCCCCTTAAGAAAATATTACTCCCTCCATTCCAAAATAAGTGTCCTTTTAGACTTTTTATTTTGTTTCAAAATAATTGACGCTTTTTGATTTCAAGAATATTTTGGATAGATTCTACCAAAATTGCCCTTGTTTAACTAATCAAGATTCATTAATTACATTTTTTTTCTAGACATTTAATTATATAAGCACAATATTTTATGTCAAATGAAATGGTGTTCACATTATACATAGTATCATGCTAGGATAACTTTTCTCCTTTTATCACGTTTTTAATTATCTTTTCCCTAATTATTTTATTTTATTTTCTTACTGAAGTTTTGTTTTATATTTTTGGATAATTTGTTAAATTATTGGCGATGAATTATGGATAGATAAATTGAATAGGAATTTTATTAAAAATCATGACAAGGCAGATTTGTACTAAATGTTTAAGTTAATGATTTTATTGGAGTGGATTAAAAGTTCAATCCAGCCAGTGGTTTCATTTAATCCAGCTCGGGCATGGGTAATTTAATTTTTTCAGCAACGTACATTTAACAGCTCCATTAAATTTTCAATCATAATCTAGATTTAAAATTGAAATTTTTGTTAGTTGAAGGTTTAATGATACCCCCTCATTAATTGTTCATCCAACTAAAGTTTTAATTAACTACTACTCAATACCCAATGTTAACTTAAAATATAATCAGGGGTAACTTGGTAAAAACACTCCTAATTTTCTAGGAGTGAGCAATTTCTTAAGGGGTGTGCATGAGCTAAAAGAGTCACTTATTTTGGAATGGAGGGAGTAAAATTTTAAGTAGGAGGGAATTTGACTATTTTAAATTTGTGTATGTCTTAATATATAATTCTCTTCATTTGATAATTATTTTATCTATGTGTTATCTTTTCATAATTGAAGTGTATGTAAGTCTTCAAAAATAATTACTATGAAGGATAAATTGGGGAAAAATAATAAATTTTTTCTTTAACTTCTAAGATGACAAATAATTTGAAGTAAAATCCCACTTTATTCCCTTCACATTTCGAATAGGAATGATAACCCCCTTATGCAATAATTTTTCGATAAGATTGTTTTTTTCTTCATAAAAATATTTTTTTCTAGAACTAAGATACAAAATAACTCTTATTTTATTAATATATACCTTCATATCCAAAGGAATATAAGACCATTAGATATAATTAGTATTAGTACCCGCGCGATCCGTGGACGATATTTAAGAAAAACAATCATAAATAAGAGATAAAAACAACTTAAATATGTAAATTTAAGGCCAAACACATCGATAGACACCGGTGGTCGTCCGGTTCTTTCACTTGAACACCTCAACTAAACTTTGTTTCATTTAGACACCTGAGGTAGGGTGTGACTGTGCCATTTAGATATTATTCGCTGAATCAACCAAATTTACAAAGTGTGTGCAATACATTCGCTGCTGATATGGCAAATGACGAATAAATTAAGGACATATGTCTTTTTTAATTAAAAAACTATTTAAAAATATTTAATAACAAACTAAAAGTAATAATATCAAAAAGAAAAGGAAAAAACTTGATTTACACCCAATCAGAAAAAGACACATTATTAATAAAAAGAAAAAAGAACAAAAAAAGACACATTGAAAATTCTGAAATGAATAGTTGTTCTTGGTGTTCTTCACCAGCTTCATGTTGTTCTTGTTACAACCACGATTTTAATCCAAATTTCCAAGAGAAACTCCTCCAAATTTGTTATAACTTCAGCTAAAGATTCCCCACGAAGACCCAAAAACAATCCAACATTAATTTCTCAAAATTTTCATCAAATCAATTAACCCATTTTAAACCGTCAAGCTTTCTAAAGACTCAATTAATGACAAGTTTTTTAAAAAAAAAAATATTTTTGGGGATTTTATTTTTCTTTTGTTTATTAAATAGATTTATCCAAAGAAAAATCGTCTTTCTTATCCTTTAAAAGCTTAGGGAGAGAGAGCGTGGCGGCGGTCTTGATTTTTTTCGGTGAACAAGATAACAATGGTGGAAGCTTTTTTATATGGAGAAGAAAGAGGGAAAAAATAAAGAAGAAGAAGAAGAAGAAGAAGAAGAAGGAAATAAAAAGAATTAAAAAAAAAATCTATGTTTTGGGATCTTCACGCGCCAGTTTGGTGTGGAAATCACGCAAGTTGTCAAGGCAGCGAAAAGTGTCTAAATGGCATAGTCGGACCTTACCTCAGGTGTCGAAATGAAACAAAGTTTAGTTGAGGTGTTCAAGTGAAAGAACCGGATGACCACAGATGTCTATTGATCCAAATTTAAAGTACTTATCTTTGTGAAAGAATTCAAAAGCAATTAAGATAATAATTATAGTGTTTTACTAGTTACCTGAGGCCCATGCTAAGCCGGACCCAAACTCAAGATACAAAGATTTTTCTGGAATAATTTTCACTTTATTTGAAAAATGGTGTTTGGCCATGAAAGTTCCAAATCCAACTTGAACTTGTCTTTCAAATTCGAAAAACAACTTATAACTTGTTTTTAACCCACTTTTCATTTTTGAAGATGTATTTAATTACATTCAAGCATGAACATTATTTCAAATATTCTTTACAAAAAAAATAACCAAACCCAATTTCATCATCAACTCCAACTCCATAAATCTCGAATAAAATGAAAAATATTTAGAGTCTATCTTCAAACGCCTACTTAGTCACCTAATTAGATAATTTTTAAACAAGAAATTATTTATGGAGGAAGAAAGTTTGGCAAGAGAATTATCAAATATCAAAGGGGCACAAGCCACTCGAGATTCTGTAAAATATCATGATTTAAATTATGTAAAATAATGCAACTCAATGAAAATAATCAGCTAGGTGGTTTTACCTTAAAAAAAAAAAAGAAAAAAAAACTCAGTGAAAATAATAGATTGAAAAATATTGGCATTTTTACGAATTTGAGAGAATATTTTGGCACTTATTAACTTTTAATTAACTCATAACTTTTAATTGGCACTTAAATGCGGTGATTTAAGGTTACTTTTAAACGAAATTAAGAAAAATAAACCAAATTCATTAAATAAACCTCAGGAAGCTGATGCAGAGGAATAAGAAGATCACAAGGAGACTGGGCTACTATCAGATTTTAGTGTATCGAAGTTTAACGAAATCTCATCATTTTTTCTATCCAGTTCAAGTTTTAGTATTTTTAAATTTAATAAATGAAAATTGTTAGTAATAGATTTTTGGAAGAGATTTTTGGAAGAGAAAAATCTAAAGACTAAATCTTGATCGTAATTAATATTTGAATAAAGGCAAAGAAGGAAGAACCTCACGGTGGTATCTGTAAAACACATTAATACTGAATTTCGTAGCTTTAGATTTTTTGACTTTTTTGTTATGTTTTCTACCAAAAGAATTACAGTAATCGGATTGAATAAGAAGTTTAGCAACTGTAAGCTCCATAAGGATATTAATACTATTAATTAGTATATGAAATTATGCAGAGATTGTCAAACGAGGAATTGATGATTAAGGGAATCCCATTTACTGAAATTATGAATCTTTAATTAGTTTACTTCCCTTTTTGGCTCCTCCTCCACATTGAATATCATCCATTAAAAGGGATGTTGAGATAGATCTTGACTCTTATATTACTCTCTACTTTCATTTAGTTACATATAGTTCAGTACAAACAAACATTTGATTTATTACAAAATTTTACTTTATTTTCGGTGTTTAATATTTTGAATAAATCTTCTTTGTTATTAGTATAGTCAATTAGGGTAAAAACTAAGTATTTACATCAAGTCAATTAATGTAAGACATGTGTCTTGCATACAGAGGCGGATCTAGGATTTGAAGGTGACGGGTGCCACAATTTTTTTCAATGTACATCTTGTTAGGAACGTGTATTTGGGTCAGGTCCATCTCTTTTTAGTTTATTCGGGTCAACTTAATAGGTTTTTTTTTATTTGCAAATATGAAAATTACATCTCAAAAATCAAGAAACGAACATAATTAGCATCTTAAACAAGGAATCACACTCATTAACACCCATTAACAACAGAAGTAAAATTAACATTTTCACCGAGGAACTTGCATCTCTTATGTATATTAAAAAATGAATTTGCACAAGTAAAATAACATCTTCAATAAGGGAATTACACCAATCACAATAAGAAAAATAATAGAAAAACTCTTCAATATGTAAATACACCCCATAAGTAAATGTAGAATTAGATAAACTACAAGTTCTCAACAATAAATCATAAATTTCATGTTTTTTCTAAGCAGTGCTTACGAAGTTTCCATCACAATTTAAGTAGAGAGTGATTTAAATTGAATTTAACAATTATAGAATAGCATAAATTTTTATAATACACTCCCTCCGTCCATTTTTCTTTGTCCATTATAATAAAATTATATATCCACTTTTACTTGTAAGTTATATAGTTTGAAAAACCAAGACATAATTTACCATTTTATACCTATTTTACCCTTATTAGTAAGTACTCCAATTCATTTCTCATTTTATTTATTGCTTATTAAGAGTGTCCCAAGTCAAATATAGACAAGTAAACATGGACGGAGAGAGTAATAAACAAAAGAAATTATTAAAAAAAAAATGAATTTTGATCTCAATCCAAAATTCCCATTGAAACCTAAGTTTTTCGATTTAAATACTCACAGATTTGAGATTAAGAGAAATGCTTAATTTAAGGGATTTTGAATCACAGATAAAATAATAGAAAAGAGGAAAGACCATATAAATAATAAAAGATAAATAGAAAATTGGGAGGGCCGAAAAGGGAATTACTGGTACAAAGGAAGTAAAAAGCGCAAAGAAAAATGGGAATCGGAAAATGTTAAAAATACATTCAAACTTGTGTCTACCAGCCGTGACACCTTTGTCTAATTTACGACTGGGGGTGGCAGGATCAAATATTTAACTTAATTTAAGCAAATTACAATATAAGTATATAAAAAAATTATTAATCGAGGGGGTGCCATGCCACCCCCACCCCAAAGGGTGGATCCGCCCCTGCTTGCATATATACCTTTAATTTAAAGTTTGGAGTTTATTAAAAACTTGTGAGTGTCACTGTTAATTTAGCCTAGTTCCTCTCTGTTTGTCTTGTTTAATAGAGCTTTCACATGAGCTCTTAAGCTTTAGAATAAGTTGCTTGAATCAGATTTGAAGTTACACTTGCAAGTATCTAATTTTTATTTTAGCAGTTTAATGAAACACATGAAAAATGAGTACTTAATTTCGGTATATAGTTTGTTGAGTTGCTATCAGTAGCATACTAATTATATTGGGTTGCTGAACTTTTATTCTCTTTACAGTGAAAGTATATTAGGACACTTGTGTTGGTTAAATTGTCATACCAATACTCTATTATCTTAGTTAACCGTTAATAAGATATGAACAATCTGTAATCGCCCTTGCTTTACATTTCGTTTCCAGTTTTTTCTAGGAGTAGAAATGTAGTTGTTTTGCTGTTCTCAATGCTATTTGGACTAATTCTGCTTGAAAACTGAGCTTGTCATTATGTTCTGCGGTAAAAATGGTTAATGAGGTGAGGACTAACAACATTTAGAGGAACTATCGCTTAACTTGTCGATTATGTGAATAACCGTACCGCTAGTTTAAAATCTGTTTTTAATACCCTTATTGAAACGGTCTTGCTGCAATTTTATAACAGAAAGAACCTGGTATTTTGTCTTTGAATTTTCTTGGGTGTTAAAGGAGTATTAGTAAGGTTCTTTGTTAAGCTTGTATCTTTTTTTCCTTGAGTGAATGCATATCTTTGGGTTTTTGCGGATTAAAGTTTGTAATTGCAAGATCTCAAAAAATGTGAATTTGCCTGCTTTGGTTCATATGCATGTATACGTGAACAGTTTTTAGTCTAGTGAAGTCTTTATTTTTTTCAGTGATGGATATCATGTTGAGTCACTATGTTAATGGGTAAATATCTCAAAAGGTCGTTGAACTTTGAGAAATTATATAGTAAATATTGAGATTTTAAGTTGTGAATGGGAAATGAGAAAAGGTACCTTTGAGAGTGCACCAACTCAAAAGACACCTTTTGGATTGCACTTATCCATCTCACCCTTTCATTATCTATAAATTCAAAGGCTTGGCCTCAGATTTAAAACACCAAAAATCTGATTTTTTCACCCCTCTAAATTGTTCTCCGCATTTGTTTTCTATACAAACAAATTGATTCCGCGCATAGCGGGAACTTAGTGCACCGGACTGCCTTTTTTATTTGTTTTCTATACAAAATAATAGTAGAGTCGTGTGATTTGTTGTCGAATTTGCGTTCGACGAAGTTGGTGGGGTTTGAGGTACCGCTACTCCATCAACAGGTATATCTGTTTTATCCTGGGAGGAAGTAATCCATAACCTCGGGTACAGTGAGGGGATTAAATTCCTTAAGGACACACAGTGAATTCTGTGGACTCGGATATTTTCAATTTTATGCATTTTACGTTTTTTAAGATTAATTCATATTTCTGATTTACTGGCTTTGAACACAATTTTGGACAACAAGCTTAAGAAATTTAATATATAATTTCTGTGTTGATATAAGTTGGAGTAGAAAACAACAATCTAGAATTTATGACTTTAGAAAGGGTACTTTAAGGTACACTGGTAAAGTGCTGAGTTAGATGTTTTCCAAAGGTCAGAAAGAAAATATCATATTTATCCGTTCATATCAATGCTTGGTCTGTGGTATAAATGCATAAAAAGAAAAAAGAAAAAAAAATTAGAGGCACTGGAAAAACTTGAAAAATTCATTGAAGGGAAATCGTATGTGTCTGCTATAGAAAAAAAAAATAGCGAATTGATTTGGCGCTGTACATTAGTTAGCGGAACCCGTTTCGTTGGCTTGATCTGCATCAAAAGAATAATCCTTAAATTGATAAGTTTGGAGTACTTATTAAAATTTGCAGATGGTTTTGGGTTGCTTTTAATGGTTGCATCGATCCCATAAATGATGGCTATGTCTTGAGTGAAGGAAGCCTAACATATTGAATTTATTTTCTTCATGTATTGGATTATATAATAAGTGTTACCAATTTCAAGAGAATCTCTGAAAAATTGTATCTTAATGATGCCGATGAAAACGGAAATTGGGATCAACTTAGCCAATTTAAAAGATATAGATTTTTGTTTCTGTGACTTATCCCAATCGAAGAACCCAATTCTCAGTCCATACATATGTTAAGATGATCATTCGGGCTACTTTCTTTGTGGAGGCATCCTTCTACGATAGACTAGTGGCACAGTAATTACAAAAGCCACATACGTCGTTTGACAACGAGAAATTTGTCTTGCATCGCGTCATTGCTGGAAGATTGGAATGACTCGATGGAAATAAAAATCATGTTCTACTTTCTTCACTCTTCGTCGTTAATTTTCTACTCTTTATGATTTATGGAATTCAGTTTTTATAAATATTAGGGTAGACGTTTATTATTTAATGATCTCAAAAATGTATTCTATTTGTATGCCATAAAATTACATTAGATGGTATACAATTTGGTGGCGTGCATGAAATATGTGGAAAATTATTTTCGAGGTAGTAAGATACTTGAAAATTATTCTCGAGATCATGAAAATATATGTATATATCAATTTGAAAAAAAAATAAATAAATAAAAAAAAATATATATATGTACGGGTTACAAAAGGATCAGTTAAAAGACCTTTTATATGTATATGTTATTTACTTTCTATGTTGGGAAAGAGTTCCGTGAAGTGTTGCTTGCGATGGTACCTTTAAATAAATAAGATGAAATTATTTCTGGAAAGATATGCATCGTTTGAATTGAGAATTTGGAAAAGAAGGTACTGTATGTGTCTAGCCTTTCCGTATTTTGTTTGTGGGAGACTAAATTTTAGTGATTTCTATTCCCGTTTTGGAGACTAAAATCTATGAATTTGCTACTCCACTGTCGAGATTAAAGACTTCGTGACTTTTTACTCATTTTTTATTCGGTTTGACGATATAAAAACTTCACCGAGTAAATGTATTTGGCTTGAAGATATGAAATTTTTGCTATGTTAAAGTCTGGATACGGGAACAGAGAGATAAAAAAAATACTCTTTTCAAAAGATAAAAAGGTACTCTTTTCAAAAAGAAAAAGTACTCTTTTTGGAGACTAAAATCTTTGTGGTTTTCTACTCCACTGTTTGGAGATTAAAATCTGTGTGATTTTCAACACCTAAGTTACTACTCGATTCAAAGAATATAAAAACTTTATCGAGTTAGTAAATTCGGTTTAAAGATTATCAAACTTTGCCGAAGACAGTAAATTGTGTTGGTTTAAAGAAATAAAATCTTCGCTGGTTCTCATCGTATATAAAAGTATTTTTTTCCAAAAATAAAGGTACTTTTTCCTGAGATAAAGAAAAAACCCTACTTTTTCAGGAATAAAAAAGTATTTTTTAGGAGACTAAAATTTTCGGATTTTCAACTCTAGTTTTGAGATTAAAGTTTTGGTAACTTTCTACTAATTTGATTACTCGATTTGAAGATATAAAAACTTCATCGAGTATATATATAAATTTCTGCATTCGATTTGAATATATAAAAACTTCACCGATTTATTAAATTTGTTTGTGTCATAAATTATTCGATTTGAAGATATAAAAACTTCACTGTTTTAATCTCTGGTTAAGAGAAGAGAAAGATTATGATCGTAAGGATGTTCATTGCACGGGAACTAATGTTCATTGCACGGGAACTAAGTGCATACATGTTTAATGATGATGTTGCACTGTGAAGGAACGATTTGACATAGATAGTAAATACTTTTTTAATAAGTTCTTGTTTATCCCAAAAATGTGGGGGGAAATGCTATCCTTACAGCGAGCCAAATACTTAATGAGTGCCCCATAGGAAAAAAGCAACCTATTCCATATGAAAAATGGAAAGAAAGAAAGCTTATTTTGGAATACTTTAAAGTCTGGGGGTGTTTGGCTGAAGTGCAAGTTCCTAAACCCAAAGGGGTAAAAATAGGACCTAAAACCATTGATTATGTGTTTCATAGGATATGCCACAAATAGTAAAGCATATCGATTTCTGGTTCACAAATAAAAAAAAAATCCCGACATTCATACCAATACGATAATAGAATCAGATAATGCCAAATTTTTGAAACTATTTATCCGTATAAAGGTAAATGTGAGTCATCGGGCGAAGGATCTAAATGATCTCGGGAAGAATCAAAGGAAAATATATCAAGTAATGAAAATCCCAAGCGTAGTAAACGTCAAAGGACGTCTACATCCTTTGGATCAGATTTTTTGACATTTTTGTTGGAAAATGAGCCTCAAAATTTCAAAGAAGCTATGACTTCTTCGGAAGCTCAATATTGGAAAGAGGCAGTCAACAGTGAAATTGAATCCATATTAAACAACCATACATGGGAGTTGGTTGACCTTCCACCCGGGAACAAACCTTTAGGTTCCAAATGGATATTCAAAAGGAAGATAAAAGATGATGGTACTATTGACAAATATAAGGGAAGATTTGTTGTCAAAGGATTCAAACAACGAGAAGCTCTAGGTTATCATACTCACCAGTAACAAGAATAACATCTATTCGAGTGTTAATAGCTTTAGCCGCTATGTATGGCCTTGAAATCCATCAAAATGACGTTAAGAAAACTTTCTTAAATGGAGATTTAGATGAAGAAATCTACATGGAACAACCCGAAGGGTTTGAAGTTCCCGAGAAAGAAAAAAAAGTATGTCGACTTGTTAAGTCTCTGTATGGACTAAAACAAGCACCCAAACAATGGCATGCAAAATTTGACCAAACGATATTGGCCAATGGATTCAAGATTAATGAGGGTGATAAATGTGTTTACATTAAGAATACTTCGAATCATATAGTCATTGTTTGTTTGTATGTTGATGATATGTTGATAATGAGTAAAGATATTGCTGATATAAATGTCACTAAGTGTATGCTAGCTAGCAAATTTGATATGAAAGACTTAGGAGTTGCCGACTTAATTTTAGATTAAGATCCATAAGACTCCTCAAGTCTAGCACTGTCTCAGTCTCATTATGTTGAAAGATTACTTGAGAAGTTCAAGTATTTAAATTTTAAAACTGCAAAAACTCCAATTGTCGTAAACCTTGCTCTTGTAAAGAACAAAGGCGAAAGTGAGTGTCAATTGGACTATGCTAGGGTATTGGGAAATTTAATGTATATCATGAACTGTACGCGACCAGATATAGCTTGTGCTATAAGTAAACTAAGTCGATACACGAGTAATCTCAATCAAACGCATTGGATGACAATGAAACGAGTTCTTGGATATTTAAAATATACCCAAAACTTTGCCTTGCATTACAATAAATATCCCACAGTTATTGAAGGATATAGTGATGCAAATTGGATCACCGGATCAACAGAATTCAAATCCACAAGTGGATATGTATTCACGATTGGTGGAGGAGCGGTGTCATGGAAGTCGTCCAAACAGACATGTATTGCTCGCTCTACAATGGAGTTTGAGTTCATAGCTCTAGATAAAGCCAGTGAAGAAGCTGAATGGCTCCAAAATTTCTTAGAAGATATTCCTTTCTGCCCCAAACCTGTGCACCTATATGTATACATTGTGATAGTCAAGCAACAATAGGAATGGCAGCGAGCGTTATGTATAATGGTAAATCTCGTCACATACGACGGAGACATATCGTTCGACAACTACTCTCTAGTGGAGTTATCACAATTGACTATGTAAAGTAAAGAGATAACGTGTCGAATCCAATTACAAAAGGCCTAACTAGAGAGGCAGTTAAAAAATCATCGAAGGGAATGGGTTTAAGGCCTAGGACAAGTCATCATGGCGGTAACTCTACCTAGTAGACTGGAGATCCCAAGAGCTAGGTTCAAAGATATCAAATAAAGTTATGAATGACGGTTCAACATTGTCAAATAATTGAACATATTCTCATGATGAAGACAATGTTCAGAAACAAGGATAAAACATTAAGGCTTTTAACGAGTTAATAAAGCTTAAGTTTTTTAATGGTTTCTAAGTTTGGCAGGTATGACCAGATAGTGTATCTACGGGATGACACATTTAGGAATCATCGATGTGAGTGTGAAGTTTAAGCCGCTTCAAGGAGTATGTTAGGTAAAGGCCCATTCTCTACGCACTCATGAAACCAGACGATGTTTATGGCTGAAACGAACACAAAAGTGAGAACCAAAGACGGTTAAAGGGTAAATTATGTGACATGTGGTTGTCTAGGTATACACCAAAGCTCGACGGTTCAAAGATATCAAATCTACCGATTGACCGAGTATATCCGACATATGTTCACTACGGAAAGTTCAAAGGGAAACTTACTTATCCAGATGCAATTAATTCTTACTTACGAATCACATATTTTTTATGCATGTTTTAATCATAGAGTCATTCCCCATTCATGTGGGGGATTGTTGGGATTTTAAGTTGTGAATGGGAAATGAGAAAAGGTACCTTTGGGAGTGCGCCTACCCAAAAGGCACCTTTTGAATTGCACTTATCCATCTCACCCTTTCATTGTCTATAGATTTAAAGGCTTGGCCTCACATTTAAAACACCAAAAATCTGATTTTTTTCGCCCCTCTAAATTGTTCTTCGCATTTGTTTTCTATACAAAATAATAGTAGAGTCGTGTGATTTGTTGTCGAATTTGCGTTCGACGAAGTTGGTGGGGTTTGAGGTACCGCTACGCCATCAACAGGTATATCTGTTTTATCCTGGGAGGAATTAATCCATAACCTCGGGTATAGTGAGGGGATTAAATTCCTTAAGGACACACAGTGAATTCTGTGGACTCGGATATTTTCGGTTTTATGCATTTTACGTTTTTTAAGATTAATTCATATTTCTGGTTTATTGGTTTTGAACACAATTTTGGACAATAGTAAAGTCATTGAACTTTGCTACATATCAATAAAATCACTCAACTTTGGCCTATTATCTCATAAAATCACTCAACTACATATGTCACAAAAACAAAATCTGACATGGCAATATTAATTAATTATTTTATACCATGTAGACGTGGGCCCCAAAATAAAATAAATCCATATCTTTATACCCACAAGGCCACACCCACTGTTTCAGAGTTAAAATTAGAGTTTTCGTTGACATTTTTTTTGTTCTTTCTGCCAATAACGTATTTTAATGGTTAAGAATTTAGTAGTACTAAAGCATATATTTAATACTAAGTATTCTTTCGATCTTTCTCATTTCAGAATTTGGGTGTATCTTTTTCTGAAAATTCAAAGGCTTTAGAGCTGCGTTTTGAGAACTATTTGAAAGTTTGTTAACGAGATCGACATTGAGGATATATTAGTTGTTAGGGCTCTGACTCTACAATTTTGCGTGGTTAATGTTATATGTGTATTTGTTAACTGATTTGTAGTGGTAACAATTAACTGTGGTTTAGGGCGTATCGTGGTAATATTTATGATTGTTGGGGGATTAGTAGTACTATGTGTTAGATTATGTAAATATTTAGTAAAAAATATTTTGTAATCTTCTATTTTAGGATAGCATATGTTAGAATCAATTAGCCAAATTAGTTCCTAATTTGTAGCCTACAATTATGTTGTAAAGGATGTATATTAACCTATGGAATGAATGAGAATAATCACGGCAAATATTCTCTTACATGGTATCAGACTAGGTCTCTACAACCCTAGCAGCCACCCACCTTCTTCGTCTCATCTTCTTCGTCCCTTCCTTCTTCTCATCTCCGTGGCTGGCACGTCCAAGTTGCATCCTGCAAATACAGTCACCAATATCAAATCGTGCATTCCTATTGTTCTTGACTATGAAGGAAGCCAATACAATAACTGGGCTACCCTCTTCAAGCTCCATTGCCGAGCAAACTTGGTAATTGATCACATATTACCTCCTGCCTCCTCCACCGTCCCATCCCCAATAACCGCAGCCGAAACAATTGCTGCAAAGGCTCTATGGGAACGGCTAGATGACATCGTACGACAATGGATATATGGTACGATATCGAATGATCTTCTCAACACGATCATTCATCAAGAGGACACCGCAGCCGAGGCTTGGAATCGCCTTATTCATCTCTTCCAGGACAACAAATCAGCTAGGGCTCTTGCTCTTGATGCCAAATTCACGAACACCAAATTGGTGGATTTCCCGAACGTGAAAGCATACTGTACCAGGCTCAAGGTTCTTGCAGACAACCTCGCCAACGTCGGCCACAAAGTCTTCGACGAACGTCTTGTGCTCCGTCTTCTGCGTGGGTTATCGAAAGAATATAAGACTTTTCGAACAACGGTGCAGCACCGTACTCCTCTCCCATCCTTTGACGTTGTGCGGTCGATGCTCGAACTTGAGGAAGACAACAATGGCGAGGACGCCATTCACGAATCAGGTTCGAATGCTGCTTTCGTTTCCCACAATATTAATTCTCATAATTTCTGTTAATGGGCAGCCCAACAATTCTGAAAATACCTCCAATAATCGAGGAAATTCCCACAATCGTGGAAAGAAGAACAACCAGGTCGTGGCGGCGGAAACCGCAACAACAACCGTGGTGGGAATGGTCAGAACAGCGGCGAGGGCAACCGGAACAACCACCAGACCAGTCTGCCCGCCACGTCGTAGCACCAAGGAGCTCCTGCCCAGCCTTGGTTTTTCTCTCTTTGGGCTTCTTGGGGGCCACAGCCATAGGCCACTCCACCGTGTCCCTACCCCACCATAGGGTGGCAGCAGCCTCGCGGGTGGCAGCAGTCACGCCCAGCCCAGTCGCAGCAGGGCATTCTTGGTGCTCGCCCTCCCCAGCCATTCTATTCGGCAGCCTTTCCACCACAGCATGGTGGGTATGTGCCCACGGATATTGATCAGGCTATGCATATAATGTCCTTGAATCCGCCCGATGACAATAATTGGTACATGGACACCGGAGCCACATCTCACATGACCAACTCCCAAGGTACTCTCTCGTCTTACTGTCAATTGAGCAAAAAGCAATGGCATTGTTGTTGGTAATGGTAACATGATTCCGATTCATGGTTGTGGTCGTACTTCCCTTCAAGTCAATCCCTCCCTAAACCTGAAAAATGTTTTACATGCACCTAAACTCATCAAAAACCTTATTTCCGTTCGTAAATTTACTATCGATAATATGGTTTCTATTGAATTTGATCCTTTTGGTTTTTCTGTGAAGGATTTATGGACGGGGAGCAAACTCATGAGATGTGAGAGTTCGGGTGATCTTTATCCATTCTCCAAAAATTATCGAGCCATTTCGTCTTCCGCACCATCTGCTTTTACTGTCATCTCTCCTCATATTTGGCATTCCCGTTTGGGTGATCCGGGGGATGTAATTCTTAGTTCTTTACGTAGTACTAATTTGATTGAATGTAATAAGGCTCGAAACAATGTTTGTCATTCTTGTCCTTTGGGGAAATTGATTAAAATGCCTTTTTATGACTCTCTTTCAACTACTACTATGCCCTTTGACATTGTTCACAGTGATTTATGGACTTCACCTGTTCTTAGCTCTTCCGGTCACAAATATTATGTTTTATTTATTGACAATTATACTAATTTTCTTTAGACTTTTCCCATCAAAACAAAGTCCCAAGTTTATGGTATCTTCTTGTCTTTCCGGATTTTCATTCGCACTCAATTTGAAAAAGAAATCAAAACATTTCAATGTGACAACAGGCGTGAATTTGATAATGGTCCTTTTCATAAATTTTGTGAACAAAACGGGATGCTTTTTCGATTTTCTTGTCCGCACACCTCACCCCAAAATGGTAAGGCAAAATGGAAAATTAAATCCATAAACAATATTGTTCGTACACTCCTTGCCCATGCATCTATGCCCCCCTCCTATTGGCATCACGCTTTGGCCATGGCAACGTACCTACACAATATTCTCCCTTCTAAAATCTTAGCATATAAGCCACCCACTCAGATTCTTTATCAAAAGAATCCATCCTACTCTCATCTCCGAGTTTTTGGTTGTCTATGCTTTCCTCTCTTCCCTTCCACACAAATTCATAAGCTGCAATCTAGGTCCACTCCGTGTGTTTTCCTAGGTTATCCTTCCAATCATTGGGGGTACAAATGCTATGATTTATCGAGCCGAAAAATAATCATAGCCCGGCATGTGTGGTTTCATGAAAACTCTTTTCCATTTTCAAAAATAAATAATCCAACTCCTACCTCATATGAGTTTTTGGGTGATGATAATTCCCCATTAAGAATACATTTGTTGCATGACTAGGCCAATGCTCCACAAATGCAGCCATTACGGCCCGCTCCCCCTCCTGCAACCCAACACCCGAACCCACACATTTCCTCTCCTCCCTTATCGCCTATCCAGCAGGCCGCTTCCACCACCCCAGCTGCCCAACAACTTCTTCCCTCTCCTGGCGTGGCCTCACTCTCTCCTGCCAGTAGTCCCGTCCCTACCAGCCCCATCTCACCTACATTTCCACCAGTTACTCGCATGACTACACGTAGTCAACATGGGATATTTAAGCCGAATTTGAAATACAAAAATCAAGTCTTAAGTGCCACCACCACTTCTATCTCTCCTATTCCCCGGAATCCAGTTGGTGCACTTAATGACCCGAATTGGAAAAATGCTATGCAGGATGAATATAATGCTCTTATTGATAGTAAGACTTGGGAGTTGGTCCCTCGTCCTTCAAATGCTAATATTATTCGGTCTTTGTGGATTTTTCGGCATAAAAAGAAATCTGATGGTTCTTTTGAGAGGCATAAAGCCCGTCTTGTAGGTGATGGCAGGTCTCAGCGGGAAGGTGTTGATTGTGACGAGACTTTCAGTCCGGTTGTCAAACCGGCAACTATCCGTGTGGTCTTACTATTGCATTATCTCACTCTTGGCCCATTCACCAACTTTATGTAAAGAATGCTTTCTTACATGACAACTTGAATGAGACCGTCTATATGTATCAGCCTTTGGGATTTCGGGACCCGGTTCGTCCTGATCATGTTTATCTATTGCGTAAGTCTCTTTATGGCTTGAAACAGGCACCACGGGCATGGTATCAGCGTTTTGCTGAATATGTGGCAACCATTGGTTTCTCGCATAGCACATCTGACAACTCTCTCTTCACCGCATCTTCAGATTCTCTCAGACTCGGTATTATGTCCAAGTTAGCTACGGAATTTGCAATGAAAGATTTGGGTCCGTTGAGCTATTTTTTGGGGATTGCCGTCTCCCGGGACAAAAATAGCCTATTCATGTCTCAGAGTTCTTATGCAGAGGATGTTCTTGACAGAGCAGGCATGTCACAATGTAAGCCTTGCCCCACACCAGTTGATACAAAGGAAAACTCAGCGCTACTTTGAGCGCCCCATATGAAGATCCTACAAAGTATCGTCGTCTGGCAGGTGCCTTGCAATACTTGACATTTACTCGGCCAGACATATCGTACGCAGTACAACAGGTTTGCTTGTTTATGCATGATCCCAAAGTCGAGCATATGGAAGCATTAAAACGCATTTTGCGTTACATTTGAGGTACGATTGAATTTGGTACACATTTATACAAAACCTCTCTACAGTCACTACTATCATATACAAATGCTGATTGGGGAGGATGTCCAGACACTCAACGCTCCACATCGCGTTATTGTGTATATTTTGGGGACAACTTGATTTCTTGGTCTTCAAAGCGCCAACCTACTCTATCTAAGTCTAGTGCTGAAGCTGAGTATAGAGGGGTTGCTAATGGTGTCTCTGAATCTTGTTAGATTCGTAATCTGTTACTTGAACTCAATTGCCCTATTCGTAAAGCAACTTTGATCTATTGTGACAATATGAGTGCCATTTATTTATCTGGAAATCCGGTACAACATCAACGTACCAAGCATATTGAAATGGACATTCATTTTGTTCGCGAAAAGGTTAGACGTGGAGAGGTTCGTGTCCTACATGTTCCGTCCCGTTATCAGATTGCCGACATTTTCACCAAAGGTCTTCAGCGCATACTATTTGATGATTTTCGGGACAGTCTAACCGTTAGTAAACCTACCGCTTCGACTGCGGGGGTGTGTTAAATTACGTAAATATTTAGTCAAAAATATTTTGTAATCTTCTATTTTAGGATAGCATATGTTAGAATCAATTAGTAAAATTAGTTCCTAATTTGTAGCCTACAATTATGTTGTAAAGGATGTATATTAACCTATGGAATGAATGAGAATAATCACGGCAAATATTCTCTTACACTGTGTATCTCCGTGTGGCTTTTTTGCATGCTTTGAGATGCTTTTGTATAAAGAATTAAGGAACTTGTTCATTTTTTAGGTAATAAGATATGTGTAAATTACCATAATTATTTTAATTATTCTCTAAGTTATATTGGCTAAGTAATTATATTGATCCAACCTAATTTTACGGAAACAGTGAGAAGAAGGTGAGAAGAAGGTGTAGATAAGGGAAAAATGGGTTTTGGATGAAGGGTTGGTGAGTGGGGGTGGGTTTAAAGATATGAATTTATTTTATTTTATTGTGTGGCCCACGTCTACATGACATAAAATGATTAATTAATATTGCTATGTCAGATTTTTTTATGACGTATATAGTTGAGTGATTTTATGAGATAATAGGCCAAAGTTGAGTGATTTTATTGATATGTAGCAAAGTTTAATGACTTTCCTACATAATTTCACAAAGTTCAATGACCTTTTGAGATATTTACCCCTATGTTAACCATAGTCTTTACCATTGGATATTTGAGACATAAATTACATACTTGGGTCTAAAGTTTGTTTGTATCAATATAGATGCTTAAAATGGTGTGAGAATTATGTCAATGTTCTTCTTAAAACTGACCAGTTATGCTAAAAGTTATAGACCTCAGTTTGTTACATTCTCTTAGCTGAGACCTGAAAATTAAATAGTTTGGGGTGATTGATCTATGTATGATGAACACTTTCTTTGAAAAGGTTTAATGAATCTTTGATGTTTTAAAAGGCACCTATTTGATTTAATTTAGTTCTGGAAATTGTTTAAACTGGTTTGAGTATAATGCTACTATGAGGGAACTTCAATGGTTTGTGATAAGTATGAGTATTTGGCTTATCTTTTCAGTTAGAATTAAGTTTTTTCAAGCTGTAGCTCTGTCCTATTGTTGTTCTGTTGTGTTCTCTTAAGTTTGAAATGGGCATAGATTAGTTGGATTTCTAGTTTGTGCAATTCATGAACTCAAACGCCTCCAAATTGTTTCGTTTAATAATCAGGATCTTCTCAGCATGTTTAAATACTTAAATAACACTGGAGTGGCATAGATCATTCTTTTTAAAGTTAACTGAATGCTCTGTTTAAAAGTCCCGAAGTAAAGTTGCCTTGCCGTACGATCATGTGCATCTTTGCTAATTCTGTGGTTTACTTGTTTCGTTAGATCCTAATCCTTTTCTCTCTTTCTATTTTTTCATGAAACACCTGGGAGCATTTGGAGTTATGATACACTCCAATTCTGCCCAGATTTGAAGCATCAGCAGCAGCACATTTCGCTTGTGTGTAGCAGCCTTCGTTCGCGTCAAGAGTCCATGTCCTTCCTCTCTTCAAAATTTGTCCTTGTAGTGACTTATATATACATGTTGCTTACATTATTTTGCTAACAATTTTATGAGTTTGTATTTGCAGTGTTTTATTTCTTGTTTTGTGCGTGCACTCCCAAAAATGGTTAAGTGGAATAGTTTGCTTAATCATTTCTCCACCTTTTTTACGTATTGAAATTAATATTGCTACTTGACATACGTACTTAGAATGATGGCAATTGCTAAAATGATTTTTGGTACTGTTTAACATGTTTTCTCTCCAAGTTATCGAGCTAGTTTTGTTTCAAGAGAATGATCTCTATAAAAGGGTAAAAAATTGGTTTTCCGCACAAACTGTTTACTTCCAGTTAAAAAAGGGTGTTCTAAACAATTGTGAATGTGCCAAGATCAATTGCCCTTTAAAAAATAAAGGACCCGACTTTTACAAACTAAAACCAGTGGGTGATCTCCAATTTCAATACTTATTTATCTCCCCTAATGACTATGTACATATCAAGGAAGAGGAAGAAGTTAAGGATTTTATTTTGGAAAAAGTATTCTGAGAGATCTGAACTGGATTAAGATATCTAACGAAATCTTCTAACTAATATGAGCAGGCCTGTATTTTGCAAAAACAAGAGACTCTATTTTAGGGTCCAAATATAGTGGTCCGACCTATTTTTCACAAGACTACAAGTTACATATTCTATGTTCATATACATTTATATTATATATATACTATCTTATTTTCATTAACTCCTATATTTATTCTCATATCATAAGTAACTATTTTAAAAAGCATATATACCATCTTTATACACATACATTATTTTCCGATAAATACGCATATATTATTTTGGTATACAATGTACATCAAAATATACACTCTTTTCACATCTCATGAATACATTATTACTACGTACTTCTTTGTAAAACATACACATGCGTGCTTTATGTCATCACTTTTAAAATCTTTTTTTTTTTGTACAAAACAATTTTAGGAAAGTAGTTCTTTTCGAAGTTCTTAAAAATAGATAATAATAAATTAGAAACAGATAAATAATCCCGCTCTAATGTTAGTTAAATTAAGTTTAATGACTGTTTTCGGACAGGCTCCGAGAGATGCTTAAAACCTTTTCCTCGGGGTAAATAAAACCCTTATCTAGAATCTCACAGTATTGAAATACAGCACGACTAAGTCATTTCCTAATCCTGGAGTTAGTTAGTTACTTAGCCATTTCAAGTTTTCTGTTAGTTAGTTAGTTAGGATATGTCTAACTGTATGTTGACAGTTGTGCACAACAATTAGTTAGTGCTAAGTTAATTGATTAGTCCGCTCGTATGTAGTGAATTGGCCACGAGATATTTTAGAGGTTGAGTCGGTTAGTTTGTGATGTGTATATAGAGGGCATTTCCCTCTTGAATGAAGCAGTTGAAAATTTCCAAAATATTTGTTCTTCTCTTCCCCGATCAGACTCCTCTTTAATGGAGTTTTAGATCACATTCCATCGTGTATACATAGTTTTAACATGGTATCAGAACAGTGCGATCTAAATCTACTGTATACAATCGATTCATTACATTCCGCAATCAATTTTCTGTCAAAATTTTGA
Source organism: Lycium barbarum (assembly GCF_019175385.1). Lineage (NCBI taxonomy): Eukaryota > Viridiplantae > Streptophyta > Magnoliopsida > Solanales > Solanaceae > Lycium > Lycium barbarum. Next base: position 132,785,553 of record NC_083337.1, on the reverse strand, counting down.
GTTTTTGAGCTTCAAACCTTGCAACAATGGGGGAAGTTGAAGTACAGATTGATCACAAGCATCCTCTTTATCGCTAATCATCTGATACACCTGGTTCCACATTGATTCCAATTCAGTTGATAGGAACTGAGAATTATGGCCTTTGGAGTAGATATATGAAGATTGCTCTACTTGGAAAAGGAAAATGGGGATTTGTTAATGGAACCTGTAATTGGAGAAGTACAAAGGGGATTTGGCTGATCTATGGGAAAAATGTGATGTAATAGTGCATTCATGGATAATGAGTTCTATTTCTAAGAACTTGTTAACTGGAATTGTGTATGGATCTAGTTCCAATGCTATTTGGGAAGATCTAAAGGAGAGATTCAACAAGGTGAATCGAATAAGAGTATTTCAGTTGCATAGGAAAATTGCAAATCGCACTCAAGGTACTGATTCTGTATCTGTGTATTACACAAAATTGAAGGAATTATGGGATGAGTTCAGTTCCTAGTTGTGAGTGTCCCAAGTCAAAAGAATTTGTTGAACACCTTCAGGATCAAAGGTTGCTGCAGTTTCTAAATGGCTTGAATGATTCATGTGATCAAGCTAGGAGACAACTACTTATGAAGTCAGTTGCACCTGCTGTCAGTCAAGCTTATGTAATGATCACTGAAGATGAAAGTGAAAGGACTGTGGTCAACTGCGCTCAAATAAGTGTTGACAGAACTGGGACTTGATGATCCATAAAATTTTATGCAAGTAGGAAGAGGACAAGGTGATCCATCTATTGCTATTCAAGCAGGAAGAGGACAAGGGTACAAAGGAAAGAAACAAGTTGTCAGATGTGAATGCTGCAACAAAGTAGGGCACTGTCACTTTAGAGACCAATGCTGGAAGATCATTGCTTATCCTTTTGATAACAAGCAAAATGGGAAATGCAATCCTGGTGGAGGATATGGAGGCTATAATCAAGGTGGATATGGAAGGTAGCAGTTTGCAAATGCAAATAATGTATATGCAAATAGTGTACATGGTGGTCCTAGTTTTGGTACAGGTTAAAATGTGTATGCAAACAGTGGTCACAATCTCAACAATGACTATGGAGGCAACAAAGGTGCATATGAAGGAAAAGGGCAACAATACTTCACCGAAGGTCAATACAAACAGATTCTAACCATGCTAAAAAAGGATGCAACTGATGGACAGCAACCAGTGAACTCATCAGGTACAATCACTTGTTTTCACTCACAATTGTCTCATAGTGAATGGATAGTTGACTCGTGTCACGACCCGACTGGGGGCCGCGACGGGCACCCGGTGCTAGCCCACCCGAGCACCCCTTGGCTTACACTTACACGTACACTTACATCTAGGTGAGCCACATAATAAAACATATATTTCTATTCGTCCATCATGCTAGTCCCATTGGACAACAACGTCTTTATATCATCATAGGCATCCATGCCATATCAACGTATATAAGCCGGCAAGGCTAAACAAAATGATATACATAATACAGGCCGACAAGGCCAAACACATCTAACCATATACACATGTCTACGAGCCTCTAAGGAGAGTATGTCATGTCACATAAGCGGGACAGGACCCCGTTATGCCCATAATTATGTGCACAAAAGAATAAGTACCCAAAAGCTATAGCTCCGAATGAAATGGAGCTCCGCTGTGTAGTCCCTAAGAATGTAGCTATAGATCAAGTCTGTCTCCCTGTGCACATGCGGGCATGACGCAACGTCCACAAACAAAAGGACGTCAGTACGAAGAATGTACTGAGTATGTAAAGCATGATCAATATCAATATAGAAGCGTAATATACAACATAAGGAATAGCATAGGATGGGAGATCGTATATCATCGTCATAAGCACTTACTTACCTTTCATAGGAACTTTCCATTTCTAATGCGTATTTGTGTACATACATCCATATCCGTACCCATACTTATATCCGTACTCATTTTCATTGCGTTCATCGCCGTATTCATATACATAATAATCTTATTCATATTCGTATCACATTCGTATCATACTCATATCTATATCATATATATAATCATATCATATGCATAGCATACCCGACCATGAAGGATCGGTGTTTCATACATACTTGGCCAACCAAGGCTCAATGACACACATACCTGGCCCTACCAAGGCTTCAGGGTTACATCTACCTGGCCCTACTACGGCTTCAGGGTTATCCGTACCATCTGCAGAGGTGCGCGCGCGTTACATAATCATATACATATTCTACCCGGCCTTGTAAGCTCGGGGTTCCATAATAGTCATACAAAGATACACATACATAATAGCTCATAAGCCTCTTTACCATTATCATTACTATCATCGTCGTCATCGTTATTGTCATCGCTATTACCATTATAGTCGTCATCAATATCATTATCACTATTATCGCCATTCATTACATCTATCTTTATAGGCTTACTCGTCATATGAGGAACTTAGTACAATCGTAGCATATCAAGAATCGTGGGCTCAATAGCTCGGGAGATCGAATCATTTGAAAGACATCATAGACTTATAGAAAATTCAGATGTTTGGCCAAAGAACCATGCCTTATGAAAGAAGGGTTAGCCTTACATACCTTTCCGTTCAACTATTCTATCACTTGCACGTGCTTCTTCAATGCTCACGTTTTTACCTTCATTAAAGTCATACTACCATTAGAATCGATAGCTAGCATACACGACTAAAACTAGAGAAAATCGGACATCGTCTCCTTTATTTATATGACATTCCTCCATATCGTATATCAACTCCCAAACATCAATAATACATTCACAATATCATAACAATATTCCTTATTCATCCACATTATCCACATTTCTCGATTCACTTTCAATCACCCATATACATGGTCATAACACATGACTATGATCATTCACATACATTTCCTATCCCATGTTCTCAACATCATTTGAAACATATTTATATCACAACACATCAAGAATCATGACTCAATTCAAACTATTACTCAAAATGGCACTATTCCACTTTCATGACCCATTTTTCTATATCCTTCTACAATCCAAGTATTTCAACTCTCAAATACCTTAAACAACATAGAAATACCATAAATCTTACCTTAGATGTTGTAGGAACAAGTCTTGGTTGGTAATACTTCACTTGAGCAAAAACCCTAGTTCATCTCCAATGAGATTTCTTGCATTTGATTCACTTAGTTTATGTTGTTGATCACTAATACCTCTTGAATTCTTGTGGAATAGATGTAGAGAGATGTTTTAGAGAGAAGGGGTGTGATATGGAAATGAAATGAAATGAACTTGTATCCCTCATTTAATAAACCAAACCTGTCCCCGACCAGATATACAGACCAACATACGGTCCGTACATTTTATACGGGCCGTATGTTTGGCCGTATGTTTGGTCCAGAAAGGTATGACATTCTAGGTTGATTATACGGTCCCAACATACGGACCGTATAATTTATACAGCCAGTATGTTTGGCCGTATAATCCCAAGTGATTTCGAAGCTCGTTTCGTTGACTCATTTGATCTCTAATCCTTATGGAACCTTCTTAGCACTTGTTCAACACCTCAATACCAATCTAAGGGACGTTATCACTCTTCTCCAAGACATCATTAAGTACTCGTTAACTCGTTACTCGTAATTCCTCTCCGATACCTATCGTATGCCTTGCCTTCCCTTGGCCAACTTTCTTCCCCTATCTCTAACATTTCTAAAATCTCATCTAGGGTCATCGAATGTCATTTCTTACTTATTGAAGTACCGTATACTCGTACTCTTCACTAGTCTATTCACTTGTGCATCGACGGAAGATTTTCCGAGGTGTAACAACTCAGGTGCCAATCACCATATTACAGCCAGCCAGAACACATACTGAACATTAAAAAGGTAGATAATTGTTATATCCCGCATTTTCAGAGCATGAGCGTGACACGTGCTTCCTCAAAAAATTGACAATCATGTTGTTGCTACATAATTACTCACGTTGATAGTGTTGTATCCCGTATTTTTGAACGTCGGATTATTTGTAAGCTGAGGTGGGGCCCACACGTCAAGATTTTTTTTGGAACATGTGACAAGTTATATGAATCACATATGTAAAGTTAAACACAACTCATGAAGGACCCTTGGGCCAAATCAAAGCGGAAGCCCTCCAAACGAATATTTTTAAGAAAACGTTTTCGGGTGACCTGACTTTGAGGGGAAAATACGGTATTATAAGTTTGGAATTTGGAAAAATACCAAGAAATATAAGTTGTAGATAATCGAATTAGCTTTCCAACCATAGGTCGTGGGTTCCCAGGTGACGTCGGTACAAGGAGATATGGACGTTTTAAGGTCGAAAGGTCAGTGGGCTAGGCCCAACTCGAGGCCAACCGGGTTAGGCCCATGACAAAAAAAAAAAAAGAAGAAGAGGCCCAATAGGGGCCATCCGGGCATAGTCCATAAAAAGGACCCAAGCCCAAGTGAATTTTCCATGTGATGAATTAATAAAAGGACCATTTAATCATCATATTACACATAGAACATTCAAGAGAAATTGAGAAGGAGAAAAACAAAAGAAGAAGAGCAAGAGTTGAAGGCCATTCGGCCAAGAACTCCAAAATTTGACCCCTCAAAATCTTGTCCCAAAAATTATTTTCTTGTGGTATTCCTACTAATTCAAGGGTCCTCTACTACGTGGTATAGTTATTCCGGAAGATAAGTCGCTTGTTTCGTAGAATTGGCACTTTGGTCAAGTGAAGAAGTTGGGAAGAAAAGGTAAGAATTAATTTCTTTTTATGTGATATGAAGGTTTTATTTATGTTGTGGAATGTAGAAAGGAGAAGAATTCATGAAAATATGGAAGTTGCATGATGAGTATATATATATATATAGCCGTGAGTATGTATGTGTGTAGAAGGATGAACCAATTTTATTTGTTATGTTAATTGTGTTGTTGAAGTCTTGTAATGGAAATGGAAGGAAATGGTTCAAGTTGGTATGGAAAATTGTTGAAAATGATTATAGGAAATTATGTGATTTTAATGTAGTTTTTATGTAATTATGGAAGTGAAGTCTAAATGTGAATTATTATGTTAGTTGGTGGATTTAGAGGGATGTAAGTCCATATTAGCATGAAAGGTTGGTTGTTAAGTTGTTATGGGAAGTTTTGTGATTTTATGGTAGATTTATGTAATTATGAAAATGAAATTGTTAAGGTGCAAATTATGATTATTGTTAATGAAATTGGAAGATGAAAATGTGTTATGAATATTTATGTCGAAAATTAGAAGTTTCGGATGAATTATGATTTTGGTGGAATTTTTTTATATTTTGTAGAATGATATGAAATGCTTCCGAATTGTATTGGAATGATCTTGATTAATAAATGGATATGAAAACATTGATATTAGTTTGGAAGTGCGAAGCTAGATTGGGAGTTGTCGCACTATGTTGGAAAGAAGAATATTATGCTAGAATGTGTTTTGTAGTGATTGTTGATGTTGTGGGTGTTGTTGTTGGTTATTTTGGCCGAGTTAAAATCTCAGGGATGTTGAATTTATAGGGGAGATGCTGCCCAAATTTCTGTAGAAAAGTGTTAATTTAAGATTCAAGTCCTAAAGTCTTATAGTTATCATTTGGTAATTGCGACCAATTGTAGATTTTGGAGGAAACGGGAATTGAGTTTGGAGAGGCGCAAGGAGCGAATAAGGTATGTAAAGCTTTACCTTTCCTTCTTTTGGCATGTCTTAGACTTAATAGGTTTGGATACGAGCCTCGGGGACAACTCTATCTCTAGAAATCCGAGTTTGAATTTACCTCTTTTTTATTCAATAGAATTGAATTAAGTACTTCATGCCTTGTTGAGACAATTGCCTAAACATCTATAATTTGCCCAAACGGAATCGGATTACACTAAAACCTTCATAAGTGGCTCCATAAAGTTTTATGTACGTAATTTGGGTGCGCCACCTCAGTTGACCCGAGGTGGGCCCACTATTCCAAATTTTCTCCTTTTGTGCTATTGATTTGTTTTCAAGCAATATTTAAAGGAAATCTCTAGTTATTGTTCTGTCTACTAAAAGGTAATTGTTTTAATTATTCCATTAAGTCCTACGATATATTTGACATATACAAACGATCTCAAAAGGTTTTGTTTTGACATAATCTATCGGAATATCCGAAAGGTACGTACTGCGACCCTCGCCTAATTTCTTTTCTAAATGACCTATTGTTCGGACTATTCTATCGAGTCTTCGTAAATGTTTTATGATGCATATAGTTTCTCACTACTCCACTCGTGGACGCCTCAATGTTTCCCTCACTGAGCCCGGGCCAGGATATGTTATCACGCGTATTCCACTGCATTGTTCGCCATGCCTCGATGTGAGGGGGAAGGTATACATGTACATGGGTTGTGGAGTATGCTGTGCCATGTACACCCATTCTGGTATATGATGATATGATATGATATGGCCATCTGATATGTTTGATATGTGCACATTCTGATATGATATGATATGTTACGGAGCTATTCCCTACTCTGGAGTATGCTGTGTTGTGGCGCCAGTGACGGGGTGGCGACCACGTTCTGTTCACCGTGTCCCATAATGGGGCCGAATATGGCATATGTTCCGACATGCATTACCTGTGTTCTATGAGTAAGTATTTTGATATTCCGGTTATTGCAATTATTTTTCTGTACTCCCTGCTCAGATTATGATTCTGTTTATTGTACCTTATGCTTTACATACTCAGTACATATTCCGTACTGACCCCCTTTTCTTCGGGGGCTGCGTTTCATGCCGCGCAGGTACACCCAGATGATGTGGAGTTACTATAGAGGATGTCCCAGCAGAGTTGGCAAGCTCCATTTGCTCCTAGAGTGCTGCCGAGTCAGAGTTCGTACGTGTGATTCTTCTGGATTGATGTAGAGACTTTGCAGACAGAGTCGTGGGTATAGTATGTCAGTTGTGTATGCGGCTTCATCAGCCGATATGTCATTCTGTATTATGTGTTAAATTCTATATGATTATAGATTCTGTTTGATTCGGAAAGCATCGAACAAGCATATTTTGAGAGGTTATTATATATTTTATTTTTATCTGATTTAAAAAGTCTACTAAGATTATGAGTGTCCCAAAGGTCTGTGGGTTCGCTCGGCTTCGGATATGGGGCCGGGTGCCCATCACACCCTAGCGGAATTAGGGTGTGACAATAATGTTCAAAATGATAAAGTTCACCTTCCTACAGGAGACAAGGCAAGTATCACGCACATTGGAGATGCTAAGATGTTTGATGATGCATTAGTGAAAAATGTACTTTACGTACCCAACTTTAGGTTCAACCTGTTGTCTGTCTAAAAAATAACCAAGGAATTATCTTGTTTTGTCAGTTTTTTCCCTGATTTTTGTGTATTTCAGGATCTATTCAGTGGCAAGGTGAGAGGAATTGGTAAAGAAAGAGATGGATTGTACATATTTAGATCAGGTGGTGGTAATAAACAAACCAATAAGTTGCAGCATGAGAGAGTAAAGGCAGTAGCTGCAGCAATGATTAAAGATTCAAGTGTGTACTAGTTATGGCATATGAGGCTTGGACATCTTTCCTTAACCGTGATGAAGAATGTGGAAGTAGTCAAGAATAGTTGTGATAATGTTGTGTATGATGATTGTACTGTCTGTCCAATAGCAAACCAGACTAGATTGAAGTTTTTAATTAGTAACTCAAGAAGTGAATTTCCTTTCCAACTTGTTCATTTAGATGTTTGGGGACCTTATAAGACTGCAACTCTTGATGGAAAGTCTTATTTTCTGACAATTGTTGATGTTCATACTAGATATACTTGGATTTATTTACTGTAATTGAAATCTGAAGTCATAGTAGTTTTGAAGATGTTTTTGTCTGTGGTTCAAAATCAGTTTAATGTCAATATTAAGACCATAAGATCAAATAATGGAACTGAATTCATTAATGGTCAATGTAAGGATTTTCTACAATAACATGGCATCATACACCAAAGTAGTTGTGTTCATACACCACAACAAAATAGTAGAGGAGAAAGAAAACATAGACATATTTTGGATACTGCAAGAGCCTTAAGGTTTCAGGCTAACATTCCTATTATGTTCTGCGGATTATGTGTAAAAAGAGCAGTTTACTTAATTAATAGGCTGCCATCTAGTGTCTTGCATGGTCACACACCTTATGAGGTATTGTACAGGAGGAAGAACTACATTGCTCATTTGAGGGTGTTTGGTTGCCTATGCTATGCAACAACTTTGGTAAAGGGAGACAAGTTTGCAGAAAAGGACAAAGCAGCTGTTTTGATGGGATACTCAGAAACACAAAAGGGATATTTGTTGTTTGACATTATCACTAATTCTTTCTTTGTTAGCAGGGATGTCACATTCAGAGAATCAATTTTTCCTTTAAGGAAAGAAATACTGTTGTAAGCCAGGATGATCAATGCAGGATAGAGAATTTTCAATTCTTGGAGGAGCAACACTCACCATTGATGTACAAGATCTTATCTCAACCTGAGTCCATTCATGATTCTGATGTAGTTGTGGACCAAAGGGAGGCAATCTTTGATCAAGTTACTGAAGGAAATGTGATAGAAGATGAACCACATGAACATGAACCATATAACTCACCTGTTGATGTCTCAAATTCTACTGATACTGATAGTGCAGACAGTGATGATCCCAATGATAACAATGATGGACCTATAGCTCCACAAGTACCAGTTGAAGCACCAAGTATCAAAATGCACCAACAAATGTACCAGCATATACAAGAAAGTCTCAAAGACAAACTAAAGAGCCTATTTGGATGAAAGATTATGCCACTCAGAAGATAGTACATGCTAATTTGTATCCTATCACAAACTATCTATCATATGACAAAGCTACCCCCAAGTACTAAAGTTATTTAGCCAAGTTCTCAGAACAATTGAACCACAACACTGTAGAGATGCAGTGAAGGATCGGAGATAGGTTGATGGAATGAAACAAGAAGTGAAAGCCCTGGAGGAAAACAAGATATGGCAAGTTGTTAGCTTGCCAAGAGGGAAAAATATAGTGGGATCCAAGTGGATAAACAAGATCAAGTATAAAGACAATGGGGAAATAGAGAGATTCAAGGCAAGACTAGCAGAAAAAGGCTATAGTCAAAGGGAAGGTTTGAACTATCATGATAACCAGTTGAAAAAATGATGATAGTAAGGTCTGTCATAGCACTAGCTGCTTCTAGAGGCTGGAATATATTCCAAATGGATGTGTATAATGCCTTCCTTCAAGGTGATCTTGAGGAAGAAGTGTACATGGAAATGCCAGAAGGTTTTAGAAGACAAGGGGAACACAAAGTATGCAAGTTGTCGAAGTCATTATATGGCCTGAAACAGGCCTCAAGACAATGGCCAAAAAGCTCACAAATGCCTTGGTGGATGCAGGTTTTTTACACAACAAACATGATTATTCACTATTTACAATGAAGGAAGGTGATGACATTATGATAGTATTGGTGTGTATTGATGATCTTCTAATTACTAGCAGTAGCATGGTGATGGTGGAAAAGGCTAAGAAAATTCTGAATAACAAATTCTAGGTAAATGACTTATGAGAGTTAAAATATTTTCTTGGCATTGAAGTTTTGAGATCTGCAGAGGGAGTACTCTTGAATCAAAGGAAGTATATAGTAGAACTTATCTCAGAGATGGGGTTGAGTGGTTCAAAGCCTGCAATCACACCACTAAAATTCAACCACAAGCTCATTACTATAGACTATGCCAAGGCAAGTGACTTCAAAGGAGATGAAATGTTGGATGATGTTGGTGCATATCAAAAGATGATTGGAAAACTACTGTATGTGACTATCTCAAGACCTGACATCAGTTATGCAGTTCAAACACTGAGTCAATTCATGCAAATGCCAAAGACATCACACTAGGATGCTGTCATCAGAACTATAAGATACTTGAAAAATGCACCAGGAAAAGGGATATTATTGAAGTCAGGTTACACTCAGCAACTCACATGTTGGTGATGCTGATTGTGCTGTTTTCCCAAACACAAGAAGATCTGTTACTAGTTTTGCAGTCAAGTTTGGGGATTCATTAGTATCTTAGAAGTCAAAGAAGCAACAAACAATTTCTAGAAGCTCAGCAGAGGCTGAGTATAGAAGTTTGGCAGCAACAGTAGTAGAAATTACATAGCTACAAGGATTGTTGAAGGAGTTGAATGTGCAAATTGACAAGCCTGTCACTATTTTCAGTGATAGTAAGTCTGCAATTCATATTGCAGCTAATCCTATATTTCATGAGAGGATAAGCACATTGAGATTGATTGCCACTTTATTAGCGACAAAATCAAGGAAGGACCAGTGCAGGCAGTTTATGTGAACACTAAAGAGCAACATGTTGATTTGCTGACTACGAGTCTTACAAGAGTTCAACATGATCATTAACTTGGCAAGCTTGGAGTATTCAACATTCTTCACCCTCCAGATTGAGGGGGGATATCGAAATACAACACGACTAAGTCATTTCTAATCCTACGGTTAGTTAGTTACTTAGCCATTTCAAGTTTTCTGTTAGTTAGTTAGGATCTGTCCAGTTGTATGTTGACAGCTGTGCACAGTTGTTAGTTAGTGCTAAGTTAATTGATTAGTTAGCTCATGTATAGTGAATTATGATAACATCCAAATTCACCCGTCAAAGAGAAAGTGTACACGGTCGTCGCAATATAATTTACCCAACTATGAGTTGGGGTCGAATCCACAGGGAACAATATAAAGGCAATTTAAACAAGTAAGGAATTATCACCAACTAAGCTAAGCCAAACAATTTTTCAATATTTGATTTTTGATTTAACAACTAACAAAGATAAAACTAACTAGAAAGCAGGTAAAATCATCAATGGCCACAAGTATGGATACAAAGGAAATTACGCTCAAGTAACGATCCAATGTGTTTCACAATTTTACAACTAAGAGTGAGTTTATGCTAATTAGATAATGATTTCTAAAATCTCATCAAAAGTCCCTCGACCAAATTGATAAATGTCATTACTAAGCTTTCTCAAGCCTTAGAATGTAGAACATGTGAATAATCAATATAATCTCAAGTAACTTTCCTATCTCTAGCTCAAGTTATTAGATGAGGTTGAAAGCCCCAAATTCTTGTTAATTAATCTTTCCCAACCTCAATCTTCCTCTCTCGAGCTCAATTCGAAGTAAATGGGCGGGTCTTAGGATTAGCTAATCCCTTAAGAAACATTAAAGAACAAAATTAATTAAAACAACATTAACTCACTTCATCAGCAATAAAAATCATTCAATACATAAGCAGAACAAGAGTTTCATCCAACACTTTAATCATAAAATATTTCCATAAACAAGTTTCAAGCATTGAAATGAAAAACTACACACTTAAATAGTCAATACAAAGCAAGGAATTGAAGAAATGGGTAAAAGATTAAGAAATTTCTTATCAAGATCTTCAAATCTTCAATCCCCAAGTATGAATACAAAAACCCTAGCTCTCCAAGCTTGTAAATAAGGCCAAAGATGATAATAAAATCTCTTAAGCGTTTCTTTTATAGTTCCCAAAAATTCCCCAATAAAAAGTGACGAAAATGGCCTTCAAATTTCAGATTTTCAGATCTGTCCATTCTTTGCAAATTTAGCCACTTTTCTTGTTTTCTTCAATTTGACCTCTTTTGACTTGTTTTTCACTTGATTCCTTTCCGATCACTTCTCAATCATGTAAAACCTATAAAATGGAAGTAAACAATATTAAATTCACTATTTTCAAACAAGTCAAAAGTCTAAAATTAAAGAAGAAATAAATTGGAAAATACCAACTTATCAAATTAGCAACTAGATATTTTAGAGATTGAGTCGGTTAGTTTGTAATGTGTATATATAGGTTGAGTCGGTTAGTTTGTAATGTGTATATATAGGGCATTTCCCTCTTGAATGAAGCAGTTGAAAATTTCCCAAAATATCTGTTCTTCTCTTGCTCGATCAGGCTCCTCTCTAATGGAGTTTTAGATCACATTTCATCGTGTATACATAGTTTTAACACATAGGTTTCAAAGACTAAAATGGAGTTTAAATTTTTTAACAAATGGTTTCCTAATATTTTATAGAATTAGGTGGTGACTCTAACCCCCTTTAAAACCAGGTAGAAGAGTCGAGAAGTTGCAAACCATTTTGAACCTATTCAAAATAGGGCGTGACAGTCAATATGTGCACAAAATCCCGTCACATTCGAAATTATAATTGTCCTTATTTAAAGCCAGTTTGCTCAAAATTTTAGAAGCAAAAACATTTTGTAGAAATTAAAATACTTTTTTGAACATTTAAGGGGTTTGATCAAAATTAAAATGTGCTTTCGCACAGCAGCAAAGGCAGTTTTTTCTGCTTTGTTGAAAAAGATACAAATATATGTTTTTTTTTTAAAATAAAGAATTAGTATCTTTTAAGATGAAGGTATTTATATAAAAAAATGTATATATATCAACTCATCTATCTTATAAATACAACTCTCTTGTAGTTTTCCTCTTCTTGGTTTAACTATATTTATATTGGTTAAATAAGGAAATGTATCATTCTTTTTGTGACGGACTAAAAAGGAAAGTGTAACACATAAAATGGGACAGAGAGTACATTTTTTTGGTGTTTGACATTGAAATAAAAAATAAAGGTTTACGCCAAGATGATAAGTTCTTATAGAATTCAACTCAAAATTTAAACAGACTAATGTAGTTTTTCATATGCTTATGTCATCAAAATACAACTTTTTGTCATACAAAATTTCAACAATGGATAAAAAGATCATAGATCATGCACATCAAATTTCTTAGAGTAATTGTCATGGTAAATTACAATAACAACAATCCAGTGCAGTCCCATAAGTGGATCTGAGGAGGATAGCATGTACGCAGACCTTATCCCTATTTTTGTGGGATAGAGGTTGTTCCGATAGACCCTCGGCCCAAAAGAAATTGTCAAGGTATTATTTATGTTAAATTTGGTAATTTTATTACTTTGTTATTATGTACTACATTTATCTTTTGTTACAGATGCAATTGAAGAACCTAAGGTTAACTTATTTAATATTTTATTTTCATTTATCATTTTCACATTTTAAAAAATTAAGCATGAGTTGAAAATTGGAGCCCAAGCATGAAAATAAGCATTGGTTAAAATACACTTTTTGGTTTTGAAAGATACACAACAGCAGGATTGTTGAAAATCTGATTGAAAAATTCATCTCCACATGTAGTTTTTTTGGACTTTTTTTTTTGTTGACAAAAAACTTCATTATCATCAAATTGGTTACTCTTGATTTGAACCCGCCTTGAATATGTCTTCAATCTTGTTGAACTTGGCATGGATACCACTTGTTGGGATCGAAATAATCAAGGCGTCATGCAGAAGCTAATAATTGTAAACCTTGAACAACGATAAATCAGACGACAAAGAAAACTATAAAAAAATCTTTATTATATGATATGAGTTTGGTCAATTGACCTACACATGATAATACTAATATAAAAAATATTCTAAAACTATTGAGAGAATAAATCTCCCCTTTTTGGCCTGATTTTCGGACAAGACTTGATGCATGATCTTCATCACTGCTGCTTGCTATGGTTAAAAGTAGGTATGAGTTAAAAATTTGAGCCTTGTGCATTAAAAGTGGAGCTCATGCGTTAAAAGTAAACATGGGTTGAAATTGGCCCAAGCGTTAAAAGTAAGCAAGGGTTAATAATTGGAGCTTATGCGTTAAAAAATTAAGCATGAGTTGAAAATTGGAGCCCAAGCATGAAAAATAAGCGGGGGTTAAAAATATACTTTTTGGTTTTAAAAGATTAGCAGCAGCAGGATTGTTGAAAATCTGATTGAAAAATTCATCTCCACATGTACTTTTTTTTGGCCCTTTTTTTTTTTTTGGTTGACAAAAAACTTCGTTATCTTCAAAATAGTTGCTCTTGATTTGAACCCGCCTTGAATTTGTCTTCAATCTTGCTGAACTTAGCTTTGATACCACTTGTTGGGATCGAAATAATCAAGGTGCCATGCGGACGCTAATAATTGCAAACCTTGAACAACAATAAATCAGATAACAAAGAAACCTATAAAAAAGACTTTATTTTATGATTTGAGTTTGGTCAATTGACCTACACATGATAATACTAATATTAAAAATATTCCAAAACTATTGAGAAAATAAATCTCCGCTTAAGCAAAACTCTCTAAAGCACTACATTGTGGATGCTTTTCTATGTTCTAGTTGTGGGAAAAATGTCTTCAATTTATAGATGTCCAAAACTTTTTTCTCAAGACAAGGAATAACCAAATATGGAAGAGAATTATATTTTCCTTTCAGGAAAAGTAAAAGCAATTTTGATAATACTTTAACTTTCCTTCGAGAGAAAATTAAAACTCAAATGTGAGAAGAAAATCAGGGCAAAAACCCTAACACCTCTTTCGTTTCACAAGGAAAACAATACACGGAGTATATGTTGCAGTTTAAAAGTTCAAATTTATTATCCAAGAAAATGAACATTGTATTGAAACTTTAGGTTCTTGAATTGTTTCAAAACCAATCTATATATAATATAAAGCTAGACATAGATAAAGTGATGTGACACCTCTCAATGGCCACCATTCATAGTTATTTTTTTTCTCAGTTTTTTGCATTTTCACTAATTCTTCTCATTTAATAATTTTGAAAAAGTCCAAAATCCATTATTAATAAAGAAACATCCGGTTACATAATTCAAAAGTCACTATCACTGTGTCACATGTTACCACTTACCACCGTTACTAATAGTCCAAAAGTGTCTACAGGCTTATGCTTTACTAATAGTTAGAATCCGCGACTTAAGTAGCACAAAAAATAAAAAGTTGAATCAAACTAGTATAAAAAAAAAAAAAAACATAAGTAGTATTCACGCACGAAATTCGTGCGTGAAAGGACCAAACTGCAAAAATGCAGCTTGACCCTTTCACGCACAAAATTCATGCGTTAAAGGACCAACTTGCAATAATACCATATACTCCTTTCACGCATGAAATGTAATAGGATATACTCCTTTCACGCACTAATTTCATGCGTGAAATCATTTTGCCTTTCACGCATGAATTTAGTGCGTGAATGGAGCATTATTTGACCGTTTTAAAGGATCAACTTGCAATAATACCATATACTCCTTTCACGCACTAATTTCATGCGTGAAGCAACACAGTTTTTTTTTTTTGGTCTTACCTTTCAAATCACATTTTTTTCCATACTTTGGGCAAAGATTAGTCATGTTTCAAAATCCCAAAATATCAATATTTTATATAAAACTTAATATCTTTTTTTTGCGTACAATAATGTCGGCTCATTACATCAAGTCCACCTAAACGTTTGGATAACCGTTTTAGGGGTTCTAAGGTGCCCCGAAGTAAGTTTTGAAACTTGTCTATTTATAGGGTTTTGATTTAAGTGTTTTATTATATTTGAATGTTCAAATATAAATATTTGATTTAATAATAATTCATCAAATACGAGAGGTTTATACTAATTTAAAAATAATTCATTCCATCTAATTACAATACTAATTCAAAGTAATACAATAATAAATTACAATAATAATACAATTTTCAAGTTCTAGAGACTCTATTACTTCGAGAGGTGCTTGTACTACCACGGCCTTGTTGCCCACAGGAACGCTTGTCATGGCCATATTTCTTACAGGTAGAGCACTTGCGAGAATAAGTTCTTTCACTAACATCCATTTGATTGGGTCTACGACTTCGTGAGTTAATGCCCAATTTCCTGATGTAATCCTTGTTAGCAACCATCGAAAACGGCTCGTTTGGCCAATAAGCTTCATTACCAAGTGGGTGGAATTGATCGGAATATGCTCTAAGGTAACTGTGGACCTTGTATTCCCCCGCCACATAACTTGTTACCGTTTTTCTCATTCTCTCGAAGCACTTGACAGCATGAGAACACGGCATGTGATACGTTTGCCACTTACCACAAGTGCACGTTCTTGTTGCCTCATAAACGTTATGCACGTTGCCACCCTTACCGTTGTGATAACCCGTCCTAACTTCGTAGACATGTCGAATTGGGTCATACTCGGTCATTTGGTGGTGCTCACATTTTTTTCTATAATGCTCCATAATTTTGAAGGGCTTTGGCATCCATGTCCCGCCGTCGGCTAATATCGCTCTAGCTTGCCTTGTCCTAACAACAAATCGCTCCACAACCTGCTTGAAAGTCATTCTCACCATTGCGGTGACAGGTAGTCCTCGAGCTGATTTCAGCAAGCCATTGAAAGATTCTGAGCTGTTTGTTGTGAGCATGACCCATTTTTGCCTCCATCAGCATGAAGCGTCCATTTTTCAAATTCGAGCTTTATCAACCAAATATATGCGGGTTCACTCACTGCCCTGATCAGATCCATTTTTGCAGCCCATTTTCGTTGTTGATGCTCCATCGCAGCCCCCACATCAATTTGTTTAGAGTGCCATTGTGAAACGTTGATTGCAAATTTGCCTTCAAGTGCCTTAAACAACAGCGATGGTAAACAAAGGGAGGCTACAACCCTGGTAAATTAGCCATATTGTTCAATATGCCTTTATGACGATCAGACAACACGCATATGCCGGTACGATCCTTAATAACATGAGTTTTCAAATGGGTCAAAAAGATCCCCCATGTGTCGTTGCTCTCGTTAGCGGCAATTGCGAAAGCAAGAGGAAATATTGACCCATTGGCATCCATTCCTATTGCAATTAGGAGCTTGATGTCGTAGGCACCATATACATGCGTACCATCTATGGATATCACTGGTCGGCAGTGAGCAAAACCATCAATGCATGGTTTGAATGTCCAAAATACGAAGTTGAAGATTTTACCCTCTATAAGCCGCCACTCTACAACAGTACCATTATTAAAATGTTGTAGAGCTGCCATATACCTTGGCAGCGATTGAAAAGAAGTATGTCAATTTCCAAAGACCATCTCAAAAACGCGTCTACGCCCGAGAAATCCCTTTCTGTTGCTTATAGTTTTTCTATATATGGTTTGAACGTTTCGAATACAATCTTTGATGGGGATCCTGCACAAGTTTAAACAAACAACATTTAGTAATTGATCTTTTAATCGATATAAGACATATGATGTACTAGGTAGGATAAGTTACCTTGGTGTTTCAGCAATGTCCTTAAGTAATACTTGAGCAATCATGTTTGTATCTAAATTATAATGATCTGCTCGATTTTCTTCCATATCACAAGTGTGTCTTTCGCGGAATTTTGTGATAGCCCACATACCATCAGGCTTAACAATTCCCCGAAGCAACCACTCACAACCTTGATACCGTCGTTTACAAACTAGTCTCCATATCTTTGAGGTTGAAAGATCAACCTTAAACTCCCTCATGTCCTTAAAACAATAAATTTTGACAGCCCGTTGCAACGCCTTTTTGGATGCGAACAACATTCCCTTTGCAAGGTAGCATCGATCTTTGTTGAGATCCTTTGGTTCAATCCAGGTTTTTTGGCGACTATCATCATCTTCTCTTATGAAGACAAATGCATCATAACGACCCTGCAGGCTGTCAAGATAAGGGATATTGTTAGAATGCCACTGAATTGGGCTTTCAGAAGTTGGGTTTTCAGCCATCGGTGGTGGTACGTGGTGGTGCATTGGTTCTTGTTGGTTTTGGCTTTGAGGAATATTGTTGGTCATACCAACTTGAACATCATCATCATCATCTTCATCATCGGTTACCTCTGCATTATTAGCTAGTTCATCGTCATCACTTGATGATGACTCATAATAATTAGGAAAATCTTCATTATCAAGTGCATTCATCCTCCTACACGAAAAGTAACATATTTTAAATACCAACTTCATACATATATATAGATAAATTAATATCAAGGTGATGAACTTACTGTCGTTCATAAGCACTGTCATGGTGTGGAGAATGATCAACTCCACCGAACTGAGAGGATTGACCAACATCCATATTTGGTACCACTGGTGAGTTTTGAGAATAGTTCCTATAAAGATTTGAAAAACTGGTTATGTCATTTCACGCACAGATTTTAGGCATTGGGCATAACGTCATTTCACGCACAGATTTTAGGGTTTATGTGGTAGTTGCTGCACTTTCAATTTACGATATGAAACAATAATAAAGACTAAATATGCAAAAAAAAATATGTTATTTACGATAAATTTTACAACACTAATGTATATACACTATCGAGGATGGGTCCCACATGTAGTATGCCGGAGACTATCCCTATCCCTAGGCCTAAGGCTCATACCATCTCCATAGATGCCTGGTGAGAGGGCTCCTGAGCGGCCGCTGGAGCAGGAGATGCAGATGGTGCCACATCAAACACGAAGTCCTCGAACATGGAGTCGTCGAACTGCAAATGTAGGCCACCCTGTAGATCACGAACAGGCCGCTCACCCTTTGGATCACGAACTGGTGGATCTGAAAGTGAAGGCCAGGGCACATAACCTGAAAAAAGGTCCGGCGTATACAGAGGTGTCTGTGAAGTCGACGGCCGGGAATGAGAAGTCGATGGGATATCTGTCGACAGAGCGTCATCACCTCTGCCAGCCCTAGCACCTCTGCGACGGCCACCAGCTCCTCGGCGACCACGGCTACTTGCTGCCCCAGGTGGGGCACGGGGAACACGCTCATGGAGACGCTCAAAGTCATGTGCCTGTCTCATACCAATCTCGGCAAGCTCAATCATCCGTGCTGCGTACTCCGCCGTCTCGGGGGACTCCGTACGGGCAGTGCTCTCATAGCGCATCGTCTGAACGGTCCGTACCTGCATATGTTTGTCAATATTAACAATTGAATAAATTTGTAAAGTAGTACATAAGACGATGGTTTAAGTTTAAGACTAATAAAACTTACCAGCGCCTCGTACGCTCCTGCGAGAGCTACATATCCCAGGACATCTGGACGACGCCTAGAGGGGTTGCCAATAATGATGCGAGTGATCCGCATGTACCACTCCATGTACACATGGATGGGAGTGTCATGTCCGACCACCGCTAGGCTCGCCATCCTCACATCCCAACTCTGGACCTGCTGCTGCATATGGAGTCGCCATGCATCATCGACGCCCGCACGCTCGTCCCTCGCATAGTGGTCATGCTCCCAAACCGTAGCCACGGGTATATTCTGTACATACCCAAACTGTCGTAACACGCGGTCGGGCGCGTGATACTCACCAATATCCATATGTATCAATGGACACCGCGACATCCACATGTGCTGACCAGCCCTACAAAACGCCGGCAGCTCATCCAAACTATGATCATACGGCGTCCATATAAAAGCCTGTAAAAAGAATTGAACTAGTTAACAACAAAAGACTAAAATAGTAGTTATGTGGTCTAGCGTGTGAATCCAAAATATGAACATACCGTCTGCGCCGTCATGCGGTCTAGCTGATCCCTAAACGGGAGAAGGCTGTGGTGCGTCTCCACACGTCGGCGTACTCCTCGCAACCATCTCCGCGCGTATGGCATCGGGACAGTAAGATAGTCAGCGGGAGGGTCAGCTGGTATGGGCTGAAAAGGTCTCAACCTAGTCCACACCCATATCTAATATAGTCAATTAAAAAAAAAATTATCAGTCGTCGTTTTAAATAAATATATTTTGTGTATAATTACACACACTTAAATATATTACCTGAAGAAGCGAGCAAAATGCAGGGACCTCTACCCTCGTGCCCATAGAACATCGGCATAATCCTCGATACATGTAGCCCAGCACAGCAGCGCCCCAACTATAACATCCTATCTCGGCGAGATCGTCGATATACCGAAGATACCTCAAGCTCATATGCGAACCTGAAGTGTTCGGGAATAGGATGGCCCCGAATATGATGAGTAGGTATAGACGCGCACGTTGATCAACATCAGCCTGAGGCGTGTCATCTCCAATCGGATGCTGCATGTCTGTGAGGCGCAAGTGAGCGTAAAGGGCCGACAACAAAAGCCGACTCTGGCCGGAAATATGACCATCCATAGCCGCGAAACCGGTGAGCCTAATCAACTCACCCCGGTAAGGCGGCAGCACAGGAGGCTCCTCAATATACAATGGGCGTCCATCAACCTGTAGCCCATAAATGACCTCCACATCCTGAAGGGTAATGGTAGCCTCACCGGTGCGGAGATGAAATGTGTGCGTCTCCGGTCGCCACCTCTCAATCAATGCCGTCACTAGCGACCTATCGTGCTGTACCCGACCAACTTCGACGCACCGGTAGATACCGCCCCGACGTAGTATATCCAGGACACGAGGATGTGGTGGGCGAGCAGCTAAGATCTCCCATGCTGAGTCCCCTAACCGGGTACGGACCTGAGACTCAGGCTGCAGGTCGGATGTCCATATATGTTGCGACCTATGCTCGGGCTGAAGATACAGTAACTCTCGGTCGAAGGGCCCCGGATCAAGAGGGTGGTGATCCATCTATTTTACGCATTTTAAATAAATCATTAACAAGTAGTATTAGTATTAGTTATGTAATCTTTTATCGAATATTTTATTAAAGATTGTGGTGACCCATCTGTTTTACGTATTTTAAATAAATCATTAACAAGTAATATTAGTTATGTAATCTTTTATAGAAAATTATATTAAGGGTTTTCAATCCTAAGCTACGGGTTAAGAATCCTAAACTAACGGTTTTCATTCCTAAAATATAAAGATAAGTCAAATAATTAACAATTAGTTAGCATACAATTAGTATAAATAATTAATAAATAAACAAATAACTAACTAATCAAATAATTAACAAGTTATTATCACATATTTAATAAATAAACAATTAAGTAACTAATCAAAAAATTAATAAATTATTATCGTATATTTAACAAATAAACAATTAATTAACTAATGAAACAATTAAGAAATTATTAACAAATAAACAATTGGCTTAACAAAAACAAAATAAATAATTAGCCAGTCTAACAATTAATAAATACTTAAGTCGCTAATCCAACAATTAACAAATACTTAAGTCGCTAATCCAACAATTAACAAATACTAAATAAACAAGCAATAAATAATTAACTAATTAACAATAGATAAACAAATAAAAAAAAATGAAAAAATGGGCAGTCCCAACAGTGCACGGACTGCCCAAAAACGCAAAAAAAAAAAAAAAAAGGGTAATGCACCACAGTTATACAATGATTATGCTTAGGATAATAATATATTTAACAATGTAATAGAAAATTCATAGTGAAATACCTAGATTGAAGCTTTTTTTGAGTTTTTGAAATATGTTATACGCCGCTCTATTTCGAAATCCAACCTTAGAAACTTGTTCCTACACTTCAATATACCAAGAATATTGAGTTTTGGATTGAAAAATAACACGAAATTATCGTTTTAAGGGGGTGGGACCACTGGAACGGGGTTTAATGGGGGTGGGGAAGGGAGCGGTCGCTGGTGGGGAAGATGGGGTCAATATATGTTGACCCATTCACGCACGAATTTCGTGCGTGAAAGGCCTCATCTGCAATTTTGCAGTTTGGTCCTTTCACGCACGAATTTCGTGCGTGAAAGGGTCAAGCTGCATTTTTGCAGTTTGGTCCTTTCACGCATGAATTTCGTGCGTGAATACTACTTATGTTATTTTTTTTTTTGTACTAGTTTGGTTCAACTTTTTATTTTTTGTGCTACTTAAGTCGCGGATTCCTAATAGTTACAACCGTTTCTTATCTATCTGTTAGTTAAATCTTATTTTTTAACTTTTAAAATTAGTGGGTTATTTTCTCCTCCTCTATAATTGACTGCTTATTTATTGTTGTAACATAACGGTTGAGGCAATAAAGAGTTATAACTTCTGAGGGCAACTAATTGTAGCATTAAACGACGAAACAAATAGTCATGTTTTCCCAAAAAAAAATTTCTCTACTACATAAATTGGCTTTCACGGAGAGTATATTCAGTTCATACCATTGGAACAGCAATCTTACTTTCGATTTCTTCATTCATAGTGATTGCTGGCAT
This sequence comes from Lycium barbarum, assembly GCF_019175385.1. Lineage (NCBI taxonomy): Eukaryota > Viridiplantae > Streptophyta > Magnoliopsida > Solanales > Solanaceae > Lycium > Lycium barbarum. The sequence goes on along the minus strand of NC_083337.1, from coordinate 132,763,496 downwards.
TATGATGAGGCTTTGGATAAGCCCAGCCAATGTCATGGGGAACTTCTTTGTTTATTCACTAAGTGGTCGTTTGGTTTAAGGTATAACATGGGTTATACCGGTACTAATTTTTATACCACGTTTGGTATAAGGTATATATTTATCCCGGGATTATTTTATACCTTGTACCAAACGTGGTATAAAAATTAGTGCTGGATTAACTCAACTTATACCTTCTTAACCCACTTATACTGGTATTATTTTATACCATCTTTCAGATGGTATAAAATAATACCAACAGATGGTATAAATTAGTCCCGGGATTGTAATCCCGGGACTATTTTGACCTCAAACCAAACGACAAAAACAAAAGTACCGGGGTTGAAATACTCATGTTGGAGTCTGGAGGGTATTGGATTTACTTTGTTAAAATCAGTATTGGCTTTACTTTGTTAAAATCAAGTTATTTCAATAATATATTTAGTGCTAATCCCCTCAATCCAGTTAGTCTCTGCTCAGGTCAGAGTTCTCAATTATCAAAAGTGACCATAAGATGAATAGTCACCGAGTTTAAGAGAATATTTCTAGCGTTTCACCTTATAATTATCCGATACATGTTTTCTTTTATTTTTCTTCTCTTTGCAATATATGTTATTGGTCAAATTTCCTCCCATGTTAGGTACTTTTGTTTTTGGCGTTTAGCTATGGAGGTGCCGAGGTGGTACTACTATATATGATGTTTCATGTATTAAGTGCAATCTATGTTCCCACCCTATAAGAGATTAGCTTGGTTATGTTTCGAAACGGTCTTACTTTCGAAAGATTAAATGGATAAAGATGGCTTTTCTTACTTTAAAAGATAAATTAACTTATCATTTTTTACGACTTACTTAATTTGTTGTTTGTATTTATTTTGTTATTTTTCAGATTTTGGTTCTATGGATTTACTACAAACTAATCAAGCGTTTATGCCAAACTTGAATGACAACAAAATAGAGTATAACTTCTGTTACAAGTTTATAAGGATTGTTGGTTATTTTTTGGTATGTATTTGCCTGACTAAGTTTTCCAAAACATGCACTATTTTCAGAGTTTTAAGCTTGCAAGTTACTTGTAACGCCTATGGAAGGAATGGTCTACACCACAGTACTGTTCATGGAGAATGATTTAGGTGATTTCGTTAGGCGAGAAGGATGGATGTTATGGTAGGATGAATCATTCGGACAAACATATGAATATATACCATGATTATGAATTCGTCAACATAGCATGTGGCCACATATATATATAAGTGATGTGGCACCCTATTAGATCATCATTGATATTTATTTATTTTTGTCAGCTTTTTGACATTTTTCTCTTATATTCCCTCAAAATATTTACTGAAAATTAAAAACACTCTATCAATTAGTCTATAATTGTCCACATTCATTAACTGAATTAAAGGAAAATTAATGAATAAAGAATTAGTGGAGAGTAAAAGCAATTATAAGAAATTACTATCGTTACTAAATCCCGTGACTTAAGTTGATTAGTGTATGAATATACTTTCTTCTGATTACAATTTGAGGCTTTTTAGGTTAAATTATGATTATATTGTTAGCAAATGTGACTGAGCAATGCCATGTTCTACTATTTCGTCTTGCAGGTTCTAATTCCTCTAAAATTTCCATTTTTGTATTCTAACAAGTGTAAGTATTCCATCTTATAGTTGTTGGAAAAGCAGTGTTGATACCCTTTATACTCCAAGATCTGAAGGCGAAAGTTTGTTCCCTTCAATGTTAAGTCCTTCTCTTTTAATGGATTGAAGAGTGCAATAAGGAATTTTAGACCTAACAGAGGAAGGAGAGGAAAGAAGATGTGTCTAAGCTTTTAAATTTTAGAGGAACACTTCAAGGGTCCATTGAAATGTGTTGGAGGATACAATACTGGAAGGGTCTTGACCTCTTATTTGAGTATCAATCTATATGTGTTTATGAGAAGCATGTGCCTTTTTTTATATACCTATTATTTTTATTTAGCATTGCAATTCTTCTGAGATTTTAATTTTCTTTGTTTTTGTATCAAATTGATGTTCTTAGAAAGAGGCTTGAGGCTAACAAATACGTGTTAGTGTTTTTATTCCCTTTTTTATCGCTCTCCATATTGCTCACTTACATTTTAGTATATCTATAAAAAAAAAATTCATTTTAGTCATGTTAGTTTTATATTTTGTACAATTATATCGTAAAATATTATTTTCGTAAGAATAATTACTCTCTTTGTGTCAATCTATGTGAAGGGATTCTGAGTCAAAACACTCAATTTTGACTTTTCAACATAGCTAGTGATTTAAAATATTTTAAGTTTGGAAATATTGTAGGCAAAGAAAAAATTATTTAACTTTCCAAACAACAATACTTTTACATTACATAAAATAAGATGAGGGAGTATTTTAGATTAAATGTGTGGATTTCACCATTTTACTTATTTACTTTTTTTTTTTTTTGTATTTCCATTTTTCTTTCATTAAATCTATGATTTTGTATTTGTTGAGAATTATTTTTTACGACCGCGCGAAGCGAGGACAAGTATACTAGTTGGTTATAAAGGAGTACATATTTTAGCTTATTGCTTAAGAATATATCATCTCTCATTCGATCGAGGTTAAATTTGTTGAGCTTAATTTTATGTACCATTTAGTATTTACTTTGATAATTTAATAAAATTAATTGATAATGTTATGGTTGGAGAATAGAGTAAATATAGCATTACGGAGAGTAAACAATATTAATTCTTTAGTTAGAAATTCTTTTATTTTCACAACCGCGCGAAGTGCTGACAAATTCCCAGTTAAACCTATAAATGGCATGAGAAGGTGTCCCTAGCATTAGAATAATAGTAGGAGATATAAAGGAGTTTTGACTGCATGCACTCGGGTCTCTATCCAAACCATATCCGCAAGTGCTAAATAGTAAAATAAACTTACACATACTCAAAGCTCAAATTGAAATGCAAATAATAAAATGAAGGTCTCATTTTTACATATTATTATTATTAATGTATTTTTCACTTTAACTTTTATTCATGACATGAGTTGAGCTTAAATGGGAAAACATGATCAATGGAGAATTATATAGTTGACTCTAACTTGTTAAGGACTGAAGCGTAATTATTAATGTTATTGATAAAACTACAAAATATTTATCAAATATAACAAAAATATTTTTAGATAACTCGACCAAAAACTTGTGATTTTCCAAAGCACTATTATATAAAGCTATTTTGATAAATATCAAAATAAGCCGTTCTTAAAATTTTGGCCAAACAAACTTTTTTAGATTTAATTAACATAAGGAAAAGGTCTATAGGATTTGTACATAAATTTTCTCAACCATGTTCAAGCTCAGATAGAAGGAAGTACTATTTTAGATACTCTATTTGTTCCAAAAGTGGAACAAGAATCGAATAATTTAACTTTTTTTTATGTGAGTTAAGACATGGATTCTTTAACTTTATGAAGGAGGATTTACATAGTTATAACGAGATGCATAAATACTAAAAATCACATATTTTATGTAATTGCAACTATTGGAAAACATTGACTTTTCAAATCATTTTACCTAATATATTTTGGCATATATAGTTGTTAGTTGGAAAGAATTAATTACATTTTTTAGTTTTTATATTGTCGACCTTAAATTTTATTTAGGTAAAATGTTTCTGAATCTCGACAAAATTGGCATGTTTTATTTATTATAAATTTAAAATTTTGCTCAGTCCTAATTACTTTTGGGCATATGTACTCTCAAACTCTCTTTATCAATCTCACTTGTGATGGGGGGAGACAGATGCGTTACGGCGTGAATTAATTTGTCATACATAACATTTTTAAAAATTAAATCTATTTTATTATCTTTTAACTATGTTACTTTGCAGGTCAAAATTATAAGGAACTTGGATTGAACTTCATTAATTAGGATGGCTTGTTTTTTTCAGATAAGAGCGATGGAGCTTCAATCAAATTTTTAATAGATTTGGTCCTAAAAAAAATACAAACAGTTGAAATTAATTTTTATTGCATCTTAAAGACAAAGAACACAATTGAAATTCCATTTTTTTAAAATTTGACGCGCCTAAAAGATAGTGTATTCATGCTCTTTGCTATATTAATGTCTAGGGGGTTAAGACAATCAAATTGCCAAATTTAGGGAGATAATAAGAACAAAAGATAATTTAACTGTGCACTAAGGACCCGTTTGGCCATGAGAATTTTTCACTTTTTTTCGGAATTTTTTTTCCCGGAATTAGCGTTTGGCCATGAAAATTTCAAATACAACTTGAAATTGTATTTGAAATTTGAAAAAAACACCTAAAAACCTATTTTCACCTTTTTCACTTTCAATACGTTCAAACAACCAAATATTCTTTGCAAAAAGTATAACCAAACACAACTCCATCTTAAACTTCAACAAAATTTAAAAAAAAGTGAAAAATATTTTATTTCATGGCCAAATGCCTACTAAATAAAATATGCCAAATTTAGAAGGGTCCCGAAGATTTATTTACTTTTATTGAATTAACATGCTTGTTATAAGCTCCAAAAAGTAAATAACCATGAATATGCTATTTGTTATATAATTTATGGGTGAAAATCGTTCACACATCTTAATTTTGTTTTAAGAATCAAAGTCCCTCTTTAACTTTGAGTAATTGACAATCTCTTGTCCTAGATTATGCTGTAGACAATAAAATTCGCGTCGAGAAAATAATTATCAAGACAGGAAAATATCGCAACAATCGTTGTATTTGATTTCAGAATATGTGTGTTACAATCTCTATGATTCATCTAATTCGTCTTTTCAATAATAAATTCAAGGGCTTTTGAGTTTGATCTTGAACTTGATGGATTTGATCTCGACTTGTACTTGAATTCAAGGGCTTTTGAGCTTAATCTTGAATCTGGTGGTCTTGATCTTGAACTTGTGCTTGGATTTAGGGGCTTGAAGCTTGATCTTGAATCTTCGTCTGGATCTCTAGAACTTCTAGCGGAATACTTGAATGTTTGAATGCTTTTAGCTTGTAGAGAAATCTACTTGCGTTTGATCCACGAGCTCTCTCTGGCTTCTTGTTATAATTTTTAGTCCTTTTTTCTGAATTATGAGGCCCCTATTTATAGTTGTAGAATGAAGGAGTTGTGATAAGGACGAACTCCTTTCAGCTAATCAGATTTCAGTTGACATGGCGATATTTGATTGGTTAGAACATGTCACTTGTACACGTAGCGCATCTTCATCGGCCTTTGATTTGACTAGGCATGCTGCATCATTTTGACACGTGGCATGATCCTATTGGCTCCTTTGTTTGACTTGGCGTACCACGTCATTTGACACGTAGCACCAAGCTGGGCCTCTTGGAAAAGACATCATCTTGGGCTTAACAAAATAAGATCGTCATTTATAGCCCAATTAAATGGGCTAGCCCAATGCATTTGGACCTTTTTAATTAAATTCATATTTATTCGACTTAAACAATTAATCCAATTACATTAGCCCACGATTTATTTGGACTAATATATCTTGAATTTAATATAATCCAAAATTATTGTACGAATTTGAATTTAATAAAATTTACACCACTACAAATGCCCCCTGCTTCAAGTTTTGTTGAAGTGTAAACTTTTAAAGACTAGACTTGAAGTATTAATAATGGCAATTCACTTTTTTTCTGTGTGTAAATAGAGGCAATTTACAACTTAGACATCTCACCTTGTCGAAAACTAAGATGACTTATAGCTTTTGTTCATGGTATTTAATGTCTGCATGTGACCACTTTTGCATCTGAAGGTCATTAACTTGTTTCACGTGTTATGCATACTCTTCAAGTGATGAATTCTTAGACTTTCAAAGCCGAAAAGGCATCAAATCTTCAGGGAACTTTTACTTGGACATGGAGTGTCCAGCAACCGAATCTGATCCCACATCGACTAGATATATTTTAGTCCTATCTTTCACCAACTATATAAATCCCTCTTCATGTTCATCTGGCATCACTCAACACGTCCTCAAGTCAATTTAACTTCGAGTTTTGACGATCAAGAATTGCTGAAGCGAAGGTAATTTTCTTCCTTTTTTTTTGCGTTTAATGTTTCCTTTTTCTTTTGCAGCAGAGGATCTATTTTTGAACCACAATAACGGAATGTCCTTATCGACAGAATGCCCCCCATATCAACGGAGTGTTCTTATCGACGAAATGTCCTTATCGACGAAATGTCCTTATCGATAGTGTCCTTATCGACGAAACGAAATGCCCACTTTGACGGATTGTCCTTATCGACGAAGTGTCCCTATCGACGGTATCTTTATCAATGTAATGTCCTTATCGACGGAATGCCCACTTTGACGAAGTGTCCCTATCGATGGAATTTTCATATCTGCAGAAAATCCATATCGATGGAGTGTACTTATTGACGGAATGCCCACTTTGACGAAATGTCTGTATCGACGGAATGCCCTTATAGACAGAATATCAAAGGATAAATCCATGACGCCAAATGTCCATATTGACGGAATATCAAAGGACTAATCCACGACGCCACATGACCTTATCAACGGAATATCAAAGGATAAATCCACGACGCCAAATGTCCATATCGACGGAATACCAAAGGACTAATCCACGATGCCATCTGACCATATCAACAGAATATCAAAGGATAAATCCACAATGCTAAATGTCCATATTGACGGAATATCAAAGACAAATTTACAAACTAATCAGCTTAGGGTGCGAGAGATTAGCATTGCCTCCGGCACCTTGAGACTGACAAGTTTGGCTCCTTTTATTGACGGATCCGCAAAAGGACATCTTAAGGTCCAAAGGAATATAAATTATCCACCTTAAGACTGGAAATTCAGAAGGCCTCAGCTTGAAGACTATATTTGGCGAACTTTAAATACTTCAACTTGCCCCGTGGTGGACTTGAAACTCCAACTTGAAGACTCGATGGGTTTGGAGACTTTAACTTGCAGACATAGCGGATTTGAAACTTCAACTTGCAGACATAGCGGATTTGAAACTTTAACTTGCAGACTTCCCACATTTTAAGAGTTCAACTTGCAAAAATGGTGGATTTGAAACTTCAACTTGAATACTTGCTTTTAAGACTTCAACTTACAGACATGGTGGATTTGAAACTTCAACTTGAAGACTTGCTTGATTTTAAGACTTCATCTTGCAGACTTGATGGATTTGAAACTTCAACTTGAAGACTTGCTCGATTTTAAGACTTCAACTTGCAGACATAGTGGATTTGAAACTTCAACTTGAAGTCTTCCTCTATTTTAAGACTTCAACTTGCAGATGTAGTGGCTTTGGACTTCAATTTGAGGAGTTGGCGGATTTGAGGACTTCAACTTGAAAATTGAAAGATTTGCAGACTTCAACTTGCTGAATTGACCACTTGCTAAGAGATTGTAGTAATCCCGTTGGAGAAACTCATTTCTATGAAGATTTGCCCCCATTGAACCATCAGCCTTTAGTGAAGGTCCCTATTTCAATGAAATGGTGCTTATGTATATGATTTACATATGTCTGGCCGGGTGGATTTTATTCCGTCATACTTCACTCAAACAACATATAGAGTTAGTTTTTTTTTAAACTCATGAGACTGAGCTTAGAATGAAACTCTAAGCGGCTTATGTACCTCGGTGAAGAGGATCAAGTCATTCCGTAGTTCAGAAAAATGAGTTTTTTCTTGTGTCTTAAATTTTACCTAGGCTGCCTCTCACGAGGTTTCAACCTAGTGGACATTTTTTTTTGTGTCCTAACTTTTGCCTAGGTCACCTCTCGCGAGGTTTTCAATCTAACAGTCTGATTTTTTTTTTTTTTTGGGTAGTGCACAGTTTATACTCTTGCGGGCCAGGAGTAATATGCATTTTATGCTCGTACGTCAAAGAGCATCATCTTGCTTCAAGGATAGTACGTTTTCAAGAACTTTGCATTGATAGGACCGATCCTCATGCCATCCGCATCAACAAATTTGTAAGCGCCACTTGAATATGCTTCTTGTACGACATATGGTCCGTCCAATTTTGAGGTAAATTTCCCCCCAGACTTATGGGAATCGTTGATGGGTCTTCTTACTGCAAGGACTTGGTCTCCCACTTGGAAGGACCTCAAGCGAACCTTTTTGTTGAAGGAATGAGATAGACGGGCTTGATAACATTCAAGATTTTGTTGAGCCTCCAGCCTTTCTCATCAAGTGCTTCTAACTCTGCAAGACACAATCGAGCATTTTCCTCTTCAGGGAGCCCTTCTTGAATAGTAAGTCGTAAAGAAGGTATTGACGCTCAAGCGGTAGTACTGCTTCAACTCCTTAATCAAGTGAGTATGGGATTGCTTGCGTTGGTGTGCGGTAAGTCATCCTATATTCCCACAAAGCTTCTTCCATTCGTTCATGCCAATCTCGTTTGGACTTGGAGACAACCTTCTTCAACAAGTTACACAAAGTCTTATTGAACGCTTCAGCTAGACCGTTGGCGGCAGCATGATACATAAAAGATTTACGCTGCTTGAAATCGAAGAGATCATAAATCTTATTCATCAATTTGTTATCAAATGGCTTGCCATTGTCCGTTATTAAGTAATGAGGAATGTCGAAGCGGTAGATGATATTTACTTGAATGAAGTTCGTAATATTCTCCTTCTTCACGTCTTTAAGAGCGACAACTTTGGCCCATTTTGAGAAGTAATCAGTTGCATCCAAGATGTACAAGTGTCCACCAGATGATTTCAGCAACAGACCAACGACGTCCAACCCCAAAGCGTCAAATGGCCAAGATGCGATAGTCGGGTGTAATGCTTCGGGCGGCTGATGTATAAAATTCGCATGAAACTGACAAGCCTTGCGTCTTCAAGCATAGTCCAAGCAATCTTTCACCATTGTTGACCAATAATATCTCATCCTTTTTATGTGGGAGTGGAGCTTTGGTCCAGATTGATGTGATCCACATACTCCAGAATGTGCTTCTTGCAAAGCTTGGACTGCTTCATCCTCCCCCAAACATAGCAAGAGTACTCCTTCAAAAGATCTTCTATATAAAATATCCTTGTAGTAAAGGAATTGAGGTGCACGACAATGAATTTTAGCTCTTCTTCTTGAGTCTTCTGGCGGTATCCCATAACTCAAGTAGTCAATGATGAGTTGTCGCTAGTCAATGATAGAGACTTGATTCGAACTTTCCTTCTCATCGTCAAGCAGAATCTTATTTTCATTAGCCAGCTGCATAACTCTGTCCTTGAAGACAAAGAACTTCTCAAGAGGGTGACCCACAAGTCGATGATACTTCCAATAGTTTGGGTCGTTTGTTCTTCCAGCTTCATTGGGCCGCTTCATCTCTGGTAACTCGATGAGTTTCAGTTCATGCAGTTCATCAAAATTTTTAGGGATATCAGAATCCAGGAAGGGGTATTCTCTTTATTGCATCTCCTTCAAGGTCGAGTTTCGGCTTGTGTTGCTTGGAAGGAAGTTGTTTTCATACTCGGCTTCTTTCTCACCTTCGTAGTAAAAATTACAGGCGAGACATTGATATTCATGGACTCTTTGTTGTCACTCTTAGGAATGAACTTGCTTCATTTCTTGGGCTCCCGCTTGTCCTTTTCTTTGCGAGAGTCGTAGACATGCATTACTTCATTTTCAGTGGAAGACATGCTCAACTCCATGTCATGAGCACGAGTAGCTAGTTCTTCAAAAGACTTTGTCTTAATTCCTTGCAAAATGTAGTGAAGCCCCAAATGCATTCGTTGGATACATATCTCTATCACAGAAGCTTCGCTGAGCCTATCTTTGCATTTTAGACTTGCATTTCTCCATCGATTGATGAAGTCGATAACTGATTCGTCCTTCCTTTGGCTAGTGCTTGTAAGTTTGACCTTGCTCACGGCACGCCTTGTGCTATAAGTGATTGAGGAACTCTTGCTCTAGGTTCTCCCAACTATCGATAGAATTAGGCTCAAGATCAGTGTACTAGTCAAAGGCATTTCCCTTGAGGGAGCGGACGAACTGCTTGACAAGGTAGTGTCCATAGGTCCCAGTGTTGTTACATGTTTCAACAAAATGTGCAACATGTTGCTTTAGATTTCCCTTACCTTCAAATTGTTGAAATTTGGGAGGTTTATAACCGGCGGGCATCTTGAGGCTACCAATTCTTGCAGTGTACGGATTTCCGTAAGTAAAAGAAGACTTGGCAGAAAATTCGTACATATCCTTGATAGTCCCTTCGATGAACTCCTTTAGTCAGTCAAGTGAAGTCGTCCCTTTAGAAGAAACTGGAATTTCCTTGGTAGGCGATGCTTGTTTTGCATGAGGTTCAGTCTCTTGTATTTCTGGACCCTTCCCAGGTGCGTGGCTGGATTCTCCTTCCATTAATCCATCCATCTTGTCCATCAACTTCTCAATCCGAGCATCTTGATTTTGCACATGCTTGGCCAAGCCGTCGATTACCTTTGTCAAGTTTGCTAGTGTCTCCTGTTATACCCCATTTAAACGGGTCAAAGTAGAGTACAACATATTGGTGATTCCTATTTTGTTTATTTTAAAGAGTCGCCACCTAATTAATTTTAAAGATGAATTAGGACACCTAAATATTAACTAAGGCAAAGTTAAAACTAAACTCCGTTAATGGTCTACTTAATTAGTGTGATTCTAGGTAAGGGTTTTTTATTATCCTAAAGGGAAGGGGTTAGGCATCCTTTAGAATCCATTAATTAATGGTTACCGACCAAACTTAGGTTAATATCAAAATAAATAATATTTTATAAGTAATTTTAAGAAAGATGCCTCATAGAGTGCATATACGTAATTTAATAGAGAAACCTTGCAAATAAATAATATAACGCGTTCCTAAACTTGCATAAGGAAATAATTATTTTCAAAGGCCAAAAATCCTTTTTTATAAATCATACATCTTAATACCATTTTATTTTAATAAAAACAATTCCATCATAACTTGCGTGAATTTTAAATAAGGAATCGCATATAAACAATAGCTTTTAAAAGAAGATTTAGCAAATCTGAACCTTGGATAAAATTATGTTATGTGAATATGACGATGCAAACAAAAATCTAGATTTATTTTATAAATATGATGCAAAAGACATGAGTTTTCTTTCTCCTTTTTATTATTTTCATTAACTACGTTCGGCTGAAAAATATGCATAAAATTGGATAAATCTTGAAAAATTGTTTACAAAATATACTTGAGTTCCTATTTGCGTCTTAGTGACGTTTTAAAATTTTCTAAGATAGTAAGAATAAAACGTGATCTTAATTCAAAATATATGTTCACGGCTTCACGTCCTTGAAAATCAATTGTTTTAATAAAAGTAAATATTATAGGTACTATAACAATTTTAGAAATAAAAAAGGAAGAGAACGAAACCGGTAGAATTAACTATTAGTTTTCCCTTAAAATAACTACCCATTACTACTAAAACTATCCATACTAATTCTCCTATAATTCATCTAAGCTAAGAGACAAAAATAAGATAAAGTGTTAGTCATACAAGGCAAATAAAAAATACACAATAAAAAAGTAAGGTATAGGGGATAAAAAAATCGAATGGATCGGCCCATTTCAGGCCAATTGCTACGAACTGTTGCTGTTGTTGGGCCTTGGCCCAGTTTTTTTTTTTTTTTTATATATATATATATATATATATATATATATATATATATATGCTGCGGATGGGCTGGACACGAGAATAATGTTTCGTTGGGCTTTGGCCCAACACCGAATGCGGAAGAAGACGAGTCCCTTGGACTCGTATGCGATGGTCATGCATAAAAACGAAAGAAAAGGATTAGTACGTAACCAATAAATAAAGCTAAACATATATAATGTAAATTCAAAACAGACCAGTGGATTATGTATATACTGTGTATATTTAAGTATATTTCGTGTATACACATTCATAAGGATGCTTAGAAGGTTAATATCAGAAAGCTTTTGCCCCCGTCTTCTCGATGTTGCACAAGTTCCAAGGGATTTCATGAATCCCAGGCATGGCTAACACCGGGGAGGGTTCAAGCTTGATCCATAATGACCAACTAACCTCCCTATCAATGTGCTGACCACAATATACTTATAATATACATTTATACACACATTTCAAACGAAATATGTTTGTAACACACGCAAAATTTAAACAAACCAATGCTGATAATGCAGTCTATATGCAGAACCTACTAAATATATTTCGCTCACACAAAATGCACAAAATCTAGACATGGCAGATTGGCGATATACTAACATCTACTGAACTCAGGTAGGACATTTGTAGCATTCGGGCATATTTTCAGTCCGCATTCTTTATATTAACAGGGCAAAATACTAATGACTAAAGCAAAACATCACCCTGCCAGTAGCTCGTAACTCTGCTCGACTAAAACTACAAAGGTATTCTTTTAACCTTACACAAATCACAGATTCATACATGTTATAATATGTAGCTTTTAGAAATCTTTTGATTCATTTTTGAGATCCAAAAAACAGTGTCAAACTTCATGCTTAGGACCAGATTAACTCGATTTAGCCTTAGAGACGAAGCAGAGCACTTAAATTTCACATTCCAAAAGATAAATTCATTTGCACTACAATTTCTATAACCATCCGTAACAGGCTAGAGAAGGAACACACACATAGAATTCACAGCTATAACCATTCCATGCTAGGATAAAAAAAAAAAGAATTGAAATATGCTTCTTTAATTAAAAGCTAAACTGAACTCCTACTTAAACTTGAAACAACAGATTACTGAACCATATCAATGCACACTTAATCTATTGAATTTGCTTGACTCAGACATGAAGGGAATGAATAAATGAATAGCAAGAGCAAGAGGATCATATATGAGGTAGAAAAACAACTTTGTAACAGAACTAATCCATATGAATTCGGAAATAAACATGACTGAATTGAAATGAAACTAAACCGAACAAGGAAATTAGTTACCAAATTCAAACAACATTAGGACTGAACGAATCTCCCCAAACTCATTAAAACATCAAAATATGCAAAAAATGAAAATGACCTAAATCAAGGAACAAAATCACAGAGGAAGAGTAATGTGCAAAGGGGAAAAAAAAGAGACAGCATGCGGGAAAATATCCAAACAAATATCCAATCATGCTATGATAACATAAAAACGTACTTTGACTAGGCTAAGCCAAACAAATATCCAATCATGCTTAACTGTAAAATAACTCATCATATAAAACTTCATTGGATTAAACTAACTTAAGCAGGCTAGGCAATTCAATTATTAAGCAAAACAGGAGGATCTTTCTCCTTTGATTATGATCACAGTTTCAGCAACCCAATCAAAGTAATGTATATCATCTTTATTAAAGCAGATCAGGCTAAATATGGTACGGTTCTTCAACAAATGAAATAGTGAACCTACATTGGCATAGTAACTAATCGCGGCTAACCATATAAACAGCCAGTGATGAGTAAGAACCAAGACATCTAAGCATGCTTAGCTAAATGAGATTAATATATCTAAGATTTAAATAGCAGGGTTTAGACCATGTTGAACTAACTTAACATATCAAATAAGCTTAGTTATCCTACATAAGAACATTATTGATCTGATTAGCATGCTTAATAACTAGGTAAATTATTTCACATAATCCTATTCCTTTTAACTAAGTCAAACTGAACACGAATATGATTCATACATAGAACCCGACTATCCTAACTCATATACAGATATTTAAACTACATACACAAATCACATAGAAGCAGTAAAATGAACTAACACAGAACAAATAAACCTAAAATAAAATAAAAAAGGACACAAAAGGGAAAGGAGAATTACCTTCTTCGGGTGCCGCGAAATGAGGCTTCGAATCTCCGATATACCTCGAAACACCGCAAACTCCGAGTTTGTATATACTCGGATCCGAACCAATAGCAGAGGCAAAACAAACAGAAACAGATTCAATATTTTTGAGTCGATATCAAGAACATTGTAACTGTTGAAAACTAATGTTTTTTAAGGGGGATTTGGGTGGCTCCAGACTTATATTTTCAAGGGGATTCGAGGCGGCTCTAGATTTTTTTTTTTTAAGGAATTTGGGCGGCTAAAGAACTTCTATTTCAATGACCTAACTAGCAATTATTTATAGGATCTAGATTAGGGTTTTGCTGGAGTTCAAAAATTTGGGCAGGGTTTTTGTGGATCAACGTTCAGATTTGTAGGTATTTTGACCTACTCGATCAGAAAAAGAAGGGAAATGGACAAAATCCATTAAAACTTGTACTCGAAAATGAAAAGAACTGATAAAGAAAAGATTTTTGCTTCACAAACGGATGAAGTCCATTAAAATGTTTCAGATCGACAACAGAAAAGGGAGGAAGAAGACGACTTACAAATGGTTGAACACGGACGGGGAAAGGAAGAGCATTAACTTCCTTTCCCCGAAATGGCCATGCAAGACCTGTGGGAACAAAAGGCGTCTGTGAAATCGCCATTTTTGGTCAAGGAGAGAGAGAGAGAGAGAGAGAGAGAAAGAGAGGAAAGGAAAGGAAAGGGAAAGGGAAGCGGTGTTGGTGTTTTGTGTAGGGTTAGGTTAGTGAAGTGGTAAAGAGGGATATGGACTGGGTCGGCCGAAGGGTATGGGCTGGGTCGAATGGTTTAGGTAGTGGGCCGATTTAGGCGGGTAGTGGGCTGGTCTTCGGGTAGTGAATTGGTTTCAACGAATTAAGCTTTAGCCCAAATGGTTTTAGGATTTAATTATTGACTGAATTAATATTTTGGGTTGCTCATTATTTGGGTGCCAATGGGCTGGTCCGAAAAACATCTGGGTTGATTGGACTCGGGTTTGGGCTAATATTGACTGAATGAAAGAAACAAATTGGGCTTCTAAATTTAAATAAGAGACCTATTTTAATTAACTATATACTAATGTGTGCTAAAACATCACCTAATATAAAAGTATGTATTTATTGGTGCTCGGATAAAAAATAAAATTATATGACGTCATAATAGCCGTGCGATAATATTTTTAAAGTTCAATCAGTGAATAAACGCTATTATTTAACTGCGCAAAAATAAATGCGATGCGTGTGCATAAGATGGTAAAAATGCTGAAATGATTATAATGCGAATTATAATAATACCGGTAATAATAATAATGACAAATAATAATAATAATAATAATAATGATAATAATAATAATAATAATAATAATGATAATAGTGGTAGTAGTAACAGTAATAAAGTGAAAATAATAACAGCAGTGACTACAATGGGATAATGAAACGCTGATATTAATAAGAAGCTAATAATCGTAGTAAAGTATAAATAATTATTTCTTAAGTTGCCAAAAATATTGGAAGCGTAGATAAATATTTTGGGGAAGACGGGACAAAATTGGGTGTCAACATCTCCTCCATAGATGAAGCGTTAGTTACCATTGCTTGCATAATTGTTGGGGATGTTGGAGAATAGCATGGATTGTCGCATAAGTTGATCTTTGACTGGCTTACTTCATGTGGTATGAGTGGAGAGGATCTGTCACTTGAAGTATCATCATCTTCCTTCATAGCAGAAATCTTGGATCCAGAGGGATCAAGTAGAGCTAGAGTCTTCTTAATCTTTTCAGCAATGCTGCTTCTTTCCTCCGATGCATTAGTAGAGGATCTTGCTTCTTTTGGGGGTGAAGACCCGAAAACATGAGTTGTTGCGGATGACGCTTGGAGTGCTTGTTGTCCCAACATGCTTGCTTTGCTCCTCCTAACTGGTCCAATGCTACCGAAGGTAATATCGAGGATGCTTTTGACATTAGCAGAGAACTTGGAGTTAGCAACCTTGGAGGAAATTGATTTGGAGTTGATCTTCTCTCAAGTCATTTCAATGTTCTTGAGCTTTGATGATCGAAAAGTTGAGATGAGAGGTAGACATTGTCCCACTGGCCGTGCCAGAATTTGTAGACAATAAAATTCGCGTCTCGAAAATAGTAATCACGACTGGAAAATATCGCAACAATCGTTATATTTGATTTTAAATATGAGTGTTACAATCTCTATGATTCCTCTTATTCGTCTATTCAATAATAAATTCAAGGGCTTTTGAGCTTGATCTTGAACTTGATGGATTTGATCTCGACTCATACTTGAATTCAAGGGGTTTTGAGTTTAATCTTGAATCTGGTGGTCTTGATCTTGAACTTGTGCTTGGATTTAGGGGCTTGAAGCTTGATCTTGAATCTTTGTCTGGATCTCTAGAACTTCTAGAGAAATACTTAAATGCTTTTAGCTTGTAGAGAAATCTGCGTCGTTTGATCCACGAGCTCTCGTTGGCTTCTTGTTAGAATTTCTGGTCCCTTTTACTAAATTATGAGGCCCCTATTTATAGTTGTAGGATTGAGGAGCTTTGATAAGGCGAACTCCTTTCGACCAATCAGATTTCAGTTGACATGGTGATATTTGATTGGTCAGAATATGTCACTTGCATATGTGGCACATCTTCATTAGCCTTTGATTTGACTAGGCATGATGCATCATTTTGACACGTGGCATGATCCTATTGGCTCCTTCGTTTGACTTGGCGTACCACGTCATTTGACACGTGGCCCCAAGCTGGGCCTCTTGGAAAAGACATCACTTGGGCTTAACAAAATGAGCTCGTCATTTATAGCCCAATTAATTGGGCTAGCCCAATGCATTTGGACCTTTATAATTAAATCCATATTTATTGGACTTAAACAATTAATCCAATTACATTAGCTCACGATTTATTTGGACTAATATATGTTAAATTTAATATAATCCAAAATTATTGTAAGGATTTGAATTTAATAAAATTTACACCACTACATATGCAATGTCTTTCGTGCTTTTGACATTTTCAATTATCTATCCATATGATATATTTTTATATTATATATGATGTTTTATTTTTTCCACCTATGTGTTTTACCTCCAATTTAAATAATGTTATATCTTATTATTGATTTTGATTTTAGTTCATTAACCTTTATAAATAATGTAATGTTTTTATTTATTTGTTACAAAATCTACTGTTATTACTTATAATGGTTTTTAATACATATTATCATTGATTTTAATTTGAGTTCATTAGCATGTATAATTTCTTGTGCTCCGATTTATGCTATTATCTGCTATTTTATGTGCTTTGATTATCCTGTGGTATATGTGTCGATTGCATTATTTTATTTTATATTATTGCTTTTCCATGTCGCTTTGATTTTCCTAGCCTTATCTGACTTTTTTTATGCTTTTATGCTTTTCTTGAGCCGAGGGTCTTTCGGAAACAACCATCCTACCTTGGTAGGAGTAAGGTCTGCGTACACTCTACCCTCCCCAGACCCCACGATGTGGGATTTCATTGGACTGTTGTTGTTGTTGTAGCATGTATAAATAATGCATTTCTTTTATTTATTTATTACAAAATCTTCTACTATTTCTTATAATTATTATTTTAACATATTATGTGCATTAAGTATATACTCCCTCTGTTCCATATTACTTGTCCACTTTCCTTTTTACACGCTCTTCAAGAAATCATAAATAAAAGTGTATTTTTACCACATTACCCCTATCTCTCTCCAATAAATTGCACTCTAATCAATATTGGTTACTTTAAAAAAACAATTAATGCTAGGGTCCAAATAGAAAAATCTTAATTAATTCTATCTTGGTTTTGTAAATGGACAAACATTTTAGGACTGATATATTTAGTAATGTAGACAACTAATATGAGACGGAAGGAGTATGTAAGTAGATATGAATATCTTTCGTTGTTGTGTACACACACAGGGGCATATCGGTAGACTCCTCACTCTAGATCATGTATAATAATACTACTTCCTCCAATCCAACATAAATGCATTTTTGTGACTTTATCTTTGATTCAGAATTTTTTTCACCAAGAGGTTATTAAGTAAAAAAATTCCAAGTTATCTTTCTTTTTATAGTTTTTTCAAATCCCAGCACTCGCCATTTCAACTTTAGTAAGACACTAGACGGCTTATGCCCGTGCGCACTTTAGATTATAGTGCATCTATGTGTATGTAGTTGTCTTTGAATAGTGATTATATATATATATATATATAGAGAGAGTATATGTTATGTTTAAAACATGATTAATATAACATTTTAGTTTGTGCTCCGTATCTAAAATTTTATTATATTAATGTTTGCTACGAATACAAAATCGGCAAATTTATTAATATTTTTTAAAAGAGAAGACTTGTTGTAGAAATTAATTTTCTATCTAAACGAAGAAATACTATTTTTTAATTGTTGGTAAATATTCTCGGTTTAGCTCATTTTACTTGTCATGTTGTCTTTTGCATTAAATTCTATCTTATTTTAAAATATAAATATTTTAAGTATATTTACAACAACAACAACAGCCCAGTGAAATCCACATCTTGGGGATTTTAAGTATATTTAGTGAACATAATAACTTGATTTTGTCAATATGGGATACTATGTTCAAAACACGATTAATACAACATTGTAGTTTGTGCTGCGTATTTAAAACTTTATTATATTAGTGTTTGCTACGAATACGCATGGTGTTTAATATGGGCCCACATTTTTTTTTTAACATTGTTTGTTTTTTAAATATGGAATTCACTTTTTTTTTTTTTTTCAATATTGCTTGATTTTGTTAATATGGGGTCCACTTTTTTTTTCCCTGTGAGTTTGGACGTGGTGGGTTCCACTTTGTTGTTAATACTGGATGATGTTTAATATGGGGCCCACAATGTGGGATTCATTTTTCTTTTTATATATATATTGCTTGATTTTGTCAATGTGGGATACTATGTTCAAAAAACGATTAATATAACATTGTAATTTGTGCTATGTATTTAAAAATTTATTATATTAGTGTTTGCTACGAATACGCACGGTGTTTAATATGGGGCCCACAATTATTTTTTTTAACATTGCTTGATTTTGTTAATATGAGGTTCACTTTTTTTTTTCCCGTGAGTTTGGATGTGGTGGGTTCCCATTTTTTTTAATACTGGATGATGTTTAATATGGGGCCCACATTTTTTTTTAATATTAGTTGTTGTTTAATATATATAGGGCCCACAATTTTTTTAATGGGCCTGTTTAATATGGGGCCCATTTTTTTATTTTTTTTTTTATATATACTCTGTTCAAAACACGATTGATATAATATTGTAATTTATGCTCCGTATCTAAAACTTTATTATATTAGTGTTTGCTAAGAATACAAAGTCTGCACTTTTTTTTTTTGACATTTTTTATTTTTTTAATATGGGATTCATTTTCTTTTATATATATTGCTTGATTTTGTCAATATGGGATACTATGTCCAAAACACGATTAATATAACATTGTAGTTTGTGCTCCGTATTTAAAACTTTATTATATTAGTGTTTGCTACGAATACGCACGGTATTTAACATGGGGCCCACAATTTTTTTTTAACATTGTTTGTTTTTTTAATATGGGATTCACTTTTTTTTTTAATATTACATGATTTTGTTAATATGGGGTTCACTTTTTTTTTTTCCCGTGAGTTTGGATGTGGTGGGTTCCACCTTTTTTTAATACTGGATGGTGTTTAATATGGGGCCCACATTTATTTTTAATATTAGTTGTTGTTTAATATATATGGGGCCCACAATTTTTTTTTTACAATTTTTTTTATGGGCCTGTTTAATATGGGGCCCAATTTTTTTTTATATGTACTATGTTCAAAACACGATTGATATAACATTGTAATTTGTCCTCCGTATCTAAAACTTTATTATATTAGTGTTCGCTACGAATACGCATGGTGTTTAATATGGGGCCCACTTTTTTTTTTTTTTACATTGTTTGTTTTTTAAATATGAGATTCACTTTTTTTTTATAATACTGGTTGGTATTTAATATGGGGACCACATTTTCTTTTTAAATATTAATTGTTGTTTAATATATATGGGATCCACAATTTTTTTTAGGGCCTGTTTAATATAGGGCCCATTAAAAAAAAATAATGAGGCCCATCAACGGACGACGAAGAGGGACGACCAAACTCCCTCTTCTCTTCTAAGTAGTAGTAATAAGTGAATATAGTCAACTAATCCTTTGATTAATGCTATTAATTAAATATTCTTAATGGTGTGCCACATACCAAAAATTCATTTATTTTTGGAATAGAGGGAGTACATTTCTAAAATTACTTAACTATGCATATGTGCACCCAAGCTCAAAGAGTCCTATGGGGCAATACTTATTGGGTGCACTTTTATAAATGAAATTGGGGTTTCAAATCCCACGTCTATCTTGTTGTTTTGCTTTTCGTTTTCTAGAATTGAGCCCCGAGATTCATATTTCACGTTTGACTTGTTGTATTTTTCTTTCTTTTTCTAGAATGGAGTCCACCCGTTAGGATGTGCATGTTTTGTGTCTCATCTTGTATTTTACTTAAGTACTTTTTTTTTTTTCTTTCTTTCTTTGCTTTCGAAATTCCCAAAATTGACACATTGAAATCCATATTCTTCTTCTGTCATTTTTTTCAAGTTTGTACAATTAAACCATTTGTTTATATTAAATTGAGCAGCAGTGAAGGATATAATAAGTCAATGGGTTCAATGATCAATCCTAATATTTTAGATACATAGTATATACTTATGTGAAAATTTTGAATAAAATTAGTTTTGAAAATATATTTCAAAGGGATACTGTTGAGTTCACGCTAAGACCTAAAGGTCACCCCGAAAACTAGTGTATCCACCTTCTTAAAATCCTAAATACACCTCTCTTATTCTCTATCAAGCCCTTAGCACAAAGCATTCTGCATCACAAAAAATCCATGAAAAAGCCGCATCCTAAAAGATGTAATATAGGCATCCTACACTGAATAGATTCTAGAATAATTTAAATTCATTTAAAGTATAATAGATAATCTTCTAGGAGCCTGAGAGTGGGACTTCAAATGTCTGGTTTGACAACTGGACAAGACTAGGGGCACATACTATATCATTCCTCATGATTTCCCAGTAGATGAAAGTGTGCAGGACTTGGAAGAACTAATAGTTGAAGGCAGATGAATGTGAACAAACTTCAGTAGTTATTACCAGAGGACATTGTGGAATAAATTACCTAGGAATTGGTAATACAAGAGAAATCATATCAATGGGACGAACCTTGGTGGATAATGACAAGTTCTGGTAAATTTTAGGTATGAAGTGCATGGGAATTGTTTAGAAAGAAATCTCTATCTTCTGATATTTATCAGAACATGTGGGTAAAAGGCTTTCCTTTTAAGATTTCTTTCTTCTTATGGAGATTATGGAAGTTCAAAGTTCTAGTTGGTGAAGTGCTTTCTAGTATTGGTGTAACGACCTGTTTGGCCGTTATAGCTCTTTTGGCACTTTCGCCACTTCCGAGCATTGATTGACTCACTTTTGACCCGAGGTTGACTTTGGGGCGAACGAACCTTTTCCGGAGTTTCGTCAACTCCGAGAGGTCCGGATGATTGTTTAGAATTTGTATGTATGATTGGTTCGGTTTCCAATGCATTTTGGTGCATCTCGAGACTTTGGATGGGAAATGGGAAGTAGGCACGGGTGGTTGGCTCAGTCAACGAGACCTTCGTTTGAAATTTTGAGATCACGAGTGCGTTTGTAGCGTATTTTTGTATGGGTTTAGGTGGTCAGGTTGTGAGCAGATGGCCTCGAGAATAACTTGAAAATCTGATTGAAGACTTAGAGAAATTCGAGAAATCTGGTGTCTGGTGCTCGCAATGGCGGCACCAGAGTCGCCCCGGCGGCACCGCTATGGCGGTGTGATGACCGCTGGGGCGGTGGTGGGAAATAGAGGCCCTACCGCTGCGGTGGTATCCCAGCCGCCGTAGCGGCACCGCCGTAGCGACACTCCCTCCGCCGTGGCTGTCACGGGCGGTGATATTTCATTTAATGTGACTTATATAAGTCTTAGACCCTCATTTATATCATATCTTGATATTGGAGCTTGGGAAAGCTGTTCTTGGGGATAATTTGAAGAAACTCTTGGAGGTAAACTTTGCCCAGTCCTTTACTCTTCCTTAATCACAATCATCTTAGAAGTCCCCTTTCCCTTTTACAATCCCTTAGAGTTGGAATTTGAAGAAGGGTTTTGGGATATTTTCCCTTAGGGTCCTATATGATAAATTGATGATGTTGATGCTAAAAATTGATGAATCTAAGCTTAGTAATCATATATCTTTCACTTTTAATGTTGAATTTCGAATTTGGAGAATTAGGGTTCATATCCAATTTGGGAGTTTTTACTAGAAATCAGATTTGGGGATAATTCTTGAGTTAAATCAATAATTAATGATGGGGTTATGATTACCTAGGATTCAATTTGGTATTTTACCTGTGAATTTCCCGTTTCGCCCTTGTAGGCCCGTTTTCCCAATTTCTAGGGTTAAATTGGACCTAATTGATATCATAACAATATTAGTATCATTATTCATGATTTATAATTTAGAATTCGATTATTCTTAGACTACTTTGGTTCTGAGCTTCAGAGGAAGGGCAAGGCGATATAGTGACTTGTTGGTGTTGCGGTTCGGCAGTCCAGGTAGGTTATGGTTTACCTTTAGTGAGACTTAATATAGTGAATCACATATTTAGATTATGATTTCGGAGACAACATGTGAACCTTCGGGTGTGAAGTTGGGATGGATATTGCCTTAGGTTAGGCCCTGATGTGTGTGGGGACTAGCCACCCCGTTATATGTATTTGATTGTTTAATTGTGTTGGCTTGATGCCATGTGTAATTGGTAGATAACGAATGTCGCTTGTTGTCCTGATTCGGATAGGATTGACATACCCGTTTTGGGTATTGTACTTTGATACATTATTGGCGTAACCACTGTTGGTACTTGAGTTATTGATATATGTTGGCATATCCACTGTTGGTACTTGAGATGTGATACATTGTTGGCGTACCCCCATTGAGGGACTTGTGATATTGAGCTTGCTTGTTGATGGTTGACATATACATTGCCCACATTCTCTCATAATTATCATGCATGGACGATATCCAGTGATGATCCAGTATCGTTGATTGAGCGAAACTGATATTTGACAAACTCTTTTACTTGAGCGATTGTGAAAAAGGCCGATATCTAAAGATCCATTCCGGAATCGTTGTTTATATGAAACTGATACTTGATAAACTCTTTTACTTGAGTGATTGTGAGGAGGACGATGTCCGAGGTTCAATTCCGGAATCGTTGATTTATGAAACTGATATTTGACAATTCTTTTGAGTGATTGTGAGGAGGCCGGTGTCCGATGGTTATATTCGGGCATCGTTGTTGCATGTCCGATTCTGATGTTATTCCGGAATCGATTGTAGTGCATGGGCTCCGCAGGTCCCCCAGAGTGGTGTCGGTGAGACTCCCCCTGTGAGCAATTAGCCAAGGTCCTGTCTGTCTGTTTGGAAAAGATCCTGGACGGGTGGCACTTAGACTTCGCGAGTCATGCTGGGTTGTGCTATCGAGACGTCGATATTTTCGTCCAGAGTGCATATGTACGTCTCATTTGCATAGCATGGCATGGTATCACGTTCATACCATTATTGCATTGCATTGCATTATGACTTGAGTGAGATGTTGTGATGACTGTATTGTGACGATTGTTTTGTTGATGATTGGACTATGATGATTCTATTGTGGTGATTGTTTCAGGATCGGATATACTCAGACTTATTATATTGGGGTTTAGATACTTACATAGGTGTTGACGGATACTCGGTTAAGATTATATTGTTTCATGCGTGATTGGTTTACTTGTTTATCTGCGTTATCTTTTGAATTGTGTTAACTACGCTTAGTCGGCTTATGATGCCTACCAGCACTATTGTTTGTAGTGACCTGCACTTGCTGCATTCTTTTATGAATGCAGAGTATCAGGCCGGATCTACTTCTCTGACTTGTGGCTGATCGACTCCTCAGCTTCCACTTGAGTTTTTCAGAGTGAGCATGGTGTCCGTTGAGTCTTCTATTGCTTATGTCTTACTTTTCACTCAAGACATGATTTGAGACATTCTATGTATTATTATTCAGACCTTAGTATTCGGAGTTAGATGCTCTTGTATGACCAAACCAGATACTGGGGTGGATTCATTTACTTTCACACTTATCTATATTATATTATATTGTGAGACTCACGTCATTTTACTTCTTCCGCTATTATTTTATTGATAGTGAATGTTGAGTTAAGGGTTCGCTTACTGAGGTGGGAAAGGTAGGTGCCCGCATGACCTAGGCTGAAATAGGTCGTGACAATTGGGATAGAGGTAGAGGCTAGATGTTGATGTTATAGGGATGATCAGTCTGAAACAATTGATCATTTGTTTCTTACAGGATCAGTAGCAACTGAAGTTTGGATATACTTTAATGCAGCTGCATATATTCATGGTACATTAGCGTTGTTGAAACGGGATATTCACTTAAGCACATCTTTACTGTAGTGTCAGCTATAATAGTTTGACAAATTTGGAAATAGAGAAAAACTATGTTACATGGTGGTTAAATGACCATCAACAAAGTTATCTATGAGATCAATATGAACATTCATCTTTTGTGTAGAGTTAGATTCCCTTGGCAGCATAACATGTCAAAGACTCTACCTCAAATCATTCAACTGTTTGAAGATTATAGGCCCATAATTAGTTGCAGAATGGTGAAATGGATTCTTCCTTTGGACGGATGGTATAAATGTAATTCTGATAGCGCTTCTAGAGGAAATCCAGGGCCAAGTTCAGTGGTATTTACTGTCAAAAATCAGGTAGGGTATCTAGTATATGCTGCAACAAAGAGAACAGGTGATGATACAAACTTGGTTGCTGAGGCATTAACCTTCAAGATGGGATTGAGATATTGCATTACTCATCATTGTACTCCATTGGTAATGGAAACATATTCTATGGCAATGAAGTTAATTTTAACAGGAGAATGGGAGGTGTCTTGGAGTATTGAAATGGTTGTGCAAGACATTAATCTACTCAGAAGGGGTCATATTTTTTTAACTAACTTTGTATTTGATTTTGCAGGTGAACATCAATTTAACACATTCAATGATCTTCCTCTGAAGGCCAGAAAAATCTTGAACACTAAGAAAGTTCAGATTCCTTATTTCAGATTCAGAACTGCTAAGGATCAGGGAATAAACACAACATGAGGCTAGCACTATATATGAGCAATATAGACTCAACTTAAAAGTTGATTGGCCATGTATCTCTAGCAGCTAGGGGTGGGCATGGTACGGTATATATCGATTATCATATCGAAATCGAAATTTTTTATACCGTGGTTTTGGTATTATGGTATTTGGTATGCACTTTTGGTATTCGGTACGGTATTTGGTATATCTTTTTGGGATTCAGTACGGTATTTGGTGTTTATAAAAAATATACTGAAATACCGAATATCATACCGAAGTATATAGTTACATATACAATTCATATATATTTGTATTAAAATACTAACAACTATATAATCTCGTATTAGTACAAAATTAATTGTTTAGATGTTGGAATTTTGACTAATTAAACTTGATTGAAATGTCTTTTTTGTCTAATTAATTTACGAAGGGGATTTCTTGTACTTTCTTTTGAATATTTTTACATGTGTAAGGTGTTAGCACGACATTATTGAGACATTTCTTAAATAGCCGACGTCATAATTCTCTATTATATGAGTATATATAAGTCGAAATCGAACAAACTATGGTTACCAATTTACCGTACCGTAAAATACCGAAACCGAACTTCAAAATACCTAATCATACCAAATTAATTTGGTATGGTAACGGATTAATGGTATAGTTTTTTAAAAACCGAAAACTGAAATTACCAAACTGAAGTTTCTAATACCCCTACTATCATCAATTGGAAATGATTGAAAACCTTTTTGGTTTTGTAACAATGTGTGGCATTAGCATGATTTCATGCTCATTCTGTTGTTACATTACCAAATTTGCTTAACAGTACTTTCTGGCAAATATTACTTATATGGCACAAAGTTAATGTTGATGAAGATTGCTACTGAAGCTGTATTATGACAGGATAAATTTTACTCCATCCTTGATAGCATGAAGTTTACTTCTCTAGACTATTGATCCATAGTGTTACGGTTCACTTTTACATGGGCGCATAAAATTTATTACGACGTTGTTGGTGCTCTAATTGGATTTTACTATTTTTAGAGTCGCCACCTAATTTATTAAGGGAAATTAGGAAAACCGGGTTAAAAAGGGTTTATCAAATAAGAGAAAAATTCTTTTTGACTAAAGTTTGAGGTAAGGGTTCTGGTGATCCCCTAGGGAAGGTTTTACGCACCCTAGTATTAAAGAATCGTAGAATACGGTTGACCTACGAGCTTTAATGTGTGATTAACGTATTATCTGCTTAAAAGTGTTTAGTCTTTTCCGCAAAATGTCATTCGTTTCTTTATCATAAACTCAAGAAAATTTTTGACAAAAAGTGCCCTTTGAAAAGGGATTTTTGGGTTCAAAAATCCACATAAGTATTCAACTCACTTTATTCCGGACTAAGACACACCCAAAATTTCTCCCGAGTAGAGTTGCTACTATTTTAGTCCTAATAAAATAAGTTTAGGGTTTATGGGTTTTACACATATAATATAAGAAAGTATGGAGTATATCTCCGGTTTTGTACATATATATATAAGGAAAAGTGAGAGTGTTTTTACTTAAGTCCAATTTTATTCGCTTTGAAGCCCATAAGTCAATTTGTATCCCAACCAAATCCATCTTATCCTTAAGTCCGGTCCAAGTAAATTTCCCTCTGATTTTGTCCATAAAGTTTTGGGCTTTTGGCCCCGAATGTATTTATTTTTCTAAAAATTACTCAAGTCCCAACCATAATAAATTCTCTTTGCTTTTCTGGAAATTTTTCTAAGTTTTGATCTCTTATTCTCAAACTTTTTTAACCCAAGTTTAAAGAGTGTCTATCATCATTTACAATCACAAAACTGTCCTCAAAACCATTTTTTCCGTCTTTTAGCACAAATCAGATTTAAAGTCCAGCAATTACAGTTCTCAATAACGGGCTTAAGGCCCAAAACAATTTCAATCATTGCCATTTTTATTACCAGGTTTTTTTACAAAGGGCGGAGGGCCCAATTTATACTTAGTATTAATTTAGAAATCATTTAAGCTTAAAACATAAGTGACTAGTTTTATACTTAAAAAATTGGTTAAATACCAATTTCATGCAAAGTTGGAATTTAGTCGAGTTTGAAAATGATTTTTGTGTGGACGACTTTCCTAATAATACTACATTTTCCCTAGATTCTAAGCATATAAAGGGTTTCACTATATACGTGAGTTTTACAAATTACATTACACGCAATATAAAGAAAATGAGGAAGAGTTAGGCTGGTGAGCCTACCTAAGCCCACCAGTGAACTATTTTTACCCATAGCTGGGCCTTCAAGTCATTTTCACCCATGACTGGGCCTTCAAAGTAAAAATATTTGCTTTCCTTTCCAATCGGACTCGATAGAAGAAGGTGAGCCGGGCGTCAGGCCCAACAGGTTTCAAATGCATAGAGGCGGCCCAAGTGGCTTGGTACAATCACATAGGACACAAAAATAGATAAAGATTAGGAAATGTTCGAGATTTGTATACCAAACTATGATAAGGAGTTATCCATACACATATATGCAATCATATACTTAGTCAATCAAATTAGAATGGCATGAAGGTCTGGCCCAAAACACAGATGACCCAATTGGACCCACTACTAAAGGAAATAAAGAAAAAAGCAGAAAGCCCACATGTTATTGGAAGGGAAAAATAGACAAGGAAAGAAAAACAAATAGAGGCCCAATACATTGAAGTCAAATAAAGAGATATACTCATACTATGTTTTAAAACAACATGGTCCACAGATTAATTACAACGGAGGATATACCTCATATATACTAGGTACAGAGACTCATATACACCTAGGGTATACAGAGCTCTTGAGTATACTTAGTATATTCTGGGTATACCTTCTGTATACACAATTTACACTCAAATAGACCATTGTACGAATTCTTAAAAGGATTTATCATGTCATAATACATCTAAAGGAATTTACAAGACATCATACCAGTGATATGCCTCACATATACCTTACAATACAAACCCTTATATACCAAAGGTACACAAAAGTTGTACTTCCTAAATATATTTAAGTATACCTCATACATATTCAAATATTGACTCCTATATAGACATAAACAACATGAGTATTTCAATTTATTTGACATGAATAGGGGGCTGTTTCTAAATATACAAGTAATATTCCACAAAAAAAAGGGACACAATACTGAACAAAATAATCAACCATACACACATAAAGGGTCCATATTTAACAGGGCACACAATAGATGCTCAGGAAAACAGAAGAATGCACCGAAAGATCAAAGAGAAAAGTGCGAAATGAGATGAATTGAACCACATGTTTAAACAACACTTAAATGTTTCGGGGGTCATACATAATGTAGGCTCACAGGTCTCCTTTATGACACCTAAACAAACAATACTAAGTGGTTCTCTTTCATAGGGTTACAGGAAGAAATTAAGCAGGCATGGTTTCATAGGAGGGACAATTAACAACATTTTTTTTTAAACTCATACAAGCACAATAAAATCTTGTACAAAGGTGTACCCCCATTTAGCTCAGACAGTGTTAATAAGCCAACATAAACAGATTCCACGATTGGTTGGTGTGGTATTCAAAATATACTTCTTGTATACTCCATGATGTATATATGTCATGTATATTTTGTATATATATTTAGTAATGGCATGTATATCAGCAACAAACAATGGAAAGGGGGTGGGATTTTTCATGGTGGTAAACTCAGCAAGGCAGAATCTAACAACTTCAAACAAGTAACACACAACTTTTGTTAAAAGAGAAAACCCAAGATTCATAACACTTTTTTGAAATGAGACTTAAGCTTTAAAAACTACTTCAACAACAATGGATTACTTTGACATATTAATCCTTGTACTTATCCTAGAGGGTCCCATAATGTGTGATTCACATAGGGGAACCCCAGCAACCAAAGATGAAAAAAGGACTAACTGAGCTTGACTAGAAACTCTAAGTATTGTCCCTTTCCTTCTTGATCCTGGGTAAGTCACACCCATGATCCTTCACATTTTAAGTGATCACCTCTTACTAATGTGACCTTTAAATCCTACTTCATTTACTCAAGTATAAATAGAGTCTTGGCTATGTTCATACTAAGTGTGGGTACTCAAAACAGACAACAACATATTCTCAAGGAAATATTACATAAAATTTTAAATAGGAAGGGGCATGGATACTTTGACAAACCACAAGTTAATGCAAACAAGAGGTTCAACACCAATACTTAACAAGGTAATACAGGATATCAGTTTTGTTTTTAGTTAGGCCAGATTCCAAAGGAAGTAATAATGCACTGTTGATTCATATGGTGTAATCAAGATATTTGCAAATACTTAGAGGAAAAGGCACCATTTAAAAGCACACAAGAAACACAGTCAATAAGCTACAGGTTTGTAGTTAATTAAATGAAACATGTATGGCACCTTTTAAACAAACTTACAAACTTAAACTAGTGAACATGATTTAACTATTACTAACACACAGACTCTACTTAATCAACTACAACTCATGATTTATCAAACTTGAATGAAACAAATATGGATTAGATAGTCGTAAACAATCAATTAGGTGTATGAGCATGGTTAAAAATATTATGAGCCAACTAACCTTAAAATAGTTAAGTAACTAAACATAATTAACAGACTATAGGTCAACTAATCTCAAAGCAGGTAAGCACTTTTGATATGATCAACAGAAACTACAAAATCCTAATCCTAATTAAGCACAGAGACATGATTATCAAAGACTACAAACACCTAATCCTAGTTAAGCATATTGGCAGGATTAACTAACTACTAATCTAGACTAATAGATGACAAAGTAATGTAAATTCTAACTAAGCAACATGATTAATACTAAGAAACTACAGAATTACACTAAAGCAAACTTAGACTAAGATTAACTAAGCCCTAAAGACTATATAGAACAGAAAATAAATCACATACAAGCAGTTTAAAACACAAAATAATAAAATTAACTAAAGGAAAGTGGATTACCCTTTTTGAGTGCAGCCTTTATCGAGATTGAACCTTCGGAGACCTTTTTTGCTCCTCAACCTCACAACTCAGCCACACAAACAAAGAGAAAGAAAAATTATTTAAAATTTTAACTTAACCCAAAATTCAAAGTTTCAAAGCAATTTGCCAAAACTTAAGAAAAATCGAGTTTTAGGTGAATATCTGTAATATTCGAGCCATGTCTTGTGAAATGTGTGAAATGTGTGATTTGAGAAAAACCTAATCTCAAACGATGTGGAACGTCATCAACTTTGGGAACAAAATCCCTCAAATCCTAGCATCAACGGCTAGGATCTAAACCAAACAAAGTGTGAAGGGTCAGATTTGACCCAAAATAAGGTAATCCAACAGGTTCTTCATGAACCAATTAGGATTGAGGGATTCAAACGAGTCGAGATAAATCCCATAATGGGATTTGTACTCCTTTTACCATAAAAAGCAGAAAAATAAGAAAAAGGGGGAAGGTAATACCCTGTTCGGTTGCGATATGGTGGAAAGAGGGAAAAGCATTTAATTTCTCGAAATCGGCATACCACGACTGATAAATCCTGCCACACTCTGAAACTTTGCCATTTTCAGGCATGCATGACTGAGGAGAGAGAAGTCGCCTAGTGGCGGCTAAGGTTTCACAGTGGAAACCCTTCCTCAAGTTGAAAATGAGGCAAAAGACGTGTTTGGCCTGAATGGCCTCTACATATATTTTCGTCAAATGGGTCGGGTCTGGCCCTGGTTTGTGCTG
The DNA here is from genome assembly GCF_019175385.1 of Lycium barbarum. NCBI lineage: Eukaryota > Viridiplantae > Streptophyta > Magnoliopsida > Solanales > Solanaceae > Lycium > Lycium barbarum. Next base: position 132,732,554 of record NC_083337.1, on the reverse strand, counting down.
GACTCAGCCAATTTGTAAAAGGATAAAGCAGTATCCCATTTTGTTGCATATGTATATTTGATATACATATGTGTATATGTATACTGTCACGACACAATTTGGGACCGTGCGGACACCTACCTTTCCCACCTCGATAGGCGAACCTTCTTATTTATTATTCACATCAATAAAATAACAATTCATTTTAACAGATAAATAATTAAGAATAACAGCTGAACTTCGAAATACATTCATTAACTCAAAGTTTACGTGATTACAACAATACTTGATTACAGACTCGATACAAATTCCCACGACCTGGTCTAGACTAGTATAAGAGCGACTAATAATTTTAGAATTTCCACTACACTCTAAGACTCAACTGCCGTCTCGGATGAAGTGGTAGGAGGCCTTCCAGATAGGCACCACACATTTCCACTTCACATCAAACCAAATACCTGAAACAATCTACACCCAAAAAGGGTGTAGTAAGTGCAATATCAGTATAAAACACACGTATTAAGTAAGTATCATAGGCCGACAATGGTTAGTAACACATATCAGTAAAGAATTCACAGAAAAACATGATGACAACTCTACCAATTCATACATCTATCTATCGCACAATTGTAATGACCCGCTCCATCGTTACGATTAATTTCAAAATATTCATGACACCGGCTCCTGATGACATGCTTGAGCCTTCCCTTGCAACTTGGGAACTGTTAACTTGATCGGGAAATCGTATGAGTTGCACGTGAAGAATTAGATCTGGGCCCTCGAGCCCAGTTTTGGTCACTTCAACGCCAGCCAGGCCGCCCAGCGATGCCGCAGCAGCGGCTTGGCACTCGCAAAAGCGGCGTAGTACAGAATCCTCATTGACCGCCCCAGCGATCATTTTGACGCAGAAGCGGTGGAGAGATTGCCCCAACAGTTACGTACCGTGATTCTACCTATTTAAGTGACATTTCGGGATTTGGCTTTATCTTTTCAAACCCTAAAGGGTCCAGCCGCCCCTGAGGCAGTTTTGGAGCCAAAAATGATGTTTCCTTGTGGAAGGTTATTCCCCTAACTTCTTCCATCACTCTTCCTAGTATTGATTCTCATCAAAGGTCATTTGCCTAGAATCACAAATGGGCATCTCAAACATCTTAAGTTCCCAAAAAGATGAATCCTTTGTCCTCTTGGTATAAACCCTTAGATTATTTTCCCTTTTGTTCATTTTCCCCACTTAAATTTGGATTTAATCCTTATTATCCCATTCAAAACACAAATGAGTCTCTACCTTGGATTTTGAAAATGGGTTTCTTGGAGAATAAGTTTAAATGGCGAATTGACCAAACTAGTGACTTGAGTATAGCCATGTTTCTTCTAAATAAAGGTTGATTGATCAACTAGCGTAGTGAAAGTGAACCTAAAGACGGAATAGACTCTGTATCTACCTTATCAATATTGGAGTCCTCGATAAACGCGCTAAATAGTGAATACTACTCTTGAGCCTCATGGGTGTTATATCCCGTGTTTTCACACGTTTGGAAAAATTCGATAAATAATGGATTCTTGAGATACGAGGTCAAATTTGATATTTTGTTGAACGTAGGAGTTATGCATGAAAGAATAGAGTCATGAAAGTGTGGGACAAGGTTAAGGGTAATTTTGGAATTTTGGAAATTAGTTTCGGGAATTATAAAATACGATCCATAAGTTATTGGGCTCAAAAATTGAATTGTAAGTGAGGCCCAAAAAGGGGTGTATGGCCGGCCACATTAGGCCATGATCCAAGCCCAATTTTAGTTGGTCATGTGCTTGGTCATGTGACCAAGCACTTCAACTACATATACCATAGAAGACTTAAGAAATTAGAGATAAGAACAACAAAGAAAATAGAAGAAGAGAAAGAAGACCATTTCGGGTTTGAGGTGCAAAAATAGCCACCATAAATATTGTTCTAAAAATTCAATTCTTGTTGTTTTCCTACTAAGTCAAGGTTCCTTTGCATCTTGATATAGTTGGTTTGGAGTGGGAAGCATTAGATTCCTCAAAGTGAACACAAGTTCAAGTGATGAAGACTTGAAGAAAAGGTAAGAATTTCTACCTTTTTATTGTGTTATGAAGTTTTGATTGTGTTGTAGTATATAGAAATGTGTTGATTGTATGGAAAAATGGAAGTTTGCAATGTGGGTTTGGTATATGGCTTGTAGCCGTGTGTATATATATGTTGTATAGCCAAGTTGTGTTGAATTTATGTTATATTCTAGTTGTAATTGTGATGAAATGCATATGGGAATTGAAAGTTGGATGAATTTAGTTGATATGGAAAAATAAGCATATGGCCGTGTGGTATATTTGGCTTGGGAATGAAATGGATTAAGTTGTTTAGTGTATTGGAGTGTTGTTGTAATGCTTGGCATGGAAATGAAGTTAGAATGATATAAGTTTGTATTGAATTGGAATGTAAACACTTATGTCGTTTTAGTATGATTTTCCGACATTAAGGAAATGAAGTTGTTTGGTTGTGAATTAAGATGATCATTGATGAATTTGGAAGTTGGAAACTTGTTATGAAGTTGTATGCCAAAGATTTGGTGTTTTGCATAAGTTATGATTTTGGCGGAAAGTTGTATATTATGTATATCGAGTGTATATCTTAAGGAAAATGATATGAAATGTCTCTAAATCTATATTGTGATGATCTTGAGTGATAATGGATGTGAAATCATGATGTTAGTTCGAAAGTTTGGGTTGAATTGAAGATTATGTCAACTTGTGAGAAAAATGACTAGTTGAAGGATATTTGTGTTTTTAATGTTCATTGTTGATATTGTTGTTGTCGTTTGGGTTGTTGTTGATGATTTATAGCCGAGTAGAATTCTCGGGGTGCTATATGTATAGGGGAAGTGCTGCCGAAATTTCGGTAGCCAAATATGCATTAAGTTGGAACTTTGGTATTCATAGCTTACAATTGGTAAACTTGACCAATTGCAGTTTTTTTGACGAAACGGGAAGTGAGTTTGGAAAGGCTTAAGGAGCGTGAAAGGTATGTAAAGCAAACCCAATTCTTCCCTTGGCATGCCCCTAGTGTGTTAGGGTCGGATCCGGGCCTCGAAGGACCTCTTGGCCCTCGGAATCCGCAAGACAAAATTTTAGTTTTTCCTTCAGTAGAATTGAACCATTTTGATACGCTTTTTCTGAAATTATGCAATTTTGCTCTAAATGATTCAGAAAGTCATAGAATGTTTGTATAACCTTTTTAGGTGATACTATATGCTTAGAGGGCACAATTTGAGCCCGCCGCCTTGTTTGTCCCAAGGCGGGCCCGCTATTTACGGTTTTGCCCCTAATGTGTTAAAGCTTCCTTTTTAAGCGATTTTTGAAAGAAATGTTTTAATTACCCTACTAATCGCTTAATGAATATTATTTTAAATATTCTGTTAAATATTATAAATTATTTTGACACTCGGAATGACTTCGGGAAAGTTATACTTCTGTAATTTATTATGATATCCGAAATACATTTATTATGATTCCGTCCGACTCCATTTGATTTGTTTGTCTTTGCTACGCTTCATCGAGTCTTTGAAAACATTTATGATATTTTTAAATTGCATTAGTATCTCACTACTCCATTCGTGGATGTCCCAATGTTTCCCACACTGAGCCCGGGCCAGGATATGTTGTCAAGCGTAATTCTCTGCATTGTTCGCCGCGCCCCGATGTGAGGGGGCAGGTATACGCGTACATGGGTCTGTGGAGTATGATGTGCCATGTCCGCCTATTCTGATCTGATCTGTTATGGCCATTCTGATATGACATTTTATGATACGGGGCCACGCCCCTTTTTCTGATTCCTCTGTATAGTGGCACCAGCGTCGGGAGGGTGGCCACATTCTGTCTGCCGAGTCCCGTGTCAGGGACCGGATATGATATGATATGACATATGTTTCTGTACGCATTCTGTCTGTTTTGGAAATATGCATTTGACACTCTGGATTCTGTACTCATTTTCTGTAACCATTATGATTTGACTTCTGTGATTCCGCTTTACATATTCAGTACATATTTCGTACTGACCCCCTTTCTTCGGGGGCTGCGATTTCATGCCGCGCAGGTACTGACGACAGGTTCGCTGATCCACACGTTTAGGATCCTATTTCTGCTATTTGGGGCGCTCTCTTCTACAGAGCCCATCTTTTGGTACAGTCTGTCACTGCTATCTGGATATGTACTTTGTTCAGGGTATGACGGGGCCCTGTCCCGTCTTATGATTATGATATGTTCTGTAGAGGTCTGTGGATACATCTGTGTGGGTTCTGTACATATGTTTGGGATATTCTGTTCTGTGATGGCCTTATCGGCCTATGTGTGCCAAGTCTGTTTTTCTGCTAAATTCTGTAGCGACCACTAATATTATTATTATATTATTATTCTGTTAATATGCTAATTTGGGGTATCGGGTACGTATAGGTGCCCAGCTCGGGCACTGGTCGCGGCCCACGGGGTTGGGTCGTGACAATGGGGGTCTCCAAACTTCTTGTGTGGTTGCACTATGGTGGTCAAATTGAAGAATCAACGAATGTTCGTGGCACCCGCTCGACCATGAGGTAGGTTATGACTTCCTTTCGGTAGACTCCGATTTGTTTTCTGTATTGTTGTATAGAAGAATCAGAGAATGCATGCGTAGGAAATCGGAGATTTAGGATGGAATTCTAGGTTGGTATTGTGTGTGACTTGTTTGTTTAGGCTTGTGGCCTGTAGACTCCTTAGGTGTTGATATGGTTTATTTCTCGATTATTGGTGGATTTATGCGACTTGGGAGTAGCGGATGAAATCTATTTTTTGCCTAACGATGAGAACTTATTGTAACACGTGATTACTCGTAGTGAACTTAAATGCTTAATGAAATGATAAAATATACTACGGTCGCGAATGAGTCCCAAATCAGTGGTGGTGAATGACTAGGGTGTGATTGAGAAACTTGTTCTAAGTAAATAGGCTGGGCTAGGGAAGTGGTAATAATGTATATTAATTGAATGATCTATTGGTATTTGGACTAGCCATCCCGTTATGTATGCTGATTGTTCCATTGTGATGGCTTGACGCTGTGAGTAGTAGGAGATATCAGAATCTGTGTTACTGTCTTGACTGAGATATGATTAATAACCGTTGTTGGTATTTGCAATTATGATACATTGTTGACGTACCCGTTGTTGGTACTGGTGATATCGGTATATTGTTGGTATACCGTTGTTGGTATTGTGATATGATACATGGTTGGCGTGCCCCTTTGTTGGTACTTGTGATATTGAACTTGATTGTTGATGCTTGATATACACATTTCACGCATTCTCACACATTCATGATGCATGGCCGATACCCGGTGATGATCCGGTATCGTTGATGGAGTAAACTGATATTTTGATAAACTCTTTACTTGAGTAATTATGAAAAGGCCGATGTCCGAAGTTCAATTTCGGAATCGTTGATTGTGTGAGACAGGTACTTTACAGACGCTTTTACTTGAGTGATTGTCAGATGGCCGATGACTGATGATCTATTTCGGCATCGTTGTTGCATGGCTGATTCCGATGATATCCCGAAATCGTTGTTAGTGTATGGACTCCTTGGGTCCCCGGTTACATGTGCTCTGTATTGTTGACTTGTGCTTGTTGGATTACTCTAGGATATGTTGTGAATTGTTCTAAGTGAGGTAGAATGAGGACGTTATAACGATAAGCCTACCCCTAAATTTAAAATGAACAACCAGGAATTTAGGTATTGGAAATATGTGTGAAGTGATTATGACTTGTAATTTCATTAGCGTATAGTTGTGGCCTAGAGCATAGCGATGTATTGATTGATTTAAGTGATTATCAGTGTTATCTGTGAATTCTCTTACCATTATGTGTTACTAACCATTGTCAGCCTATGATGCTTACTTAGTACGCATGGTTGTACTGATATTGCACTTGCTACACTCTTTTGGGGTGTAGATTATTTCAGGTGATTGATCGAAGTATATGCGGAGTTACGCGGTGCTTGTCTAGAAGGCCTCCTCCCATTTCATTCCGGGATTGGAGGTAGAGTCTTAGAACATAGTGTCATTCTGAAATTTACTTAGTCTCCCTTGTATTAGTCTAGACCAGGTCATGGGAAATTGTATCGAGTCTGTAAATATGTATTGTTGAAATTATGTAAACATTTGAGTTAATGAATATATTTACAAAGTTCTGCTGTTATCCTTAAATATTTGTCAGTTAAATGGATTGTTGTTTTATTGATGTGAAAAATGAATGAGAGGGTTCGTCTGCCGAGGTGGGAAAGGTAGGTGCCCGCACGTTCCCAAATTGGGTCGTGACAACAATTTACAACAATACCATTTCTGTCATTAATTTCACTACAGTACTCATCAATCCGACTCATAAAAATCTTGTCACTTCTGTAACATTTTTCTTATCTCTTAATCATTCGTTTAGCATAATGGTCAACTCATCACTAGGACACCCATTATCCTACAACACATAAAGACTGAACACACAAATAAGATTCCGGACAATCTATAGCTACTTCATCAAGTACAATGACGAATCCAAACCCAAACACTCATCATTACCTAATTAGGGCAACTAGCCCGATTATGCCAAGTCTGAGTATGTAGACAAGTAGTTTTTTACCCTCCCCGAGTTGTTTTACACGATGTTTAACATTAAATATTTTTTTTTCGGCTTAATCTTACTATTCTGGAATTTATCTCATTTTAGTTGTTTTTTTGTTTGTGTGAAAATTTTAAAAAATATAATACAAAAAATAGAGTCATATTTAAGATAAAGAGAAAATTTCAAAAAATATTCTTTTATTTTTAACCGGATTTAAATGTATAAGTTTGTATTTTTTTTAGTCTAAAATTAGGTAGTTAATATGCTTATAAGTGGATTTAGATTTTTATTAAAACAAAGAAAAGACAAAAAAAAGAACCAACCAAAAAGTTCCACCTCATAAGATTCCTTCCAACAAACTAATTCCTCCCACTCCATTTTACAATACACGTTTTCATACACCTGCACATATACACCATCACAACTTGAGCACATTCCATACGTGGGGCCCACTAGGATTTTTCTTGCTCACTACTTCACTCTTCTACACAATATACACATCACACGAAAAGGGCACAAGAAAAAAAAAAGATATTAAAAGGAGGAGAGGGCACGTGTGTAACGACCCGTTTGGTCGTTTTGAGCTTTTGACTTCTTTTCCCCAAAATACCCTTTCATAGCTTTAAAATGGTATTTTTGACTTGCGAGAATAGGTGGCACAGTTATTTAATTGGCGGGTAATTTTTTTAAAATTTATTTAATGTATGTGAATATTTGATTGACGGGGATTTTACTTGCACGCATATAAGGTATAAGTTGGTGAATAATGTAATTGACTAAGTGGGTCAAGACTACGTTTTATACATATTGGTTGAGTAAAAATAAAAGTTATTTTGGATAATTAATTTAGTTGATGGCTAGTGGGCCAAGTCCACCTTTCATTTAAGGTAAAACTTCTCAAATGACTACCTTATTGTAGCTTCCTACCATTTGTAGCTACCCTTTTTAATATTACCATTCATAGCTAAAACTCAGCTGATTTGTGTATGTTTTTGCATGTATTTGTTGCCAGCAAATACATGAGCATGCGGTAAAAAAAAAAGGAACAGGCTCCTTTATTTTAGCCTGTAACGGTGGTGGTATTAAATGAGAAATTAAGATATTTTTTACCTTCTTTTCCACAGAATCAGCTGTAATATTTCCTTTCCTTACACGTATCTCTTCTTCCATGCATTCTTCAACATTCAAAACGTAAAAATTCAAATTTCAAATTAAATCTTCAACACCTCTGAAAATACATTAACAAAACAAACACGATCAATCATCAGGTAATTAGTGCAAAAACACCGTTTTGATTTCACAAATTTCGTCTATTCAAGTTGTATTTATGTGATTTCAATTTTTTTCTTGGAGCATAATGTCAAAGTTGTTTTATTCTTCTGATTTTTTTTTTGATTTCTATCTTTATAACTGATATTCTTAAATAATGATGTAATATCATTGTATGCGTGTCAATGAATGAATAATGCTCTTGAAAATTACGGTTGAAAGTATTTTAATGTACATGAATGGTTAGGAATAAAAAAAAATCCAGTTCATATCTTTTATTTTTCTGAATCTAAATGGCATAGTATAATGCATGATCAGCTAAACTATGTATTTCTGAAGTGTAATTCAATATGTGTATGTTGTATTTGAATTATTTGAATTATTAGTGAGCTGCAAATCTAATTTGTATAAATTGTTCAAATTTGAACGTGAATCTTATGTAGGGCATACATATTACAGGTTTTATGTTGAGACAGTGATTCAAGGATTGTTTTTTATATATATAAAATGGCCAATATTTCATCGTTGATTAGACACTATGGTATTTGGAACGACGAGAATAAATACGCCAAACAGTATGTTTCCCTGTTTGATCAGCCGGACATTCAACCGAAGTCTTCGGTTCTCCTGAAAGATCACCTGCTTCCGCAATCTCTTCGGTTGAAGCTTTCATCGTATCGCCGGTCTCATTGCCAATACCAACTTGAATATCCAGTGCAAGACCCTTTTCCTTATAAAAAACACAGGCCAAAAGTCTATAAAGTACATTAATCTAATAGATAAAAAACTATATTAAATACATAAATACATGAGAAACTATTTGTTGAAGATGTCCAAAAGCAGTAAACAAATACATAAGGAAAACAGTGAACAATCATGCTGTTAAACAAACAGTACACAAAAAATACATGACACTACTGTTTTTCATATCAATATCAAATACATAATATTTTAAAGACCAGTAGATCCCAAATTTTCATCATACCTGAATTATATATTTTTAAAAATAACATATAAACATGAGTAAAAAATGGTAAATACATTAAAAAAAAATATACCTCTGTTGGATCAGCCGGACGTTCAACCGAAATCTTCGGTTCTCCTGAAAGATCACCTCCTTCCGCAACCTCTTCAGTTGAAGCTTTCATCGTATCGCCGCTCTCATTGCCAATACCAACTTGAATATCCAGTGCAAGACCCTTTTCCTTATAAAAAAAACACCGGCCAAAAGTATATAAAATACATGAATATAATAGATAAAAAAAACTATATTAAATACATAAATACATGAGAAACTAATTGATGAAGATGTCCAAAAGCAGTAAACAAATACATAAGGAAAACAGTGAACAATCATGCTGTCAAACAAACAGTACACAAAAAATACATGACACTACTGTTTTTCATATCAATATCAAATACATAATATTTTAAAGTCCAGTAGATCCCAAATTTTCATCATACCTGAATTATATTTTTAAAAAAATAACATATAAAAATGAGTAAAAAATGATAAATACATTAAAAAAAAATATACCTCTGTTGGATGCACATCACCCGTATCAGTCTCCATGTGAATACCGTCACCATGGTCCATGTAACCATCAGCTTCTTGATGTATGTTGCCATCAGGTAAAGGAACATGAGTTTCGCTGTCATCACCCTAAAAAAAATGATGTATTTGTTAGATACATATGCTTCCTACTTCACACTGAAGGCAATCGTTTCAATATGTATTTATTGATTTTTTTACCTTTTCTGAATTTTGTTTCCCTTTGACATGTTCCAAAACCTTTTCGAAGTTTTCATCAATAACCTTGCGAAGATCCTTGAGCTCAGTAAAAACATCTTTGAATTCAGCAAGCACCTAAATGGTAAAAACAACAAATTCATTGTATTTGTCACACCCTAATCCCGCTATACACGTAATCTGTTAGGACTCTTAAATCAAATAAGCATGGAATACATAGTAAGGCTTTCAGAAACTTTCTTTTCATCTTTCTCAAATCAGACAAAATCAGTAATCACATAGAATTTGTAGTATAATACATAATGAAACATCGGCTGGTGGAGCCGCTCACATGACTGATATTCTATACCCACGAATCTGTCTGCAAAGTCTCTAACATTAATCAGAAATCATAACATGTGTACTCAGACTCGGCAACACTCCGGAAGGAAATGGAGTTCGCCAATCCCGCTGGACCATCTTCTGACAAAATCTTCTACTCATCTGTATATACCTGCGTGGCATGAAACGCATCCCCCGAAGAAAGGGGGTCAGTACGGAATGTGTATTGAGCATGTAAGGCATGAAATACAGAAAACAGAACCAAAATCGAAACAAGCAGTACAAAAGTAAGTAATTATTCAGAATACCAAAATGCTTATTTTTCTGAACGCAAATCATGCATACCGATGTCATATGTCATAAGAAGTACAAAAAATAAGTAGACCGTCAAGAGTGCCAAAATGCTTACTTTCCAAACACATACCATGCGTGCCGACATCATATGTCATCATATACATATACACATAACAGAACCCGACCCTCTAGTGAGGGACGCGGTGAATGGAGTCATCATGTATGCCGACATCATATATCACATATTCATATAACAGATCCCGACCCTCTAGTGAGGGACGCGGTGAACAAAACCATCAATGCATGTCAAAATCATATATCATATATGCATATAACAGATCTGTCACGACCCAACCCCGTGGGCCGCGACCAGTGCCCAAGCTGGGCACCTATACGTACCCGATACCCCAAATTAGCATATTAACAGAATAATAATATAATAATAATATTAGTGGTCGCTACAGAATTTAGCAGAAAAGCAGACTTGGCACACATAGGCCGATAAGGCCATCACAGAACAGAATATCCCAAACATATGTACAGAACCCACACAGATGTATCCACAGACCTCTACAGAACATATCATAATCATAAGACGGGACAGGGCCCCGTCATACCCTGAACAAAGTACATATCCAGATAGCAGTGACAGACTGTACCAAAAGATGGGCTCTGTAGAAGAGAGCGCCCCAAATAGCAGAAATAGGATCCTAAACGTGTGGATCAGCGAACCTGTCGTCAGTACCTGCGCGGCATGAAAACGCAGCCCCCGAAGAAAGGGGGTCAGTACGAAATATGTACTGAATATGTAAAGCGGAATCACAGAAGTCAAATCATAATGGTTACAGAAAATGAGTACAGAATCCAGAGTGTCAAATGCATATTTCCAAAACAGACAGAATGCGTACAGAAACATATGTCATATCATATCATATCCGGTCCCTGACACGGGACTCGGCAGACAGAATGTGGCCACCCTCCCGACGCTGGTGCCACTATACAGAGGAATCAGAAAAAGGGGCGTGGCCCCGTATCATATAATGTCATATCAAAATGGCCATACAGATCAGATCAGAATAGGCGGACATGGCACATCATACTCCACAGACCCATGTACGCGTATACCTGCCCCCTCACATCGGGGCGCGGCGAACAATGCAGAGAATTACGCTTGACAACATATCCTGGCCCGGGCTCAGTGTGGGAAACATTGGGACATCCACGAATGGAGTAGTGAGAGACTAATGCAATTTAAAAATATAATAAATGTTTTCAAAGACTCGATGAAGCGTATCAAAGACAAACAAATCCAATGGGGTCGGACGGAATCATAATAAATGTATTTCGGATATCATAATAAATTACAGAAGTATAACTTTCCCGAAGTCATTCCGAGTGTCAAAATAATTTATAATATTTAACAGAATATTTAAAATAATATTCGTTAAGCGATTAGTGGGGTAATTAAAACATTTCTTTCAAAAATCGCTTAAAAAGGAAGCTTTAACACATTAGGGGCAAAACCGTAAATAGCGGGCCCGCCTTGGGACAAACAAGGCGGCGGGCTCAAATTGTGCCCTCTAAGCATATAGTATCACCTAAAAAGGTTATACAAACATTCTATGACTTTCTGAATAATTTAGAGCAAAATTGCATAATTTCAGAAAAAGCGTATCAAAATGGTTCAATTCTACTGAAGGAAAAACTGAAATTTTTGTCTTGCGGATTCCGAGGGCCAAGAGGTCCTTCGAGGCCCGGATCCGACCCTAACACACTAGGGCATGCCAAGGGAAGAATTGGGGTTGCTTTACATACCTTTCGCGCTCCTTAAGCCTTTCCAAACTCACTTCCCGTTTCGTCGAAAAACTGCAATTGGTCAAGTTTACCAATTGTGAATTATTAATGCCATTATTTCAACTTTAAGCATATTTGGCTACCGAAATTTCGGCAGCACTTCCCCTATACATATGACACCCCGAGAATTCAACTCGGCTATAAATCATCAACAACAACCCAAACGACAACAACAATATCAACAATGAACATTAAAAACACAAATATCCTTCAACTAGTCATTTTTCTCACAAGTTGACATAATCTTCAATTCAACCCAACTTTCAACTAAGATCAATAATTTCATATTCAACAACCATCATGATCATCACCATATAGTTCTAGAAACATTTCATATCGTTTTCCTTAAGATATACACTCGATATACATGATATACAATCTTCCGCCAAAATCATAACTTATGCAAAACATCAAATCTTTGGCATACAACTTCATAACAAGTTTCCAACTTCCAAATTCATCAACCATAATCATAATTCACATCTTAACAACTTCATTTCCATAATATCACAAAATTATTCTAAAGTGACATAATCATCTACATTCCAACTTCAACCAAAATTCATTCAACTTTCATTCCCAATATAATTTCCATCATAACCACAACTAGAATGCAACATAAAATTCAACTCATATATGTATACAACATATATACACCCATGGCTACATATATATATACATACCCACTTTGCAAACTTCCTTATTTCCATAATTTCTACTCATTTCCACATACCACAACATAAACAAACCTTCATAACATAAGAAAAAGGAATTGATTCTTACCTTTTTCTACAAACTTCTTCACTTGAACAAGTTGTCAACTTGAAGAAATAAGTGCTCCTTCTTCCAAAACAATTACACCAAGTTGTAGAGGACACTTAATTTAGTAGGAATTCAACAAGAAAATAATTTTAGAGGCAAGATTTTGAGGGGTGATTTTTCTATGGCCAAACCCGAAATGCCCTCTTTTTGTTCTTGTTTTTCCTCCTATTCTTTCTCTTGAAAGTTCTATGGAATTTGGATGATTAAGTGGTCTTTTATTCATTGACCACATGACTTAATTCCATGGGCTTGGATCCTTTTTATGGACCATGGCCGAATGGCTCCTCACTTGGGCCTGAATTGTTTTTTCATTTTTTTGGGCCAACTCGGTTGGTCCCGAGTTGGGCCTAGCCCACTGACCTTTCGACCTTAAAACGTTCATAACTCCTTGTACCGACGTCACCTGGGAACCCACGACCTATGGATGGAAAGCTAATTCAATTATCTACAACTTCTATTTCAAGGTATTTTCGAAATTCCAAACTTATAATACAGTTTTTGCCCCCCAAAGTCAGGTCACCCGAAAACGTTTTCTTAAAAATATTCGTTTGGAGGGTTTCCACTTTGATTTGGTCCAAGGGTACTTCATGAGTTGTGTTTAACTTTACATATGTGATTCATATGACTTTTCAGATGTTCCAAAAAAAATCTCGGTGTGTGGGCCCCACCCCAGCAGATACTCCGAGGTTCAAAAATACGGGATATAACATCCTCCCCCCCTTTAGAACATTCGTCCTCGAATGTTAAATTAATCTTATAGGGTCTGAAAATGCTTCGGGGGAGTTTCTTTTTATGGTCAGCACATATGTTACACATTCATTATTGAATATAATTAAGCAAGGATTTTAGATTACCTGTGGGCATAGGGAACAAATGAGGATATTTCTTCTTCATTTCCTCTTCGGCCTCCCATGTCATTTCCTCCCTATTATCGTTCCGCCACAGTACCTTAACAGAGGCTACATCTTTATTCTGAAGCCTCCTTACCTGACGATCCAAAATAGATACGGGCTGCTCCTCGTACGATAGTTGCTCCGTCACCTGAATATCATCAGCAGGAAATATTCTGGAAGGGTCACCGACGCATTTACGAAGCATAGAGACGTGAAATACCGGATGTACCGCTTCCAAATCAGATGGCAAATCTAGCTCATAGGCGACATTTCCAGCTTTCCGAACAATCTGATAAGGCCCAATATAACGCGGACTGAGCTTACCCTTTCTGCCGAACCGCATCACGCCTTTCATAGGCGATACCTTCAGGAATACCCAATCGCCTACCTGAAACTCCAACGGTCGACGCCGTTTATCCGCGTATGACTTCTGTCGGCTCTGGGCTGCCAACAGTCGCTCCCGAATAAGTTTTACCTTGTCCACGGCCTGCTGGACCATATCTGGGCCAATCAACTCTGACTCGCCAATATCAAACCAGCCAATCGGCGATCTGCATTTCCTGCCATATAGAGCCTCGTACGGAGCCATCTGGATGCTGGAATGGTAACTGTTATTATATGCAAACTCAATCAATGGCAAGTGATCATCCCAGCTGCCTCTGAAATCAATAACGCAGGCCCGCAACATATCCCCCAGCGTCTGTATAGTGCGCTCGGCCTGTCCGTCGCTCTGAGGATGAAAGGCTGTGCTCAGACTCACCTGAGTCCCTAGACCCTCCTGAAATGACCTCCAGAAACGCGTCGTAAACTGGGCGCCTCTGTCAGAAATAATAGATATAGGAACTCCTTGAAGCTTCACAATCTCCTTAATATAGAGCCTGGCATAATCCTCGGCGGAATAGGTAGTCCTGACGGGAAGAAAATGGGCTGATTTCGTCAGCCTATCAACGACGACCCAGATGGAATCATACTTCCGTGGAGTGCGAGGCAAACCTGTAATGAAGTCCATATTAATAACCTCCCACTTCCAAGTCGGGATTTCCATCTCCTGCAACAGTCCACCCGGCTTCTGATGCTCAATCTTGACCTGCTGACAATTAGGGCACTGGGCGACGAACTCTGCAACATCCTGCTTCATACCGTCCCACCAGTATAAGCATCGGAGATCATGGTACATCTTCGTAGACCCAGGATGGACCGAGTAGCGAGCATAATGTGCCTCGCTCATGACCTGCTGCCGAAGGCCTGCAATATCAGGTACACACAACCTGCCTCTGTATAACATAGTGTCGTCCGGTGAAAACTCGAACGAAGTCCTCTCCTTATCATAGGCTGTGTCCCTGTACCGAGCTAAGACAGGATCCTCGAACTGATGCCGCTTAATATCGTCCCTGATGGATGACTCAGAAACCCCTCGAACAGAAATCTGGGTATCTCCAGAATCGGCCAGACGAACCCCGAGACTAGCCAACTGCTGAACATCACGGGCTATCTCTCTCCTGTCTGGCTGTAAATCGACTAAACTGCCCATAGACTTCCGACTGAGCGCGTCTGCAACAACATTAGCCTTGCTCGGATGATACAGAATATCTACATCATAATCTTTCAGAAGCTCCAGCCACCTCCGCTGCCGCAAATTAAGCTCTCTCTGTCTGAAAATATACTGGAGACTCTTATGATCAGTATAGATATCCACATGAACGCCATATAAATAGTGTCTCCATATCTTCAGAGCATGAATCACCGCTGCGAGCTCCAGATCGTGGGTAGGATAATTCTTCTCATGCTTTTTGAGCTGCCGGGAAGCATACGATATAACTCTGCCGTGCTGCATCAATACACAGCCTAACCCCATACCAGAAGCGTCACAATAAATAACATACCCGTCCGGTCCCTCTGGAAGAGTCAGAACTGGGGCTGTAGTCAGCTTCTCCTTCAGCAACTAGAACCTCCGTTCACAAGCGTCAGACCACTGGAACTTAGCTCCCTTCTGAGTCAGCCTTGTCAAAGGCGCTGAAATCGAAGCAAACTTCTCCACAAACCTCCTGTAATAACCTGCTAACCCCAGGAAACTGCGTACCTCTGTGGGCGTCGTAGGTCTGGGCCAATTCTTCACGGCCTCAATCTTCTGTGTGTCCACCCGGACACCATCAGCTGCAATAACATGCCCCAAGAAAGCCACTGAAGACAGCCAGAACTCACACTTAGAAAATTTCGCATATAACTTCTGATGCCGGAGTACCCCTAATACCGATCTCAGGTGATCTGCGTGCTCTGCCTCCGACCGAGAATAAACCAGGATATCATCAATGAATACAATCACGAACATATCCAAGAATGGCCTGAATACCCGGTTCATTAAATCCATGAATACTGCGGGGGCATTAGTAAGCCCAAAAGACATAACCCTAAACTCATAATGCCCATATCGGGTCCGGAAAGCTGTCTTAGCGATATCGGCCTCTCGTACTCGCACCTGGTGGTAACCGGATCGAAGATCTACCTTCGAAAAACACTTAGCACCCTGCAGCTGATCAAACAAATCATCAATCCTGGGGAGGGGGTATTTATTCTTTATAGTTACCTTATTCAGCTGCCGATAATCAATACACATACGCAGCGACCCGTCTTTCTTACGCACAAATAATACCGGGGCTCCCCAAGGCGAAGTACTGGGTCTGATGAAGCCCTTATCCAACAAATCTTTCAGCTGCACCTTCAACTCCTTTAACTCTGCAAGCGCCATTCTATACGGAGGAATAGAGATAGGCTGAGTGTCTGGGAGTAAGTCAATAGAGAAGTCTATCTCCCGCTCTGGAGGAAGACCTGGAAGCTCGTCGGGAAAAACATCTGGAAACTCATTAATCACGGGGACTGACTGAAGTGTCGGCGTCTCGGCGTCCAAGTCTTGCACCCGAACCAGATGATAGATATAACCCTTTCTGATCATTTTCTTTGCCTTAAGGTATGAAATAAACTTACCTTTCGGCGATGCTGTATTACCAGCCCAATTTATAACTGGCTCCCCGGGAAACTGGAAGCGAACTACCTTATTCTGGCAGTCAACATTAGCGTAACAGGAAGCTAGCCAATCCATACCCATAATAACATCAAATTCAGTCATATCTAACTCTACCAGATCTGCCTTAGTGTCACGGTCACAAACGATCATAGAACAGTCTTTATAAACCTGTTTCGCTACAACAAAATCCCCTATCGGTGTGGCTACCTCAAATGGCTCTATAGGTTCAGACATAATACCAATTTTACCGGCAACAAGGGGTGAAATATATGATAAAGTCGAACCTGGATCAATTAATGCATACACAGACCGAGAGAAGACCAATAAAGTACCTGTAATGACATTAGGAGATGCCTCCTGATCCTGGCGGCTGGCCAAAGCATAAATGCGGTTCGAAGGACCGCTAATACCAGAAGCTCCACCACGGCCTCTGCCGCGACCTGCTGGTGCTGGAAAACCCTGCCCCGTAGGGCGCATAGCCACTGACGACGATGAAGACCCAGCGGCTGATCCGGTAGGCTGCGCTGCACCACCCGAACTACCCTTATACGGGCAATCTCTCACAGAATGGCCCTGACGGCCACAAGAAAAGCATGCACCGGTGGCTCTGTAGCACTCTCCCGTATGGTATCTGCCGCAAAAAGAACACTGAACCCTGGGTGGCCTCATCTGACCAGAACCCCTATCTGTCCGCGAACCTGAAGCCCTGGAGCTCTGGCCTGCTCCTGAATACCCTGGGCTATCGAACCTGCGACCTGTAGGCTGGGGAGGCGCGCTCTGCGCTGGCTGAGATGAAAATCTGCTAGGCTACTGCGGCTGTTGGGGCTGTCTGCCCCGAAAATCTCCAGATGACCTGGCCCTCTTGGGCTGTCTCCGATCCTGGCCCCTGTCAGGCTGGTGTCCTCCTCTGCCCCGATCCTCCATACCCTGGGCATGGGCCTGGATACGGGCAATGTCCATACCGGGCTGAGTAGCCAACACTAAGCAGCTATCAACAAAATACCGATCCAGCCCCATAATATATCTGTGCATCCGGTCCGCCATAGTAGCCACCACAGTAGGTGCATATCGGGCCAAGGAATCAAACTCCAAACTGTAGTCCCGGATACTGCGGCCCTTCTGCCTCAATAATAAGAATCTATCAGATCTGGCTCGTCGCAACTCTGGGGGCAGAAAATGTCCAAGAAATGCCTGACAAAAATCGCCCCAAGCTACTGGAGGAGCGTCGTCCCCCCTGGATAGCCCCCATGACTCGTACCAGTTTGCCGCCACATCATATAACCGGTACGAAGCTAACGCGACTGACTCTGTCTCGGAAGCATTAATCAAATCTAGAGTGCGTCGCATCTTCCTGATAAACTCCTCAGGATCCTCCTCGGGCTTTGTCCCGAAGAACTCTGGAGGGTTACAAGTCAAAAACTCACGGGCTCTCGAACTATCACGCCTGACTGTCCGGTCACCTCCCAGTCCATGCCCCTGAACCTGCCCTGTCACCAGTCTCGTCAGTAACTGGACTGCCTCCCTCATAGACTGATCCTCAGTGCCTGGCCGTGGAGCTGGAGGCTCAGGTACTGGAACTGCGGGAGCTGGCGGTGGAGCCGCCCCCCGATCTGCGGATGCGGCCGCCCCAATCTCCTCCACGAGTGGCGGTGTAGACGAACCCTCTGTCTGGGGCAAAGTCCCCGGAGCAATATGTGCCTGGGCCCTGGTAATCCTCTGGACCCTGCTAGTCTCTCCCAAGGCTGCTGACTTGGCCTTTTGGGCCGCTGTTGCCTTTTTTGGAGGCATATCTGCAAACATAGCCACTCGTTAGGAAGGGGTCATCCTGATAACACAGCTCTATCGCACGATCTAAGACAGAAAGAAGGGTAGTATCCTAAATGCCCTGTAGCCTCCTGTTTATAGGTGTGGTGCACAACACACCGATAAACAAGACTCTACTAGACCCGGTCTGTGGACATTCCGAGGACGAACCGCTCTGATACCACTTTTGTCACGACCCAACCCCGTGGGCCGCGACCAGTGCCCGAGCTGGGCACCTATACGTACCCGATACCCCAAATTAGCATATTAACAGAATAATAATATAATAATAATATTAGTGGTCGCTACAGAATTTAGCAGAAAAGCAGACTTGGCACACATAGGCCGATAAGGCCATCACAGAACAGAATATCCCAAACATATGTACAGAACCCACACAGATGTATCCACAGACCTCTACAGAACATATCATAATCATAAGACGGGACAGGGCCCCGTCATACCCTGAACAAAGTACATATCCAGATAGCAGTGACAGACTGTACCAAAAGATGGGCTCTGTAGAAGAGAGCGCCCCAAATAGCAGAAATAGGATCCTAAACGTGTGGATCAGCGAACCTGTCGTCAGTACCTGCGCGGCATGAAAACGCAGCCCCCGAAGAAAGGGGGTCAGTACGAAATATGTACTGAATATGTAAAGCGGAATCACAGAAGTCAAATCATAATGGTTACAGAAAATGAGTACAGAATCCAGAGTGTCAAATGCATATTTCCAAAACAGACAGAATGCGTACAGAAACATATGTCATATCATATCATATCCGGTCCCTGACACGGGACTCGGCAGACAGAATGTGGCCACCCTCCCGACGCTGGTGCCACTATACAGAGGAATCAGAAAAAGGGGCGTGGCCCCGTATCATATAATGTCATATCAAAATGGCCATACAGATCAGATCAGAATAGGCGGACATGGCACATCATACTCCACAGACCCATGTACGCGTATACCTGCCCCCTCACATCGGGGCGCGGCGAACAATGCAGAGAATTACGCTTGACAACATATCCTGGCCCGGGCTCAGTGTGGGAAACATTGGGACATCCACGAATGGAGTAGTGAGAGACTAATGCAATTTAAAAATATAATAAATGTTTTCAAAGACTCGATGAAGCGTATCAAAGACAAACAAATCCAATGGGGTCGGACGGAATCATAATAAATGTATTTCGGATATCATAATAAATTACAGAAGTATAACTTTCCCGAAGTCATTCCGAGTGTCAAAATAATTTATAATATTTAACAGAATATTTAAAATAATATTCGTTAAGCGATTAGTGGGGTAATTAAAACATTTCTTTCAAAAATCGCTTAAAAAGGAAGCTTTAACACATTAGGGGCAAAACCGTAAATAGCGGGCCCGCCTTGGGACAAACAAGGCGGCGGGCTCAAATTGTGCCCTCTAACCATATAGTATCACCTAAAAAGGTTATACAAACATTCTATGACTTTCTGAATAATTTAGAGCAAAATTGCATAATTTCAGAAAAAGCGTATCAAAATGGTTCAATTCTACTGAAGGAAAAACTGAAATTTTTGTCTTGCGGATTCCGAGGGCCAAGAGGTCCTTCGAGGCCCGGATCCGACCCTAACACACTAGGGCATGCCAAGGGAAGAATTGGGGTTGCTTTACATACCTTTCGCGCTCCTTAAGCCTTTCCAAACTCACTTCCCGTTTCGTCGAAAAACTGCAATTGGTCAAGTTTACCAATTGTGAATTATTAATGCCATTATTTCAACTTTAAGCATATTTGGCTACCGAAATTTCGGCAGCACTTCCCCTATACATATGACACCCCGAGAATTCAACTCGGCTATAAATCATCAACAACAACCCAAACGACAACAACAATATCAACAATGAACATTAAAAACACAAATATCCTTCAACTAGTCATTTTTCTCACAAGTTGACATAATCTTCAATTCAACCCAACTTTCAACTAAGATCAATAATTTCATATTCAACAACCATCATGATCATCACCATATAGTTCTAGAAACATTTCATATCGTTTTCCTTAAGATATACACTCGATATACATGATATACAATCTTCCGCCAAAATCATAACTTATGCAAAACATCAAATCTTTGGCATACAACTTCATAACAAGTTTCCAACTTCCAAATTCATCAACCATAATCATAATTCACATCTTAACAACTTCATTTCCATAATATCACAAAATTATTCTAAAGTGACATAATCATCTACATTCCAACTTCAACCAAAATTCATTCAACTTTCATTCCCAATATAATTTCCATCATAACCACAACTAGAATGCAACATAAAATTCAACTCATATATGTATACAACATATATACACCCATGGCTACATATATATATACATACCCACTTTGCAAACTTCCTTATTTCCATAATTTCTACTCATTTCCACATACCACAACATAAACAAACCTTCATAACATAAGAAAAAGGAATTGATTCTTACCTTTTTCTACAAACTTCTTCACTTGAACAAGTTGTCAACTTGAAGAAATAAGTGCTCCTTCTTCCAAAACAATTACACCAAGTTGTAGAGGACACTTAATTTAGTAGGAATTCAACAAGAAAATAATTTTAGAGGCAAGATTTTGAGGGGTGATTTTTCTATGGCCAAACCCGAAATGCCCTCTTTTTGTTCTTGTTTTTCCTCCTATTCTTTCTCTTGAAAGTTCTATGGAATTTGGATGATTAAGTGGTCTTTTATTCATTGACCACATGACTTAATTCCATGGGCTTGGATCCTTTTTATGGACCATGGCCGAATGGCTCCTCACTTGGGCCTGAATTGTTTTTTCATTTTTTTGGGCCAACTCGGTTGGTCCCGAGTTGGGCCTAGCCCACTGACCTTTCGACCTTAAAACGTTCATAACTCCTTGTACCGACGTCACCTGGGAACCCACGACCTATGGATGGAAAGCTAATTCAATTATCTACAACTTCTATTTCAAGGTATTTTCGAAATTCCAAACTTATAATACAGTTTTTGCCCCCCAAAGTCAGGTCACCCGAAAACGTTTTCTTAAAAATATTCGTTTGGAGGGTTTCCACTTTGATTTGGTCCAAGGGTACTTCATGAGTTGTGTTTAACTTTACATATGTGATTCATATGACTTTTCAGATGTTCCAAAAAAAATCTCGGTGTGTGGGCCCCACCCCAGCAGATACTCCGAGGTTCAAAAATACGGGATATAACAAGATCCCGGCCCTCTAGGGAGAGACGTGGTGAATAGGATCATCACATGCCATCCTGGCCGCCATCCCCATATCATCATATCATCATATACAGACATGCATATAACAGATCCCGGCTCTCCAATGAGGGACGTGGTGAACAATGCAGAGGAGGCGCACGATAACAGAACCTGGCCCGGGGCGCAGTGAAGTACATACTGAGGCTTACACGAGCAGAGCAGTGCGAAACCACATGCACATAAATAAAGACCGGATAGATACGTACACTTACCGACATCTGAAGGCTCAGAAACAAGTTTCGGGTCAATCCGACTTAGTATAAGAAAGTTATGAGCGTTTGAAGTACAGAACCTTCTACGAATGTTTCAGAAGCCATTTTTGGAAAATCAAAGCAACAATCATGTTAGGTACCTTCTGAATATCGTTATGGATCAACTCAGATAGTGCTTTTGGAACCATATGTACGTATCAAAATGTATCAAAGACTCGATGGAATAATCAAACGTGCTATCATTTGAAAATCAAAACTTTAGTCATATCAATTATCTTTCGAATGCCAGTCGGAAACATACAGAACTTTTACGAACGTTTCAAAGCAAATCCGAGATCTTTTTCGAAAGTTAGGGACATTAAAACTTACAGAACTCTTTTAGGAACAAAACTCTTTATGCTCATCTCGTTATTCAACCATACAATAAGTTCAACTATATCGAACGTACTCATGTCAGAAGTGAATAAGAATCATAGACAGACTCGGAAACATATCAAATAGAGCTTCGGAAATCATAGATACATATCAAAAAGGTGAATACGAATCATAAACAAACTCGGAATCACAGAATAGAGTAACCCCAAGATGCATATCATACCTTATTTGGCTCTAGGACATGCCAAAAGAAAGAAAGGGTAAGCCTTACATACCTGTTCCACCTCCTATTAGCCACACTTATTTGTCCGAGATCGTAAATCTACATTGGAGAGGATTCACACTAATGTTAGCCCTTTTTATCACACACTAATCCCAAGTTTCAATTTAAACTCTTTTATATGCTACCGAAAATCGGGCAGCATCTCCCCTGTTTATATGCCTAGCCCGAGATTCCAATTCAACAACCAACAACATCAACAACAATGCCAATAATATTAACATCATTTCCAATACCGACGTATGCCATAAAACAGCCCGCACACTGTTTTCTAAATTTCTCAATCAACCAAATTTGCGATATAGCTATTTCATAATTTTATTTCCGTAAGGACGTCGAAGTTAATACCAATAACATCAATAACTACAACCTACAAGATAAATAAATATATATTTTATCCAAAATTCTCCTCACGCCTCAAACCATAATCCGACCACACCAATAAACGAACTTATCTCACTATTTTCTCCGTTCTAGTTCGTTAAAACTCTAAATAAACTTGTTGGCAATGAAACAGAACCTTAATCTTACCTCAAGTGTGCAGCCACCACGTCCACCCTCTTTTCTTTAGTTGATTTTTAGCTCAAATCGAAGGCAACGCGACGTAGAACACTTTTCTCTTCATGGGCTTCGGGATTCGGGGCTCCGATTTTGGTCAAAATTGATTTTTTTTTTCTCTCTAGGCTCTCTTCTCTCTTTTTATCCAGAATTTTCTGGGTGTTTTGGTCTGAAAAATGAGGAGAAAGGGCTGAAATTTCATTTAAATAGGCATGGGTCATGGGCCTAACCCGGTTGGGCCCGGATTGGGCCTAGCCCACTGACCTTTCTGCTTAAAAAGTCCATATCTCTTTATCCCGACGTCACCTATGGGCCCACGACCTATGGTTGGAAAGCTAATTCAATTATCTACAACTTCTATTTCTTGGTAGTTTTCCAAATTCCAAACTTATAATACCGTTTTTTCCCCTCGAATTCAGATCACTCGAAAACGTTACTTAAAAATATTTGTTTGGAGGACTTCCACATTGATTCGGCTCAAGGGTCCTTCTTGAGTTGTGTTCAACTTCACATATGTGCTTCATATAACTTGTCATGTGTCCTAAAAAAATCTCGACGTGTGGGCCCCACCTCAGCTTATGAATAATCCGACGTACAAAAGTACGGAATACAACATTATCAACGTGAGTTTAAATTATGTGGCAACAACATGATTGTCAATTTTGAGGAAGCGCGTGTCACGCTTATGCTCTGAAAATGCGGGGTATAACAAAAATCCTTATTTGTTGTAGTTTAATGAATATCAAAATAAAATAAAAAAACTTACTTCCTGCTTAAATTGATTAAGTTCCTGCCTCAAACTTGTGAGGTCAACTGATTTGCTGGTAGATACGTCGTCAATAGGAACGCGGTGGACACTTGGAGCAACTTTTTATTTTCCCTTTGATTGAACCGGCTTATCTACCACCGAAGCAGATTTTTTTGATGATTGTCCAACTGTAGAATTTTTTGGGATTGTGGTTAGTGACTTCTGAACAAGCAATGCTACCGTTGACATCTTCCTAGGCTTCTTGTGCGGTGGAGATTTTGAAGCGTCGTTCTTTTGAGTTTTCTTGGCAGCAGCAACATGGGGAGGTGTTGTGGTAAAATTTGCATATTCATTTTTCTTCTTGGTGTGTTTGAGGTGGTGGTGTAGGTCTGTTGACCAGGTATGGACGCAGACCAAGCTTCTCAACCTCTAACATGGTCGGAACAATGTTGTTGAATTTAAGAATGTCCTGCACATAAATATATTGTGAACTGTCAGTTTAGAACCTCTCTGTATTTTACAAATACACAGCAACTAAAATACACAAAATGCAAGTGTAAAATACTAGTTGATAGGCATGTATTTAATGTAAGTATTTTACCTCACCGTTCTTAAATATGCCCAACATCAAGTAGTTAACTGATGGCTTTTGGTTCACTGTTCTCCAATTAAACATTCTTGGGATTCGGCTTCCGGTTTTAACCATTAAATTAGGGTCAACATTAGAGAAGCACTCATATATCCACACTTGCATAGCAAAAGGAAAACCCCGTAGACAACAAAACTGCTTCGGCTTGTCCATCTTGTGGTGAATACTCTTAATCAAATCATCAAATGCTTCCTTACCCCATGTATATTCATTGTACTGTTCACTCTCCACCAAGTCAAAATGATGTCTTAGGACTGTGACGTTCCTTTTTTCACTTGAAAGTATGTAATTATGAATGAAATACAGGATCGCAATCTTTACAGCATCTTCATCTGCGTTATCACCAACACCCCAATCCTTGTCTTCAAAGCACTTATTTAAAGTCATCTTTAAAACACTATTACCAGAACCACCGAAATATTCATCCAACAATCTGTTAGGACCCTCGTCAAAAACAACTTCATCCCCGTAACACTTCAAACCAGTAATTAAAGCAAACTCAAAAAGACTGAATGTCAATTCCGTCCCATTAATATCGATAACAAACTCATCACTATTACTACGCTTCAACTCCCTAACCATAAAACACCTAAATAACTGATCCTGCACCTCAGTGTCAACTTGCATCTGCATATGTTGTCCAAAAATAGTTTTGGAAAATAGCTTTAATTGTCTATCGGTCAGTTTGTCCTTCAACTCATCTTTAATGTTATGGTTCATATATGGAGCATAACGCATCGGTTGAGTGAGGGACGTTTAACCAGGAATTTGGAGGCCTGAAAGTTTGAATATAATGGCAACATATGAGAATAAAAAATATATAATCATACATAAACCTGTTATTAATTTAAAAAAATACACAAATGTGAGGAATTACAAATACATGATACATAGTTGATAATTTGATAACAAATATGGTTAGTGAAATACATGATACAGTTGTATGTATGTTTCAAATACAAAAATAATTCAAACAATACGAAAATACATACGAATGCTATCCGATCTATTAATGAATTGTTCAGATCAATAAATACATGCAAACAAAAAAACAGTTATTAAGATGTTTAGTTGACAAAATTTGAACAAATACACCTTTTATCTGACACATACACATACCTACTTTTTAAAACATACATAAACCTGTTATTAATTTAAAAAAATACACAAATGTGAGGAATTCCAAATACATGATACATAGTTTGATAATTGATAACAAATATGGTTATTGAAATACATGATACAGTTGTATGTATGTTTCAAATACAAAACTAATTCAAACAATACAAAATACATACGAATGCTATCCCATCTATTAGTGAATTGTTCAGATCAATAAATACATGCAACTATACTTACGGATGCGGTCAAAAATACATGAATCATTAACCGAATTTGGGCAACATGTAAAATACAATTTTATTCACAAAAATATATATATAAAAAATCAAAAAATACCTGCTTGTTCACAGTTAATTGTTGTTCTCCGGTATCTGTCTCTACAACATTCTTCCCTTTGCTACTAGAAGCAACATCGAATGTTTTTCTCCTCTTTGTGGCAGTATTAGAATCATTTTTTTTCTCCAAATTAACAGTTGAAGGATTTTTGATTCTGACAAGATCATGAATTTTCTTAGATCTCCTTTCAGCAACCAATTTCTCAGTAGATACCCAAATCAAAAGAAGGGGAATCTAAATTTTGAAGAGTATGTGGGATACCTCTTGTAACCCTACTAGATATGCTTTCATCTGCCATTGATTGATGTTTTTCACTACTCAAATTGGGAAACCCTAAGCATTGAAAGTTAAAAATCTTGAAAAAAAGTCAAAAATATTGAATTAAATTGACCAAAATACACAAAATAATGAAAACTTACACAACTACACCACCACCCACAAATCTCAGCACAATAAATTGTAGTGGAATCGTTCTTGATGGTAATAGATAGATTCAGAGGAGAAAAAAACGGCTAAAATTAATGGAAAAGGGAGAGAGAAACGTAATGTATATTACGTGAGTTTCAAAAATGGGAAGTTGGGATAGTGTTTACCGTTATTTACGGTGTATTTGAGAACTGATAAGTGCAAGTTACTGTTGTATCTAGAATGAGTAATTTAGAAAATTAATTAGCTATTATTATTAATTTTAATAAAAGGTAGTTATTAACATTAAATAGGTAGTAAAAGTAGCTATAACAAGTAAAGTTTCCTTCATTTAATATCCTATTCTATAAGGCCCGTGAGTATGAATGAATTAAAAATAGTAGGGTTGACATCTGGGAGTCAAAACAACAACATCAAAAAAAAAAAATTACTAAGACTAGAGACAGCGTCGCGGGGGCGGAACGAAAATGACTGAGAGAAGGGCGACGTGTACTGCTTCAGGTGAGAAGTTTCATTTAAGCTCTAATGTTTGATTTATATAGTTAGTGCTATGAGTAATGCCTCTTGTTTTTAAGTATTAAAGTATTTTATTTTGGTGGAAAAGAATTCCTCTCCAACTTACATTTATCATAGTAGGTTGGTGCTTAGTCCTTAGTGAGAAATTCTTACGTGAGGTACCATTTGTGTCACTGTCCAGTTTTTTTTTTTTTTTTGACACTGTCATCTCCCTAGCTTTTCTCTTTGGGATTATTACTCTTAAATTTGTAATATTGGAGATTTTTAGAGTGAGATTTAATCTTAAGTTACAGTTTTGGTTAATTGACAGGTTGACTAATTAATTGGTAGCAAGATCGAAATTTGTTTATAAAATTGGGTCTTGAATAGAAGTAAGGTTGTGAATATTGATTCTTCTTGATTCTAATTTTCTAATCCGGATATGACTAGACTTTCATTATATCGAGGCACAAAGGAAGGGCAAGACTAAAGTTTGACTGTTGGAGATTTGTTGTTCGACTTTCCAGGTAGGTTACGGTTTATCTTATGGTGAGACTTCGATTAGCGAAGCGTATGTTTAGATGATATTGTCGGAAAATGCATGTAAGCCTTTGGGTATGAAGTTGGGATGGATATTGTCTTAGGTTGGGCCTTGTTGTATGATTTGGGGGCTAGCCACCCTGTTGTGTTGCTGAGTCATCTTGATTTATTTACTTATTGACTCGTTGACACGTTGAGACATTGGTAATTGTGACTAGTGATATATCATGGCTATGATATTGCGGTACTTTACTTGATTGATACTGAGATGAGAATGGTGATTTCATTGTGGCTTATTGTGTAGCCTTACTGCTGATACCACTTGTATGCCATGTGTGGTACTGTTTCGGATTGAATTGGTTGTTGATATTACATTTCATCATATTCATACTCATTTCCATGATACATTGATATATGCATGGTTATGGCACCAATGATGATATGTGAGAGAGTGTAGCCTCCGAGGTCTTTGCCGGAGAGCGTAAAAGAGAGATGAGTGTTCGTTGCCCGAGGTTTCTTGCCGGGAACGATGGAGTGTCCGATGCTCGAGGTCTTTGCTGGGATCGTGAGAGTGTGCTCATGATCTGAGGTCATATTCCGGAGTGAGTGGTACATGGACTTCGCGGGTCCCCCATGGGTCATGATTGCCGAGATGTGGAGTTACTCCGTCCGGGACATGTTGTACAAAGCTGCATATGCATTGCATTCATCCTACATACATTATTGCATTGTATTGTATCTTGGTTCCTGTTGATTGTTGTGATACTACTGTGATATACTGATTCGGATTGATTATACTGAGACTTGACACAGTTGGTTTTAGATGCTATGACATAGGAGATGACTTGTTCTATGGATATGGATTCGTGTTGACTTGTACTTATTGGTTTATGTGTTTATCTTACTTTGTTGTCTTTATATACGTTAGCTAGTCTTAGTCGGCCCATGATACCTACCAGTACTTGTTGTTTGTACTGACCTGCGCTTGTTGCATTCTTTTATGAATGCAGAGTACCAGATGAGATCGACTTCTACTCCTTGTGGCTGATATTCGAGGATTGCTGATTCGAGTCCTTCAGGGTGAGCATAAGGACGTTCGCTGCCCAAAGACTCTTTCAATCATTATGTCTTTATTTCCATTCTGAGACATGATCTTTGAGACTACTATGTATTATTATGATTCAAACTTGTAGTATTTAGTTAGATGCTTTTGTATGACCAGACCAGATACTGGGGTGGATTTCATTTACTTCCACATTTTATTTATTTATATTATATTTGTGAGACTTACGCTATTTTACTTCTTCCGCTATTTTCTCTTATTTGTGAATGTTGAGTTAAGGGTTCGCCTACCGAGTTGGGAAAGGTGGGTGCCCACACGACTTAGTGAAATTGGGTCGTGACAACATGACAAAAAATGGAAGGGGGAATATTATTTTGGGTGATCCCCATTTTTTTTTCATATTACTACTATTAAGAAGCATGGGTTTGCACCCAACTTCGTCGTCCGTTTTCCATAAAAAAAAAAAAGTGTGGGCCCAACTAAACATTAGCCAATAATATTTTTTTTAAAAAAAGTGTGGTCCCCATATTAAACACCAATCAACTAATATTAAAAAAAAAAGTAAAAAAAGTGAAACCCACGGGGAAAAAAAAGTGGATCCCATATTAACAAAATCAAGCAATATAAAAAAAAAGTAAATCCCATATTAAAAAAATAAACAATGTCAAAAAAAAAATGTGCAGACTTTGTATTCGTAGTAAACACTAATATAATAAAGTTTTAGATACGGAGCACAAACTACAATGTTATATTAATCGTGTTTTGAACATAATACATACATATATATATATATATATATATATATATATAATATGCATAAAAATAGCGCAAACTAATAATGTCCAAAAGGATGGGCCCCATACTAAACAACACTAAGCAATATAGAAAAAAAAGTGTGGTCCCCATATTAAACACCAACCAACCAGTATTAAAAAAAAAGTAAAACAAGTGGAACCCACCATCTCCAAACTCACGGGGAAAAAAAAAGTGAACCCTATATTAACAAAATCAAACAATATAAAAAAAAGTGAATCTCATATTAAAAAAACAAACAATATAAAAAAAAACATGCAATGAATTAACAAAATCAAGCAATATAAAAAAAAAAAAAAAAAAGTGAACCCCATATTAAAAACAAATATAATGTTAAAAAAAAAAAGTGCAGACTTTATATTCATAGCAAATACTAATATAATAAAGTTTTAGATACGGAGCACAAACTACAATGTTATATTAATCGTGTTTTAAACATTGTATATGTATATATATTATATGCATAAAAATAGTGCAAACTAATAATGTCAAAAAAACAAAAGTGCACCCCATAAAGGGTGGACCCCATACTAAACAACATCAAGCAATATTAAAAAAAAAGGTGGAACCCACCATCTCCAAACTCACGATAAAAACAAGTGGACCCCATATTAACAAAATCAAGCAATATCAAAAAAAAAAAAGGTGAACCTCATATTAAAAAATAATAATGTCAAAAAAAATTACAGACTTTATATTCGTAATAAACATTAATATAATAAAGTTTTAGATACGGAGTACAAACTACAATGTTATATTAATCGTGTTTTGAACATAGTATATATATATATATATATATATATGCATAAAAATAGTGCAAATTATTAGTGTCCAAAAAAAAAAAAAAAGTGCATCATATTAAAAAATCAAACAATATTTATGTAATTTCCAAAGTATCTCATTAAGTCAATAATGATGGATTCATTGCCACGTGCGTATCAATCCATTAGTGGGAGCAAATGAAATTGCTTTTCTTCAAAAGGTTAAGTAGTCAAACCATATAATTTTCTTTCTTTTTTTATATTAGCCTGAGATCTAATCTAGTTATTAAACTGTTGTATTTGCTATTCCGCCATGTAATTTATTTGTTATTTTTACTAAAATAAATATACTTAAAATATTTATATTTTAAAATAAGATAGAATTTAATTACTTTTTTATTTTTATTCTTCCTCTAATAAATGTGAAAAGAGATTAATGTCGTAAAAAATATATATATATATTTGGAGATCAAATAATGAATAAGGTAAATTAGTCAAATTATAATTCTAATCGACGTTTTCTTAAAAAACCATACAAAAGACAACATGATAAGTAAAATGAGCTAAACCGAGAATATTTATCAAAAATTAAAAAATAGTATTTTTTTCATTTAAATAGAAAATCAATTTCTACTTTGTTTCGTTTTAAACATGTAAAATTAATTTAATAATTAGAATTATCCAAATCAAAATTTGATAAAAAATAATAAGTATTTTACACCTTTAAATTAATCGAATTAAAATTGAAAGTATCAACTGATGCTTAAATATTGCTATTGTTTTATCTCAAAGAGAGGAAAATACAAGTCTTCTCTTTAAAAAATATTAATAAATTTGCTGATTTTGTATTCGTAGCAAGCATTAATATAATGAAGTTTTAAATACGGAGCACAAACTATAATGTTATATTAATCGTGTTTTGAACATAATATATATATATATATATATATATATATATATATATATATATATATATATATATAATCACTATTCAAAGATAATTATATACACATAAATGCACTATAATCTAAAGTGTTGTGCCCGTGCGCAGCACGAGCATAAGCCGTCTAGTAGAAATATATATACACACGCATAACAAAAAGTGGGAGGTCATTTTTTATAGAATAGAGAGAGAAACTGACAGACCCCGTAAAACAAAAATCATCTTCTTCATTTTGAGTTCACCGGAACCAACCAACACCGCCAAACGATCACTCCTCCATCCAACACGTCACCATCTACCGGAAAAACCTAGCAAAAAAATAATAATCACCAAACAGACCCCATCGCCCTTACACCACCACCACCCCTGAACAACCCATCGGTCACCACTGTTCCCTTCACCATAACCCAGCAACCAAACCGCCCCCCACTTTTATTTCTGTCCAAACAACCCCTAATACACTACCATTCAACCACCTCACCTGTTATTTTTTCGGTCACGTTGAGTTGAAATTTAATGGGTTTTCCAGTCGAGGTTCCGGATTCCATTTAGCGGCTTTTTGTTACGTTGCGGAGCAATCTCGGTCATTGTACAAGTTGTCGGAAATCTGCAATTAAATCACGAGACTCATTGTGAAAGTCCATTTCAATCCTTCTCCTATCGCCGTGATATTCATGATTAGATCTCAAATTTCAAGTTAACTGATTAAATGATTTGATTAAGTCTATAGAGTTCTTCAATGATGGTTTGTTGAGAAAAGAATTGTTTGTTATAGCATTATGCTGCTGTTTCGGATGAATTGGTGCTTTGACTATAATTAATTAGGAGCTATTAAATTGTTTTGGGATAAAGTGAGTAATAGACTATGTATGTTAAATGGGCAGGGGCTTTAATTTCGAATTGAATTAAGATACAAATATTTCAATGTCGGTTTATTTCATTCATTTTGGGGAGGCAAACGTTAGGTTCGTTTAAATTGTTTGTGTGTTTTTCTTTTACTTGCTTTCAATATTGTATATTCATTGCCGGGTGGGATGCCCCAGAAGAAAACAAAAATGTGAAAAAAAAAATGGAGGTCGTTCGTGGAGAAGACCCCGGGATGTCGGGGATAGCTTAGTATAGTTTAGCATAGCGTAGTTTAGGTTTATTTTCTCGCATTTTTTCTTTTATTTCGGGTTGTAATAATTCGGACTTTATTTTCAAACTTTTCTTGGTGCACGTGCTTGTTTGTTGTTTGAGGTTACCTTATTGAGTTTCTATTTAAGCTAATACGAGTTAATTAAAGCGATCATGCTTAAACCATGGGACTTGAGGATGCCTCACACCTTCCTCTCGGTCAACAGAATTCCTTAACCAGAATCTTTATCGCTGATCAGTTTTAGAGTCAAACCTATTCTTAAAAGGGATAACTATTTTAAAGGTGACTTGGCACACCGAAACCATTGTCAAGTGGCGACTCTTGTTATTTCTGAAATAATCCCTTTTGAACCACATTTTGGTCACTTTCTATTTGAAAATCCTTTTGAACTTAACATATAAATCACTTTTGTGGAAAAAGGGGTGTGATAGAGTATAGCCGATCCAATCCAACCATCACAATCAATCGTCAACATCTCAATGAAGTCATAATGTAATGTAGTGCAATAATGGTATGAGTGCAATGTCATGCCATGCAATGAGGTGTACACATGTACTCCGGACAGAAATATCGACGTCTCGGTAGCACAACGCAGCGTGACTCGCAAAGTCTAAGTGCCACTCGTCCCGGATCTTTGCCCAATAGACAGACGGGACCCTGGCTAATTGTTCATAGGGGGAGTCTCACTGGCAACACCCTAGGGGACCCGCAGAGTTCATGCACTTAACAACGATTCCGGGATATCATCGAAATCGGCCATGCAACAACGATGCCGGAATATATCATCGGACATCGGCCATCTCACAGTTACTCAAGTAAAAGAGAGTCTGTCAAATATCAGTTTCATACAATCAACGATTCCGGAATTGAACCTCGGACATCGGCCTTCTCACAATCACTCAAGTAAAAGAGTTTGTTAAATATCGGTTTCATATAATCAACGATTCCGGAATGGATCTTCGAACATCGGCCTTTTCACAATTACTCAAGTAAAGAGTTTATCAAAATATCAGTTTCGCTCAATCAACTACCGGATCATCACCGGGTATCGGCCATGCATCATGAATATGAGAGAATGCGTGCAATGCATATGTAAATCAATCAAGTTCAATATCACAAGTACCACAATGGGGTACACCAACAACGTATCACATCACAATACCAACAGTGGGTATGCCAATATACATCAATAACCCAAGTACCAACAATGGGTATGGCAATACTATCCAAATTAAGATGACCAAGTAGAATTCAATAGCTACCTATTCCTCATGACATCAAGTCAGGACAATAGAGAAATTTAAGGTACACATATAACGGGGTGACTAGTCCCAACACACATATCGATCAATCAGTTGGTACACGCCATACCACTTTCTTACCTCAACCTATTAGTTCAGAACAAGGATCTCACTCCACACTCGAAGTTATCCGTCATATAAATTTAGGACCCAATCGCAACTGTGGGTACATTTTATCCTCTCGTTTAATGGTTAGAATCACCCTAAATAACATAACTCATTCAGTCACATATTATAGGAAGTTTTCATCATTAGACACAAACAGGTTCTATCCGCTACTCCCAAGTCACATAAATCCACCAATGATCAAGGAAAACCGCATTAATACCTAAGGAATCTACAGGCCACAAGCCCGAAAAAACAAGTCACACAATAATACCAACCTAGAATTCCATCCTAAATCTCCGATTTCCTACACATGCATTCTCCGTTCCTTCTATCACAACGATACGAAAACTAACCGGAGTCTACCAAAGGGAAGCCATAACCTACCTCGTGGCCAAGCGGGTGCCACGAACTTCCATTGATTTCTTTAAATCGATCGCCGCATCGTAATCCACACAAAATAGGTTGGAGACAACCATATTACCCAAGATTAATGCTTTCCATTTGAATCGTTCATAGGGGCTTTGGATTAATAGGGAAGTTTGGGGGTCTTCACCCACCTCTAGTTTTCTTCTATACCTATGGTAAGAGATTTTCCCATTTTCAAGCTTATATTTGGGAAGAACCCATTTCCAAGATCCATACAAACATATCTTATGAAGGAAAATGAGTGTAGTGGTCTAGGTTATTAGCTCACTTTTGGTGAA
The DNA here is from genome assembly GCF_019175385.1 of Lycium barbarum. NCBI lineage: Eukaryota > Viridiplantae > Streptophyta > Magnoliopsida > Solanales > Solanaceae > Lycium > Lycium barbarum. Next base: position 132,698,033 of record NC_083337.1, on the reverse strand, counting down.
GAACATGGGAGGTGGCTTAGAGAAAATTTAGGGGGGAAATGTTGCTACCTCATCACTCTTTCAACTCTAGATTATTTGAAACACCCACTTGATGATTTTAACTCTAGATTATTTGAAACATCCACTTCATGATTCTCTATGTGAATATGTTTAGGAGTAATTTCTTAGGTGGGAGGAGGGTTGCAGGGTGTTAGAAGGACTTATTTGGAATAAAAATCTCATTTTTGAGCTTTCCCACCGAGCTGGGTGACTGGAATTTAGGGTTATGAAAAATGGGACAATTCCCGAAATGACTCTTTAAATAGGGAAATTCACTATGTGATACTGCCCTAGCGGCAAGTTTACCGCTAGGGCGGCCAATATGCCGCTATGGCGGTTGTGCAGTCATAGGCGTTTACCGATATGGTGGTTAGTATACCGCTACAGCGTCACCGCTGTAGCGTTAATATGACCGCTATGGATGTCAAGTTCTGTCTGTTCGCCCACGTTTCTATTCCTCACACGATGCGTACAACGATCTTGGTTTGGCTTAAAAGGTTTCCAGGATGTGAATAGGCGGAGACACTGTTAAGGGGCCATAGTTGTCGTCTTCCTTCGAAATTCACAGTAACAACGAAATGGGTCATTACATATACACATGTGTTTATGTATACACATGTGTATATCTGTATATATATGTATATGGACGGGCACATATGCACTGATTAACAAATAGCCAAATTTAGATAATGTCTATTAATTGAACATTTAAATTAGGACCACATAAAAATGAATTTGCTAATTAGAAACTAATTTTGCAAAAGTGACCTTAATTGAATTAAGCCATGAGATTGGCTATTTCAAATATGGCCATAATTGGCTAGCAATTGATTATTTCAAAAGTAACCATCATTAGCTATTTATGAAATTTAATCACAATTAAACAGTTGATCAATTATGACTAATTCTAATAAATTGTACCAATGCAACATTAAATATGCAAAATCAAGAGTTAAGGGGTAAAATGATTGATTCATTTAATTAATCAGATTTCTCGGATTGAATGGAGTAAACTTCTTGCCAATTAATTTTTGATAATTCAAACAATTAAATAAATAGTTATTTTAAATTATCCCCCTGATTAAATATATCATAATTGTTGCAAAATATGTAAGTTAATTTCCCAAATGGTTCATAGTATTATAGAAGGTATCTTGCCAAATAAATGACAAAATATTATCTAAATCATTTTGACTTGTAAAAACTACATATTTCACTCTGTTTAATATTCGAGGACTCTGGTTAGTTAAAATAAATTATTGGAGGTCAAAAATTAGGTGTCAACACATAGCACTTGGAGAGAACTTTGTAGGTGTGTGAGATGGTATCAGGTCAAGGTTCAGGGATCTACAATAGGTAATTACTTGTAGTAGTTCTGTTTTCAGTTTTTCCGATTCTGTAAACCAGTGGTTCATATGGTTTACTTTAATTTCAGTTAGACATTCTTTATTTTAATAAATTATCACTAAACATCATGTTTAGTGGACTTTGATTAAAAAAAAAAAAAAGATAGTCTTCTAGGAACTCGTTACAAAATCTTCTGGTTGTTGACACCCAATTTTGTCCCTCCTTTATTTAATTTTATTTACTCGGGTTTCTAATTTACTGATGAGCTAAACACTTTATTTTCACTGTTTTATTTTATTGCTACTACTATTAATATCGTTACTTTTATTTTCAACATTACGAGCATTACTTTATCACAAATCATTTTCGGGTTTGGACTCGTTAAGTTAATTACAGGACAACACTTTGTAAAATCCTTATTTTTCTACATATTAATTATTAATTATCTTCACGTAGTATATATTGTACTAGTTCTTAAATTAGAAGCCCAAGAATAATTAAATAGAGGAGGAAGGATCAACAATTTTCAGCCAATTAATGGCCCAAACGGACCAGCCCATTACCTATTTCCCACACGACCAGCCCACTACCATTTCAATTTAGTCCAGCCCAATTCCATTTCCCTACCCGGTTCAGCCCACATCTAAATTAACCGACCCAGTCCATTACCTTACCCGACCCGACCCAGGGAATTAATACCCAATCTTTTCTTGCCCTAACTTCTTTCTCTTTCTCTTTTCTCTTCAGCCGCTCCCCTCTTCCCTTCACCCCTCACGCTCTCTCCACCTCTCCTCTCTCCTCACGCTCATCTCCACTCTCCCCTGTCCCCCACGCCTCACGTTCCTCTCCACTTCCCCTTGTTCCCCACGCCGCTCCTCTCTCTCATACGCTCCTCTTCATCCTCACTCTATAAATGAATAAGAATTACTCAGTTGAAAGGGGGATTTTTGGATGAGCAAAAACCGAATAAAACAAAGATTAGAATACCCGAGCATTTTTCGTTACAAAGTCTTTCCTTTTTAATCTGGTCGAGGACCCAGATTTTTACCACTTTCAATACTTTTATTTTCTACTACTACTTTAGTCTTGGGTTCGCCCAAATTCTGCTCGGTTTCGGGTTTAGTGGTTATTTGCGTCTCGAAATTATTCGGAGAAAATCAAACCAAACTTCTTTTAAAAGAGTATTCTGTACTATCAGGATTTCGATTTGAAAGATTGTTCGAGTTTTGAGTTCGTCTTGTTCGAAACGTAGATTCGAGACCCCGACGACCTCAATTCACTGCACACAAAAAAGGTAAATCTTGATACGTTTCTTATTTTCAGTCTCTAGTTTTTGCTCTAGTTTGTTAATTATGTAGTTTCCCTGTCGTCGTGTTGTTTGTTTGATGTTTGGATGCTGTTAGGATAGGATGTTGATTGCTAAAATGAATTTGAAAGATGTACATTGTAGTTTTGGATGCTTAGACTGAATTCTCAGGAGTTAGGACCTATTCAAAGCCGAATATACATAGGATATACGGTGGGTATCAGGGTAAAGGGGAAGGTATGCATTCGATATACATCTGATATACACATCATGGTGTATATATCTTAGGTATATCGTGTATATGATTAAAATAGGAAGTAACACATAAGGCCTACATGTTAAACGAGTAAAGTAAGACTTGCAGAATTGGGAGTGCGAGTGCGATTTCGAACTTAGAATAGACAGTAGTCTCCTTTCATGTACTTTGATCAAGTTTAGTTTGTTTGTTTGCTGCATGTTTTCCAGAGTTCGTTCTATATCCATCTTACTACATGAACTTAGCTTTGTGTTACTTTCTTCAGTTTGGTTGCTGCTGGTTTTATCCTTTGTTCAGTTATAGAGTGAGCTTTGTGTTCTATATCTAATTTAACTATTTAATAGCTTTCTTCATCGTAAACTGTAAATCTTTGTTTAACTCCTGTATTGGGATTGTTTACTTTAGGGTTGGAATTCTGATTTTTATTTGAGATTTTAACTTTGGAATAGGGAAATCAAGTCTAAAACTATCTTAGCTTAAGGGTGGAGGCATTCTTGTAGCATAATTGAATTCCACTCCTTTTTAAACTAAAATAGATGCTGGTTCTAGAGGTTAAGTTTCTTCTAGCTATAAACCAGTTAAATGATGCCCTGCTAAAGGGCCATGGTTTCTGATTTAGAATATTAAAAGAACTTTTGCATCTGCTGATTATCGAACTGTATCGAACAATTTGCTGCTTCCCTTTGATAATCATCACTGTCTGCATTGCCACTCTTCTCTTTTGCTGTTGCTTTATTACTTTGGTTGACTATCCACTGCATTTTTTTTTACTGCTATTCTCTCAGAATCATGGTTTAGTTCTTCAGGCAATTCGACCAGTCTCATCTCTGTTGGTTTCTTCACTGGTGTTTATATTAATGCCAATACTTATCTGCTTAGCTCATATTTTGTGGCTCTATCGTTGTCTGTATAACTGCCACACATTTGTTTCAACTCCAGTTCCATTTATAAAAAGAATTTTGTGCTTGCTTTGAGTTTGGTATGACCAGCTGTGTATTTTATTCTTTATCCTCAACAAGTTCCAATCCCATGTCTCTGTTCTTATCAACCAAACATATCTAGATTCTAAGCTAGTTGAGGAAATGTTGACACTCTCTGGTGATTCAACATTCTTAACCTTTTAAGCACGCAACAAATGCCTGTAATCTGCCAGTTTCCTGAAAACAATAGAACATGTTGGCGAGGATAACAGTACTAAGAAAGAAATTTTATGTGTTTAGCTGCGATCAAATGATATTCTGCTTTTTCTTTTCGCTTCTGTTTCCAACCCCTCTATTGTTGACACTCAATTGGGACAAGATTGTCACTTGCATAGTTTTTGCCTTGCTGCTACTATTGTAATCTGCTGAACCTGAAGATTTTGGCTGCATTTTTACCACCATTTTAGCATGATAATTTGTGCATTTTGAAAGTTTCAGCTAGTCTACTATGAACTGTGGCTGTTTGTTGTTTGCTATAAAATGTTACTACTTTGATAAAATAAATGCTACGTTTTGAGGAGAAATTAGCTGCTTATTGATTTATTCTATAAAAGGAATAGATATTACATTCGATAGGTCAGACCTACCTATGGCTGAAATGGCCACCATGACCTTCTATACATCCTTATGAGTGTGTATACATAGAATATACAATCTGTTAATTTGTTTTTGAATTCATATTTCGTATGTTTAACATTATTCAATGCTCATTTCCTAATCCTTTTCTTTTCATTTTTTATGCGTGACATCTCGCATGCGAGTCCAAGCGATTCGTCATCTCCTTCAGCATTTAGCGTTGGGCTAAAAGCCCAACGTAACTCCTCGAGTCAGCCCCATACAGTAACAACTAATTTGCAGCAATATATGAAGAAAATTTGCTGGGCCGAAGCCCAACCGCAAACAGATCACAACAGTCTAAAATGGGCTGAGCCCATTTACATTATATCTACTCCTCAATTTTAATTTTTGTGTGCATTTAATGTGTATTGTATGACTAACATTTTTGTCTGCTAATTTAGATAAACCTTAGTGACATTAAGGGTTTTAGTTTAGTAATGGGTAGTTAATTCCACAAATTACATTCACTTCCATTTATGTTCTAAACTATTTATAGTATCTATAACATTTATTTGAGTAATTGATTTTCAAATAGTATGCCTACATATTTTTGGGTTAAAGGAATCATTTCTCATTCTTACCATCTTAGGAATTTCAAAACGTCACTAACACACAAATATGAATCTGATTATATTTTATAAACATTTTCAAGATTTACTCGATTATGCATATTTTTAGCCGAAATTGGTTAAATAAAGAGTGATAAAAAATAGAAAGAAACTTATGGCCTTTTCATCATGTTTAAGAATATAATTCTGGGCATTTCTACACCATCATATTCATATAATATTATTTTTTTATCTAAAGATCACATTTGTCAAATCATCTTTTAAAAGGCTATTATTCATAGGCAAATTATCTTATTTTCTACAGATCTTATTTTTGAATAACATTACTATATTTTTCATTTAAGCCCTTAGCAATATTTTTGAGTCTCATTTAACATTTAGAATCTTCTTTTACGCAAATTATTATGTTTTCTACACGTATTATTTTAAACAACACTATTACACTTTCGTTTAAAACCTTAACAACATTTATAAGTCGTGTTTTCAAAATAGCATTAGAAATCTTCTTTTATACAAATAATTATTTTCTACAAGTCCTATTTTAAATAGCATTCTTACAAGTCTATCTATAACTTTAGTCACATTTACAAAGCTACGTTCTTTTTATAATACTATATTTACACTTAGCCTAACTAATCGTAAGTCCGGTCGGTTAACCATTGTTAATGGGTCTTAAAGGGTGCCTAATACCTTCCCTTTAGACTAATTGAACCCGTACCTAGAATCATTTGGTTTCGTAGACTTTAAAATAAAATCAACTTTAGATGATTACTTTAATTACCTTAGGTGCCCTAATTCACCGTAAATAATTAGGTGACGACTCCTTAACATAAACAAAAATAGGAATCACCAATATGTTGTACTCTAATTTAACCGGGTTAAAATGGGGTATGACACTGGTGTGACTCGAACCCTGAACCTACTGGTCGTGGAAAAATTTAATTGAGATATGAGAGGGAGAATGTTAATTGCTCAAAAATTGGATGATTTTTTAATATTTAAGCAAAATTGGGAGTGTAAATGATTTTCACCCTATAATTTATACAAGACCAAATATATTTTTGTTTTTAATAATATACAATAGTTACTTATTAATGTAATATTTCTAATCGTTATAAAAGTAGTGGCATAATCACTCAGAGTATTTAACTCTATTCTAGAGAAAACGAAAATAAGAGTCCTATATTACCAATTTTGTTGCGGCCTAACAAAGTTCGGTGACGATAAGGATGCAATTCAAACAACAAAATTATCTGTTGAAACAAAGCCCTAATCGTCCGAAATGACAGTTTTATCCTTATAACTGAAAATTACAATTTTATCCTTAATTGAATTTGACCCGCACAATAGAAAGCTCTACACGAATTACACCAAAAATTCTCGCTCATGTCAAGTAAAGCTAATATCTTCTTAAGTAAAACACTCTAACCATGAAACCATAATAATCTACCATACCCTAAAAATGACCTTACCAAAAAATGCTAACAACATTTTCTTATGATACTCAATGCTAAAATACACTAACATAACATAATGTTGTAGAATATTTCACATTAGAGATTTGAGTGACCTAGCTTTAATTGGCTTCTGAGGTCTCTTCTTGCCATTTTCTTCTTCATCATCCTCGTCTTCAACATAGTCATCAAATTCTTCATTATCCATTTTGGAAGATGAACATTGCTCAGCATCTTCGCAATCCGACATTGCATTATTATTCCTCCTTGCACCTCTTTTCTTGCCCCATGACGAACCAAAACCCAACTAATAGGAGTATTCGTAAGGATTGGAAGAAGAAGAAGAAGATGATGATTTTTTAGCACGAGGGCAGCGTCACAGACTTCCAGTATCCACTATAGCTTCATGTTTCTTCTCTAATTTCTCATTGGTGGAGTTGTTGCACAGTATAGCTGTATTATTATCACCATTATTTTTCTCGTCCATTAATAACCCTAGATCCTCCATCTTTACATCATCTTCCTTGTCTTGCTTAATTTTCTTAACATAAACGAAATTATCAACAGAAACATCCACAACAACACTACTCTTGAAGTAGTTATCCCATTTCGAACAATTGATCATCTCTTTCATTTCATTCATTGATGTGACACTGAGGAAAATTAAATATGGTAACTAAGGAATAAAACTATGGAGAGTCGAGGCAAAATATCACATGATCAAGAGCATTGGTACCCAATTGTTATCTTTAATATATAGGGATTGAAATTATTTATGGAGAATCGAATAAAGAAGGCTAAACACACGACAAAAATAGTGGGATTGAAATTATTTAGTGAACCCTAGTGAGTGTTACAAATAAAACCCTAAAACATAGACAGAAAAAACAAAACAAAATGAAGGGTTGACATTTCAAAGAAAGAAATATTTATTCATAGATCTGAGAATTAAAGAAAGAAAAATAGCTAAAGATTAATTAATGGACTGACCAGTTAATTAGAAGAAGATGGCGGCTATGAAAGAAATGGTGTTTTTGGGTCTTCATTTTCTTCAATGGGGAAAGTGTTAACATCCCATGGTGACTGATTGAGTTGGCAAACACGTCCCAATAAAACTTTTCCTGATTCAACAGCATATACGAGAGGGGAAATCTTGGCATGCTTTCTTGTTCTCATGGTTAAAAATGACTCTCTAAAAGCACCAGTATTTTTTTGTCGAGAGTGAGAGCGTAAGTAGATCCAAAGAATTTTCTATATTTTTCCTATATATATATATATATATTTTAAAGGTGGGGTAAGGGGGGTTTGGACATGAAGTGTTTAATGACTTTGTGAGACTCTTGGATTCGTAGATCTTATAACACAAAACTCGAAAATAAAAATGTGAGATGGTAGGATATGGGTGGTTGGTTAGGTCAGAATTAACTTTTTTGCTGCTTTCTTGGCCCTTCATCAAATTTATTTTATCTTTTTACTATTCCATCTTCTTCACAATTTACAAGACTACAAGCTATTTTTACTATTACAAATGTATTTTGTAGAGCTCACTGCGTTACCATAAAAGCTGTCATTATAACATGCGTCATGCAACTTTGTCTTGAAGCAATTTTTTTTAGGATGTTGTGGTTTTTGAATTTGGCGGTTTAAATGTGTACTATTATACTCAACAAATTTTAACTTGAATGCAAATAATGTTTTATGTTTACCATGTATTACAACGAGTGCTTAACATAAGTGCCAGAGCGGCGAAGCCAAACTTTTTTATACCTAGTGATTCAAAAATAAAATGCACACTTGCACGGTGAATGAGTTATGAGTATACTTAACTATAAAGAGAGTCAACAATATAATTCATATTATTAAAAAAAGTTCAAAATCGACCAATTAACCGACTACAACAGTCGATTTTAGGGACTTATCGATAGAAAATGGGTTGTCAGAATGAAGCATGTGGATCCAAAACGTTGAGGTATGGTAAATGTACCAATCATCTATTTTTTCTTACACAAGACCTGAAAAAAAATAAAAATTGATTGACTCAATAGACTTTTTTATTAAAGAAAACACTTTTTAAATTGGAGAAAACCGAACCAAGTCTGTTGGTCTTTTTAATTCTGATTTTTTTACCATACTGATTGACTCCGGTAGGTATACTAAATTACTAAAAAGAAAATTTATGGACATACTGACCGACGTTGGTAGGTTTTCTAGATTTCTAGATAAACTATTACCATTTTTTGTTAAACCTATTAAAAAAACTTGTCTTCAATCGATGGTACTATTTATATGATAACATTGTATCGTTCAGCGCACTTGACCAATGCTCTTTATCTAATAAACCAAAGTGTTCTAGCCAACATCCAACCATTGGGAACGAAATAAATAGAGGATATTGAATTCTTTTTTCTTGTTTTTCAGCCCAAAACCCACAAAACTCATATGAACATCGTCTATAATGTAGCAAAATTTAAGAAATTATGATAAAAGAAAACCTTTTGACTACCTAACTATTGTTGTAGTGGGTAAATTGAAACATGGAAAGTAAGATTGTAGGTCATATATAGTTTTCAACTTTCTCCAAACTCAAACAATATTTGCGTATAAGATAGGGTAAATGTTTAATTTCTTAGTAGATAGCAAGGTTTTTACGAAGTAAGATAAGATCCATGATAAAATCACCTGTGTAAACTAATTTGCACGAAATATATTAATTAATAACACCAATACTTCTGAAGCAACAAACAAAAGCCCGTCTAGCTCAGTTGGTAGAGCGCAAGGCTCTTAACCTTGTGGTCGTGGGTTCGAGCCCCACGGTGGGCGATGTTTGTTTTATCTGGCAGTGATGTTTTTTCCTGATTGATTTCTAAAGCTTAACTAGATAATTTGTTTCACTATTTGAAAAAAGAAATAGACATATTTTATAAGCTGAGGAAAAAATTGCAATATTTCTTTTGTAATTATAATTTAATTATTTTATTGATAATTAAGAGTTTGATCAAATCAACTAAATTTTGTTATTGTTGTAAACATTTGTTGGTGGATGTCCACAAGGACTTGGCCAACAAGGAACTTGGACACCAAGTAACGTGGCCACCAAGTTTCCTTAAATGGTTTGGCAATCAAGCATATATTTCTGTTATAAATAGTGACCATTTGAAGAATTTAAATATACAATCAGCTTCGCTCTATATACTTGTTTCTGGTGTTTACTTTATAGCCTTTATTTTATAACACGTTATCAGCACGAGATTCTGTCTTAAATACTTATTTTGAAAATATTTGAAGAAAGGAAAATCAAAGTTTCCTTTATGCAGGATGTATTAATTGGACAGATGAGTAGACGTTACTGTTTCCTCTCAATATTAACATAAGTACTGAAGTATCATGCTTTTATCTGACTATTTCTCCTTGTTTTTGGATCCATGTATGAATAAGGTGGAAAGGAGAAACACTCCAGGAGAGCATTAAAAGGCGTGAGCACTTCCTTGCCTTATGATTGGGATGAGAAATTGCCCGCTCTACATTAAAAACCAGCCTCAACGATAACGAATATCAAATATCTAGGAGACAGGTATCGATTTTGGCTATTGAATATGAGGAACTTAATTGATTCACTTAGTGGGTCATGCCTACAATTGTTCCCGAAGAGCAATACTAATAAGATGGATTAATTATGATATTGATTTCGTATTCCTTAAATGGTTAAGAATGAATGTTTGCCAGAAATATATGATCACCAGAAGTGGTAATATTTATTAAATCTCGTTATGATTAAATTCATTTATTTCTATAACCATCAGAAGTGGGAGTAGTTTTATGGGCTTATTGTGGCTGCAATTGAAGATATGTAAGAGAAAAACAATTCTCTAAATTAAATATGCATGCCTCAATTTGCTTCTGTAGTAGCAATATCTAAAAACGAGGTTATAAGCTATCACAATTTGATATGCTTAAGGTACATTCAGATAATTATGTTTTATTCCAGAAGAATGAAAACTTTTGATAAATGTTGCAAATACAGATCCATTCTCTAAAGTGACTGTGATAGTATGCAGTAAAGCCTATAAATATGAATGTGCATTTGACTGTGAAAATATCATGACTCATCTCCGGAAGAGGTAGAATAATTGAGAAGAAATATTCTGAATATTATATGCTTTACTCCTAAAGTACTAAACTCATAAATTTGCTCCTAGAGTAGCAAACTTTGAACTCTACTCTCGAAATAGTAGAACTTTGAGCTCTACTCACGAAATAGTAAGACTCTGAATCCTGCTCCAGAAGTAATATGACTATGAATTTTACTCTTGAAGTAGTAAGGCTTTGAATTCTACTCCCGAAGTAGTACAACTCTGAAATCCACTCCCGAAGTAGTAGAATTCTTAAATTTACTCCTGAATTAGTAAATATTTTTAAATTCACTCCTGAGCAGTAAGACGTTAAAATTTACTCTCGAAGTAGTAAACCTTTAAACTTTACTCATGAAGTGGTAAAACTTGAAACTTTACTCTTAAAGTAGTAAAACTCTGAAACTTTACTCCTGAACTAGTAAAGCTTGAAACTTTACTCTTAAAGTAGTAAAACTCTGAAGCTTCAATGGCTAATCTCCTTGAAGGATATATTTGAAATATTGAAGTTTATAGTTTAATGTTTATTTTTGTAATTTATAGTTGAATATTGTCTTTCAATTTCCATTTGATTATTGTTTTCTTTCATGACACCAGTAGTGTCTAACCAAATTTTCTTTCATGATATCAGAAGTATCTAAAAAATATTTGGTAGTACAAACTAATAATCAAGGGCACCAGAAGAGCTAATTGTTTATCTACAAGTATCACAACACCAACAGTGTTCAAATAAATTTGATTATAGTAGATAAATTGAAGTCTCTCAAAGAGGTTATATGTGATAGCACCATTTAACCGTGATCGTAATTGTTACGTTCGGAAAACAAACTGTTGTAGACCTGAAGTTTACTAGCAATAAAAATGGTTATCATATTGAGACTACAAATGATTGGAAGATTGAATATCTTCAAGTTACCACGGGTAAGAAATATGTATGTGAAACGTTACCCGAGTTTGATAAGATCACATACCGCAATAAACCAGAAGTTTATTGATATAAAATCTCATATAATAGTAAATCAGAAGTTTACTAAATAAATAGCACACGTCATAGTGAACTTGAAGTTTATGAGTACAAATATTTTTTTCAGTTGACATGACCGTTTTGGCCGTCCTGATTTATATATGATGTGCTAATTGAGTATTCAGAATATATTGAAGAACTAGAAGATTCTTCAAGATTTCTTTTATATTGCTTGTTCTCGTGATAAGTTGATTACACCAGCTAATGTTGGGACTGAATCCCCTATATTCTAAAAAATATAAAATGTGAATATGGGCCCCTTCACCTGCGATGTGATGTCTTAAATAGATGCGTTTATGAGACGGTCACATGTATGTTTATTGTCAACTGGCAGTTTGACATTTACGAAGTTGTTTGCTCAAAATAATGGAGTTGGAAGCATAATTTTCAGAATATGTAATCAAGACAATTCATCTTGATAATGCTGGTTTATATCTAAGCTGGTTTGGCATTGGATGCCTCCATAATATAGCTAAACCATTACTTATGAGACAGAGCTTCAGATGTTGGTCTGAGATGTGATGTATTGCATACAACGGCGCTTGTATGCTTGATATCAATGAATTATGATAAATTCTCCCATCATAATTAGTTCAGAGTCAAGAGCTAGATATTTCCATCATATAACTTTTGTTGTGCATTATATGGTTAATGAATTTAGCGCTATGCACACAGATGGATTCTCTAAATAAGGTGGGGATATATGTTGGCTTTTCTAACATAAGGGGGAGAAATATAAGCAGCTAAGAAATATGTTATGAATTATCATCAGTATGATCCTCATTCAAAAGATAATTCAAGTCAAATGCTAGAAGCATTTGCTGACCCAAAATTAATCTCATATTTCCGCTGCAAAATGTTCCTATTGAATGTCGCTGAAGGACAAGTCTACTGAAGCATGGTAGACGAATCAGTTCCAAATGTAATAATCCTTGAAAAAGGAGAGGAGAAAATGATCAAAATAATCGTAATAAGGAGGCAATGTGCTCTTGAAGAGCCTACGACATAACACTTCATGAAACCTTATGGGAGCTTCAGGTACCTGAAAATAATGAAGTGATGAGATCTCAGTAAGTTATGTCAAATTGCGAACCAATACAAATGATATATCGTCGACGATATCTTTGATACAATATAGCGTACAATATAGTATAAGGTTGTGAGGATCAGAATTATACGTCTTTTAAAGCATGTTGACGTAGAAATAATTACCAAGTGAAATGATGCATCTTGGTAAGCGATTGGACCTGTAGTCCAGACATTAGAAGATGTCACAATTTATACTAATGGAAGTTGTCACAGCCTATATGGCTTACTTGACAAAATTTATATGAAAATTTCTGAAGGATTCAAAATTCCTGAAGCATATATAAATTCTTGGGAAACTTGTTTATAATCCTTAAATGGATTAAATGAATCAAGGCTGATGTACAGAAATCACCTTAAAGAATATTCATTGACGAAGGGTACACATATGATCATGTTTACTCTTGTCTCTATATGATAATCAGAACCTTTCATATTATTATACTAGTTGATGATTTGAATATTGTTGGAGCTCTTGAAGAGTTTCCAAAAGCATTAGATTATATATGCTGAAAGAGGTTGAAATGAGAAAATTGAATTGGTCTTGAAGTATCATATATTTGTGCAGTTGATGCATTTATATATCTTGCTATAACTACGAGCATGATATAGTTTTACTCCTACATGGAGATGTTGAAATAGATCAATTGCATATTGTAAATGAAATCCCTTACATGGATGTGTTTATCCTAACAAATATTGTCAAGTGTTTTGGATATACAGGGCATTCATCTGATCGACATAAGAATCCGATTCGGATATGTTATCTATTTCCATGAAGGATTATTATCATACCATGTTGTTTTATATGACAGTCAGGCCATAGAAAGACAACAACAGATTATGAAACAAGTCAAGAATATACTTGGCGTGATTGCAACAATATTATATGGTGATGATGCAACTTTATCTAAGGAATGAAGATGCAGATGATTAACCAGTTCTTCAAATGACCATTTGACAGATCTGATCAAGGCTCTACCAATCTTAAGATATAATAAGTTGGTATACAAGATTAGAGTACACCATCTTCAAGAATTATGTGATTCTTTAATCGGGGAGAGTAAATACGCGTTGTACTCTTTTTTCCTTAACCAAAGTTTTGTACCATTTGGGTTTTCCTGGTAAGGTTTTTAATGAGGCAGCTCTCAAAGCGTATTACTAGATATGTGTACTCTTTTTCCTTTATTAGGACTTTTTCCCACAGGATTTCTCCTAATAAGGTTTTAACAAGGCACATCATCTATTAAATAGACATCCATGGGGGAGTATTGTAAATATTTGCTGGTGGATGTCCACAAGGACTTGGCCAACAAGGAACTTGGAGACCAAGTAACGTGGCCACCAAGTTTCCTTAAATGGCTTGGCCATCAAGCATATATTTCTCTTATAAATAGTGGTCATTTGAAGAATTTATATATACAATCAGTTCCTCTCTATATACTTGTTTCTGGTATATTTACTTATAGCCTTTATTTTATAACAGTTGTTAAATTCTTTCTTAGTTGAACTATATAGAAAGCTTTAATTTATAGGACTATAAAATTAAATAAAATTTTTCCTGTATAAATCATTCTCTTATTTGAATTATGTTTTGGCCAAAATATCCCTTATCTTTGTGGATATATCTAACTTTGTCCTCTATATACCTTTAGGCTCTAAGTATCATATGTCCTTTAAATTTATAAAATTTGAGCACATTTGGTCCATGTAACATAACATACACACATCTGTTTGAAAACTAACAGAGATTAAACACATGACCTGCACATCTGTTTCAAAAGTCAAGAAGCTCACACAATGAGCAATACCTAATTACTATATGATTTTTTTTTAAATAACATATGTTGACTTGCATGGTATATAGTTTATTTAATTTTTGAACTATGAGTAAATATAGGTAAGAGACCTAGTGAGGGTTGAAAATTTGAAACCAATATGGAGTTTGTCAGGTTAATATAACCTCGGTGACTATTAGAGTATTCTCGCAGAATTCGTAGTCTTTTAGTTGTATAATACTGATGACACCAAAGTTGCAAATATATAAAGTTACTCATAGTTTTTATTGGGATTTTGGTTTATTAGAAATTAAGCTAGGTTTATTCGAATTAAGAAACTTGTATACGGGTAAAACCGAGGATACGGACATGCTCGGTTTCCCGATATCATGGTTGTGCTCGGACATGACCCGACCGGGTTATCGAGAAGGAGGCATCGAATTCGAATTCGAAGGATACATGACGAGCCGTTATAGGAAGAGCGGTTAACTGCCATAAGAAGAAAACCGAAATATCCGCCCTCAGCCGGATATTTCGGCGTCGATCTCCGGCAACAGCTGTCACCAGATTTCTTTCCTTTATTTAGAGTTGTATTAGGGTTAGGACTCCTCTACTATATAAATAGGAGGTTCTCATCCATTGT
Source organism: Lycium barbarum (assembly GCF_019175385.1). Lineage (NCBI taxonomy): Eukaryota > Viridiplantae > Streptophyta > Magnoliopsida > Solanales > Solanaceae > Lycium > Lycium barbarum. The sequence goes on along the minus strand of NC_083337.1, from coordinate 132,682,806 downwards.
GAGGGGTTGGCAATGAAAAGACAGAAAGAGTTCGTATCAAAATAATAAGAATCTTTTGAAACCATTCCCATTTGTACTTAAGTTCATCTTTATTATTCACTGTGTAAGTACTCACCAGAGGGTATCGACCACGATTTCTATACCCAAGGTCATACATACTTAATAATTATTTAGATCTGCTTCTTTGTTAACTTATTGGCTAATCTCGCAACTTAATCCATAATTGAATTTAGCCACATATCTTTGGTGTCACGCATGAAATTAATTGTTCTCCATTTTAAGGTTAAACAGTTTGTCGCCCACCGTGGGACCTTAGATGGTAGTGGTGGTTCAATACAACATTCTGGTTACGCTCGATATTTTATACTTATTCTTTAAGGTTTGATTTCAAGTATACCGGAAATGTCGGATTCCCATTCTGTCAACTTCCAAGTGGAACCGAGCCATCACGAGCATGACAACAGGGACGTACCAAACAACAACGTGCCCCCCGTTAATCCTGTTCAAGTCAGATCATCGGTGGGCAACGTACCGGCCAGCGAGAATAACGGAGTCATGCTGCAACAGCTCCAAAACCAGTTAGACATGGCTATGGCTCAGTTGCAGGCCCAACAAGAGATCATAGCACAATTTTAAAACTGGGGTTAGGCATCCGATATTACCCCATTAAAACAGACCCAGGATACGGAGGTAAGACACATCCCACGGGGTAACGTGAACCATCCCGGGCAAAGTAGCGAATTGATAAGAATGCTTCGGTATCATGGCATTCCGGTAAAGGGAGTGATCGCTTGAGGAGAGTGGTAGATCGGGATTCCAGATCATCATATGACAGGTACCACCCCTACCCACTCGATCGAAAGGGAAACGGACGCAACGACGAATCAGGCAAGAATGATAGGAGGAATGATCGAAGGAATGATCGAGGCCAAAGTAGCCGTCGATAGAGCCTCGGGAAACAGATAAACTCCAAGGTTATCCGAGTATAACTTTTGCGTCGATGTAGCAACCATAGCGGTGGCCGTTATCCGAAACAAAGAAACAAGACATCCAAGGCCGATCCAATCTGATCCAGAGAAGCGAGATAAAAGTCTTGTTTGTAAGTATCATCATACTCACGGCCATCGAATGGAGGATTGTCGGCAGCTGAGAGAGGAGGTTGCTCGTCTGTTCAATTTAAGACATCTTCGAGAATTCCTAAGTGAACGAGCAAAAACCCATTTCAAAAACCTGGACTCCAACAAACAGGATAGACCGGAAGAACCTCAGCAGGTGATACAAATGATCATGGGGGGAACTGACGTTCCCATTGGGCCGATTGTAAAACGTACAAAAATTTCCATAATGAGGGAAAAGCGAAACTGGAATGATGACCCCAATGGTCCCATCACGTTCTATGACGAGGACATGGAAGGCATCACCCAGCCGCATAACGACGCACTGGTAATATTTGTCCTTGTCAATAAGTTTAGAATTAAACGTGTGCTAATTGATCCAGGTAGCTCGGCTAATATCATCCGATGGAGAGTCATCGAATAGCTGGGACTACTAGATCAGACCGTGCTGGCGATACGGGTCCTCAACGGATTCAACATGGCATGCAAAACGATGAAGGGTGAGATCACTTTACCGATCAATATGGCAGGAACTACGCAGCAGACAAAATTTTATGTGATAGAGGGAGAAATGGGATACAATGCATTGCTGGATAGACCGTGGATTCACCTCGTGAGAGCGGTTCCCTCGACTATGCATCAGGTGTTGAAATTCCCGACCCCAGAGGGTATCAAAACCGGCCGTGGTGAACAACAGGCCGCAAAAGAAATGTTCGCGATTAAAGAGTTTGTTAAGACTATAAAGGCGCCAGATTGGAACGAAGGGAAGAATGCCAAATAGCAATCACAGATCCCGGAATCTTCGGAAGATCAGAACGGAGACACACTAGACGAAGAGTTAAAATTCGGAGTACCGAGAACCTTTGTGGTGCCCGATGATTCTGATGCCACCAAGTCCACAGTCGAAGAACTCGAGCAAGTCATACTGTTCGTCGATCTACCAGAAAATAAGGTATACCTGGGCACGGGGTTAACCCCCGAGCTCAGGAATGAATTTATTGAGTTTCTTAAAAATAACTCAGATTGTTTTGCATGGTCCCATTTAGACATGGTAGCTATTCCATCGGTCGTGACGACACACAAGTTGAGTCTGGATCCAAGTTTTCCTCCGGTCAAACAAAAGCGAAGGCCGCAACTCGCTGTAAAACATGCATTTGTCAAGGACGAGGTAACCAAGCTCCTTAATATAGGATCCATTCGAGAGGTAAAATACCCAGATTGGTTAGCTAATGTTGTAGTAGTGCCTAAAAAGAGGAATAACTTTAGAATGTGCGTAGATTATAAAGATTTAAACAAATCCTGCTCGAAGGATTCATTTCCTTTGCCCAGCATTGATCACATGATCGACGCTACTGCGGGTCACGACATGCTAAGTTTCCTCGATGCCTACTCCAGGTACAACCAGATACAAATGGACCCGGAGGATCGAGAAAAAACCTCTTTTATAACTAGGTCTGGCACATATTGTTATAATGTAATGCCCTTCGGCTTAAAAAATGCCGGTGCCACCTATCAGCGTTTAGTGAACCGCATGTTTGAACACCAAATAGGGAAATCCATGAAAGTTTATATAGATGACATGGTCGTTAAGTCCCTGCGAGCAGAGGACCACCTGAAATTTTTGCAGGAAACTTTCAGCATATTAAGAAAGTACAACATGAAGCTGAACCCGGAAAAATGTGCCTTCAGAGTCAGATCAGGCAAGTTTCTCGGATTCATGGTATCAAATCGGGGGATCGAAATCAACCCGAATAAGATAAAGGCAATTGAAGATATCACCGTAATCAACAACATCAAAGGGGTACAAAGATTGACGGGATGGATAGCTGCCCTAAGCCGATTCATCTCTAGATCCTCGGCCAAGAGTCATCGGTTTTTCTCGTTGCTAAAGAAAAATACTGACTTTGCATGAACCCTCGAATGTCAGATGGCCTTAGCAAAAATCAAAAGGTATTTATCAAGCCCACCCCTACTTCACACGCCAATGGCGAATGAGCTGTTGTATCTATACTTAGCGGGGTCTGAGATAGCGGTGAGCGGTGTCTTGGTTCGAGAGGAGAAAGGTACGCAATACCCAGTTTACTATGTAAGTAGAACCCTCGGTGACGCTGAAACCAGGTACCCACATTTGGAAAAATTCGCTTTGGCTTTATTGACTGCATCTAGAAAATTAAAACCTTACTTTCAGTGTCATCCCGTATGCGACGTAACGTCGTACCCCCTAAGGAATGTCATGCATAAACCCGAACTCTCAGGCCGACTAGCAAAGTGGGCTATGGAGATTAGCGGGTATGATATTGAATACAAACTCCGAACTGCGATCAAATCCCAAATATTGGCAGATTTCGTGGCCGATTTTGCACCGGCCATAATTCCCGAGGTAGATAAGGAAATGCTTCTTACCTCGAGGACTAGTACAGGAGTCTGGACTCTTTACACAGACGGTGCTTCTAATGTAAAAGCGTTCGGGTTAGGGATCGTTCTTAAACCTCCCTCGAATGACGTAATAAGACAATATATTAGATCGGTTGATTTAACTAACAACGAAGCCGAATATGAGGCTATGATTGCAGGTTTAGAACTAGCTAAAAGCTTCGGAGTCGAGATCATTGAGGCCAAATGCGATTCTCTCCTGGTGGTCAACCAAAAGAATGGAACCTTCGAAATCAAGGATGATCGAATGTGGAGATATCAGGAAAAATTGCGGGTTGTCCTTCGCCGGTTCAAGGAGTGGACGTTGGAACACGTACCCCGGGATCAAAATGATGGGACGGATGCCCTAGCAAATCTGGGATCCTCGGTAGAATCGTATGGGTTCAATTCCGGAGCTGTGGTGCAGTTGACAAAATCAGTTATAGAGACCGACCACGCCGAGATAAAATCGACCAGCCTCACTTGGGATTGGAGGAACAAATACGTAGACTATCTTCAAATAGGAAAGCTACCATACGATGCCAAAGAGTCAAGAGCCCTCCGAACCAAAGCAGCTAGATTTTGTTTGGTTGATGGCCAGTTATACCGAAGGTCATTCCACGACCCTTTGGCGAGGTGCCTAGGACCAGGAGAAACCGACTACGTTCTGAGGCAAGTTCATGAGGGGACTTGCGGAAATCATTCGGGAGCCGATTCATTGGTCCGCAAGCTGATCAGGGCAGGATACTATTGGAACAGGATGGAGGATGGCGCCAAAACCTTCGTTCGAAAATGTAACGAATGCCAAAGGCACGCCCCGTCAATACACCAACCCGGGGAAAAGCTCCATCAGGTCCTTTCCCCATGGCCATTCATGAAATGGCGCATGGATATAGTAGGGCCTTTCCTATGGGCCCCAGATAAGACGCAATTTATTTTACTTATGACTGATTATTTCTCTAAATGGGTCAAAGCACAGGCACGCGAGAAAGTCAGGGAAAAAGAGGTCATTGATTTCATTTACGAACATATAATATGTCGATTTGGGGTACCCGCGGAGATCGCATGTGATAACGGGAAGCAGTTCATAGGTAGCAAGGTCAGCAAGTTTTTTGAAGAATACAAAATCAAGAAAATCTTATCCACCCCATATCACCGGAGCGCGAATGGCCAGGCCGAGTCTACCAATAAAACTATACTGCAGAATTTAAAGAAAAGACTGGCCGACTCTAAGCACCGTTGGAAGGAGGTTCTGCCCGAGGTTTTATGGGCCTACCGCACAATGGTAAGATCAAGCGCCAGGGAGACTCCTTTTCCCTTGTATACGGAGCCGAGGCCCTCATACTCGTCGAAGTTGGTGAGCCAAGCTTAAGTTTTTCGATATTCCACTGAGGACTCGAACCATGAAGCAATGTCTGTAAATCTGAATCTCGTGGACGAAATGAGGGAAACTGCTCATATCCGAATAGCCGCACAAAAACAAAGGATGCAAAGATATTATAACCGGAGGACCAACCTCAGGCACTTTCAATTGGGGACTTGGTACTGAGGGAGGTCACACTTCATACAAAGAACCCTCACGAAGGGAAATTAGCCCCGAATTGGGAAGGACCGTACCGAGTCACTAGAATAACCGGGAAAGGTTCTTATCAGCTCGAGAACGAAGACGGAAAACAGCTGAAACACAACTGGAATGTAGCACACCTAAAACGATATTACTGTTAAAGGTACGAATAACTTTTCTTTTGTTTTTATTCTCTCTCGATCTAACCACCCAGGGATACAGTCCGAGGGACACCGAAGCAGCACAATGGAAACTGGGAAGTCATAGACTTAGGACTGAAAGCACGTGCTGCACTCTTTTTCCCTTTGACCGTTTTGTCCCGAAGTGGGTTTTCAGCAAGGTTTTTAATGAGGCAGCGCTGAACAGTATGCTACGCAAATAGAGCATACCGATTAAAGACCGGGGACTGCGCATACCGGGCTAATAGTACCCGAGCTCTCATACTTCGGACTCGAGTACTAGGGGACTATTATACTAAGTGATAACTATGTAAAAGCCAAGGCTTGAACAATAGGATCAAATGTAAGGACCAAACGATCGATTGAATCGTGTCCAATTAGTTTGTTCTTGCCATGGCAACAATTGCGGAAACATCTCCGGTCGGTTTTTCAATAAAAAATCTTACTTCGATCACAATGATCCAATGTTGCCAGATACTGAAAGGCTATGGCCCAAACGATTAAAGACTACGATCTAGAAAGCATACACAATGCTAAAAAACTATGGCCTAAACGATCAAAGACTACGGTCTAGAAAGCATACACAATGCTAAAACAACTATGGCCTAAACGATCAAAGACTACGGTCTAGAAAGCATACAAAGATATGGCCTAAACGGTTAAAGACTATGGTCTATAAAACATGAAGATTACCGTCTTAAAACACAAAAAATATTGTGATCCGGTCTGTCTTGCTATTTATAAATAAAGCAACGACTAAAGTCAACACGGAATAAACCCCGATCACGAGCCGTAACCACTTGAATTTTATCCCGGCCGAAACAATAAGGCAAGTTAAAACGATGGCATAAATCGAACAAACATTGAACCGAGGAATAGCTTTCAAAGAGCAACAAAAGGCGATGAATAGACCGAATGAAGATCTTCTTTTCATTTATACATACATATAAGTGGATTTACAAAGGCTCGAGTTAGCAGCCTTAAAAAAAAAAGCAAAAACAACAACAAAGGAAAAAAAAAGGACGTAAGGCCTACGAAACTAATCTTTACCCAATCCCTCAGTCTCTTCCCCAGCTGACTCAAGGTCGATATCTGAATCCTCAGGGTCGAACGCAGCCTTTGCTTCCGCTTCGAGCTTCTTGGCCTTCTCGATCAGATCTGACAAGTCCACTCCGGTGGCTTGAACTTCTTCGAGGGTTTCCCTTCGGGATAAGCACCGCACGTACTCGGCTCGTAGATTACTAGCTTTCTCGGCAGCAGTCACGTCAGCCTTATACTGCTCTAACATATCGTCATAACCCAAGATCTGTTCAAGAGCCTTTCCATGTTCAGCCTGTAGATTGGTGACGACCCGATTCAGTCAATCCCGTTCAGCTTCGGCCGCAGCAAGCGATGAGCCGAGTCCGTTTATTTGTTCCATCGATGCCTGAAGCTGCTCCCTGAGAACATCACGTTCGGCCACAACATCGATGGTCATTTCTCGGAGGGCGTTAAGCTCGGGCTTGATCCCATCAAGCTCTTCCCAAAGTTGATCAATCTGGCTAACATATGTTCGAGCCTGAGAAAGAAGGGCATTAGCATCGGCTATTGAAGATTTATTGTAAACATTGAAAGCCCTTACCTTCTCTGCCAACTGGTCACGTTCCTGCTTAGCCTCAGCAACTTCATTTCGAGCCGCTGCTAAATCTGATTTAAGGATAGAAAGGTTAGGGAGAGACGAAATATATTGCAACTTCTGCTCATACAGATTCATGATCTCATCCACCTCCTGACTCTTGCTTTTGAGCTTCTCCTTGAGCTGGCCCACTTCGTGCCTGAGCCGGTGGAAGCTTGCATGATGAAGCACGGAGGCCTGTAAGGGAAAGAGGAATGGTTGTTAAAATGAGGCTTGAAATTAAAGCTAAGAGAAAAGGGCGTAAGAATAAGACTTACTCGGTTCAATGCTTGCTGAGCCTCATTGAAAAGGCATGATTCGCTGACTTTGGCCATTTTCTTACAGTCTTCTTGGGACACCAAAAGTTACAAATAACTGGCCACCCCGACCGGCCCCGATAACATATTCATATCGGCCGGCACCTTGAAAGTTATTAGCCTCTTCTGAAGCGGGTCGGTACTAGGGGCAAGAAATAATTTCTCCAACCTAGGATCGGAATTAACCCCGAAACGGTTGGCCACGGGGATGGACAAATGCTCAAAACCCGAAATATTCGGAGTGAGTATTTCATAACCCTCATGATCGGCTACCCCTTCCTCAGTCATCTTGCCTTTGGCTTTTTCAACATCGGCGGGAATATCCACCAATGGGGGCGGAGAGTCCTGTATACAAATTATTATTTCATATGAGGCCACAGCTTGTATCGGAAGGACAAAACCAATACCATACAAAGGCTGAATGTTAGGTACCTTTGAGCCTGATACCGAGGAAGCTGCCTTCGATCCAGCAGCTGCGGCTGGCAGCCTTTCAATACTTCGAGTAGGAGTGTGCTCTGTCGTAGATTCTATAGATGCCTCGACCTTCGATCTCGGGACATCCCTCGAACCCGCTAGAATTTGACTTGAGCTTTCCACCAATGGTGGGATAATCGTCGCAGAACCGGTCAGATCTTACTCAAGGAATATCATCAGAATGATCCGATAGTTGACTGATTACCTCAGAGTCCAGAGCACGCGCCGAGACATCTTCCGAAGAGGCCTCTCTGATAGTGAGCCTCGATCTTTACCTGTCTTGGGAAGAAGCTCGAGAAGATTCAGAGGATCGTCTTTTACTCCTTTCAGCTTTGTCTCCTTGATCAGGAACTTTGATATCTTGCTCGTCGGCCAAGGCCTCGGCAGCCTCCTGGCCCCGAATTCTGGTGGGCTTTGATGGACCTGTGAAGCGAAAAGAAAAATAGTCCTTAATTATCTGACATGGCGTAGCACGTAGGGAAGACGGGACAATGCTCTAAGGGAAAGACTTATCGTGTTTTCCGGCCTCCCACCGGGACCGGAACAAACGTCTCCAGGTACAGTCGGCATAAGTAAGTTGGGAACAGATTTTCTCGATCCACTAATCAAGGTTAGGAACCGCACCGAGGGTTCGAATAAGAGCTATATACACACGAGCAAATAAAAGATTCAGTGTAAGTATATGCATATGGTCATATCGCACCAAAATAAAGTTACTTACGGTTCAGGTTCCATTTCTCAGGAAACGGCAACTTGTCAGCGGAAATCTGGTCCGTTGTCATGATTGGGACAAATCTGCCCTGCCAGCCTCGGTCTCTATCTTCGTCCAGACTGGAAAAGGGCGCATTTCCGGAGAGAAAAAGCATAGTATTGTTTTTCATTTAATTGGAGCAGTTAGAATAAAAATGAATGAAATGAAAATGGTGGAGGAGGAAGAATTGTAAATACACTCAGATTTGATGTGAATTGTAATTAGCTATTCAAAGTTAGCTATGTATTATAATTATTTTAAACTATAGCTACTGTTTACCCCGAAATCGGGTAATCAATTAAATTTGTAAGTGGGTATAGGATATGTGCTTGAATCTTGATGTATGTTAGATAGGGAAAATGTATATGTGAGAGTTCCTCAATAAAATGGCTAATGATGGCGATTTGCTATGAATACAAATGTTTATAAACAATGTGGGATAATTGATGGAATAAACACAATATAAATATAAATAAATGGCCTTGGCCGAATCAGATATTGAAAGAGAGATTGTATGCATGAACTCTTTTATTACAAATGTTCTTGGAAAGTAAAGGAGCCAACCCCCTCAAAGGAGGGGGATATGCCCTATTTATAGTGTCACCTTCATGAGTCTCACACAATGGGAACTAATAAAATAATAGTAGCAAGGACAGCTTTGCACGGATTTGGTGGGATTAGACTGACGGCGCCATCTGACACACGCATGGTAGGTAGTTGACTATGGCAGGACGCTACTGGTGCATGGCCCGCATGAACCGGCCACACGGACCAACGACTGCTCGGACAAACGGCCATGAATGCTCGGGTCAACGGGCTTGGATGCTCGGGTCACCGGGCTTGGCCATTTCAACGACGTCGAAGGCAGACCTGTTGGTGTCTTTGCCCATCTCCGGCCCAAGCATTACCCCGGTCAAGGGCGAATAGTATCCCGCACATTCTCATTCTTTCCTCTGGTTCCTCGCTCCACCGATTCGCCTCATATCCGGTTTTTACCGTATACAGATATCCCCCACACTTCCTGGATCTCCGATCTGCCAGAGTAACGGGGAGTGGATAAATTCCTAAACCGGTGGTTCTGTCAACCCGACATTATCTTCATATTTTGGCGGGAACGGTTGCGTAACACGCCCCCTTTTATCGGCCAGGTGTCTCGCCCCTGATGGTCCACTTCTGTCAACCGCATTTTTCACGTCGTTTTGAGTCGGTTCGTATTAATGACGGGGACACGTGGCGCCGTCTGATTGGTCGTCCTCGGTAACCGTTCCTCTCCCATGCCTATATAAGGCCTTTTACCCCTTCACTTTACCATTTCCACGCTCTGGATCTTCTTCAAATCCACTTCATTTCTGCGTTTTTTCCACTTGCACCACACACAATTAACTCCATATTTGGTCTCCCTATTGATTCATTGCTTCACACTACGTGCAAAAGAACCAACTTTGTCACCATTGCCGTCGAATATTCTTTGCTCGAGCGTCGCCGTTTCACACTTTGCCTCTTCTTGAACCATCAGTCCCTTTTTTCTTCTTAAGTTCCTCTCTTCGATCTTCTTTCTTTCATATTTTCAAGATGCCCTGATCTACTTCCCATGACGCTCCACCGATGTCATCCCCGGGGGACGAGCCCGCGTCTCCGGCTAAGTTCGAGCCCACGGCTTCGGATATCATACCGGTTAAATTCAATTTCAACAAAGATCTTGAGGCCGAAAAGCCTTCTTCCGTTTCAGACAAGGGATTCAACGCGAGGCGGTATCCCTCATCTATTACCGAGGAGAAGCTCGACATAGTCCGGGCCGACTGCGGGTGGGACACCCGTCCAGTTCGGGTTTTTGCCCCCGGGCCAGACGAATCTGTTACCGACCATCGTGAAGGGTTTTGTGTGCTTACACATACCCCTTCACTCTCAAACTCGACCCCCCGGTGGACCCGGTCATTCTCGACATGTGCCGTACTTACGGCGTTACGCTGGCTCAGATCGGCCCAAATGTTTGGAGGGTCGTAGCGTGTCTCCGGTTGTTGGCCAACAACGCCGAAAAGGAGTTCACACTGGCCCATCTGATACGCCTATATTCCCCGAGGCTGTTTCGGGGTGGCGTAATGAAACTGGCCAAGCGCATCCGGAATCCATTCTTCTCAGAAATGGATGAAGACAGAGACTGGGGATGGTTGGAGCGATACGTCCGGGTGAAGACCGAGGGCATAATTCCTGCCGAGCACATGCCTTTCCCGGAGAAGTGGAATAACAAGCGTAAGTCCGAAGTCACGAACAATTGCTTTAGTATTGCTTCGTCGAATTTTGATTCTGCTTTCTCACTGTTCCTTTCTTACTGTTTGCCAGCCAATGGGTACGTTCCTCCGGTCATCCGGAATCTGAATGATTGGGTCACTGTGCTCCTCGCCTAGCATCCCTATGACGACCGGACATAGGCTCACCTGTCTCGTGGCCGATGGATCGCCCAAAATCACGGTAGCCTTCTATTTTTATTCTGCTGCATTCCCCTTTATTCGTTCCGTCCTTTGCCCTTTGCTAACATCTTGTCTTTTCAGGTTTGCCTAAGGGCTCGGTAGCCCCCAGATCGGAGTCGGGGACTGCCTCTCCAGCACCGGCGTCCGAATTTGACACAGCGGGTTCTTCCCGTGTTCTCACCTATGCCGCAAAAAGAAAACGGCCTTCCGAAAAGGGGCAGCCGCCAAAAAGAAAGAAAGCAAGAAGCGTTGCTCGTCCTTTAAGGGAAGAGGTAGAGCCCGACATCATTGTTCGGAGAGTCGGCTCAGTTCCCTCCGTGGCTCCAATACCGGAGGAGGCGGTCTCCGTTCCACCCCTTCATTCCATGAGCGAAGGTCTCTTGGTTCCCGCTCCACATTCAGGTGCGGAAGAAATACTTTCACCAGCTCCTCTTCGATCGATTGACTTTGTCGACATTTCAGGTGAAACTTCTTCCGAAGACACTCCCCTGCAAAGGAAAAGGTCCGGGGAAGCGGCCAATGTTGAAGCCGATAAAAGGACCGCCTCAGTACCGGAGAGCGAAGCCCCCACAGGCGCTCGTTCGTCTCCCGAGCAAGAGCCTACTGCAACTGCGGAGCCCTCGGCCTTTGCCGAAAATATTGAGGCTGCTCCAAGTTCATCTACCCCGGCTCTGCGGGTGGATGATTTTGATGATATGTTCTCAAGCACCCCCCCCCCCCCCCCCGTCGCTACCGAAGAAGCAACGGGCTTTGGTCATCTCCCTATTCCTCGGGCCACAAGGCCGGCCAACCGGATCTCCGAATTAGGGGCCAGGGACAGCTTGGTAAATATTTTCCCGGCCCCGAGCGTGGAGCCAAGGAGGACCAGATCGGCTGTAGTCGCCGTACCCGAGGACTGCAACTTTCTATCGCGTCCGGTGGGCGTAGCGAGCTATTAGCGGCCCCTTATCTCTGACTCGGACAGGCACAAAATGACCGGGCTCACTTGGCAGTGGCTCATTAACGAGGGTATGCACGCAAGCAACCGGGTAAGCTCTTCTCTCTTCCTTGTTCAGTTTATCTGTGGATTTTATCCTTACTTCGCCTGAGCCTTCTGATCTGTTTCACCTGCAGAGTATGGTGCTGGTTAATGAAGCTTTCATCCGTGCCCAACATGAGATAGATGATCTTCGAGGCCAACTGGATGCCCAAGGCCGAGAAACGGAGAAATATAGGCATCTTCTTCAGGAGAAGGAGGAAGAGTTGAATCGGGCGGCCGTGCTGGCCAACCTTCGTCCTGAGCTCGGTGCGGCTAAGGACGAAAACCGTCGTTTGAAGAGCGAACTGGCCTCTATGACCGACTATAATTGGTGCCTTGAGGCTGAAAAGATCGGCCTTAGCCAGGATAAAGCCCAGTTTTCCTCGAGGCTAGATGAGCTCGAGACCACGGTTTCCCGACTCCGGGGGGAGCTAGACTCGGTGAAGGCTCATGCAACGGGCCTGGCCGAGAGGAACCGGCAGCTCGAGTCCGAGGCTCCTTTGTCCAACGAGCGCAAGAGGGTGTTTGAAGAGAAAGCCGAGGAGCGATCTCGGATATGCCAAGGCCTAAGAGCTGAGCTCGAGGAGGCGGTTATCGCCAACGACGGCCTTAAGGCCGAGCTGGAGGCAGCCACTGGTAGGATAACTGTCCTTGAGGAGGGCCGGGCTGATCTGGAAGCAAAACTGGCCAAGGCTGAGGCCGACTTGGAAGAAACATGGAGAAGTGTTGAGGCGGCCGAGGCTCATACTGCTATTGTTTCCGAGTATGAGAAGTGGAAATCTCGGCGGATCACCCTCGAGCAAGTCGAGCACGGTTTCTCGGATCTTCCGGCCCTGATACTCGAGGCCAAGAGGATGGAGGAAGAAGCCAATCGTGCCCTCGGGTCCGATTCAGATGACTCCGAGCGAATCGAGTCCGAGCGCTCATCCACCTCTAGTCATGCCGGATAGCATAGGGCTCGTGCCTTGCTTTCTGTTTTTGTTTTTTGCCTTTGTAGGACTTTGTTTTTCTTTCGATGTAAGAGACATCCGTTGTATAAATGAAAAGTGGACCTTTCTTGCTTCTTCGTTTGAATGTTTGTTTACTGCTTTTGCTGTAATTGTTAGTCCGTTCTAGGACAAGTCGACTCGTAGTCGTTAATTCATCGTGCCCGTAGGTATTATCCGATATTTTGGGGCCGGTGGCTTGGATCATTATGATCTCGTTGCCTTTGTCGAATTTTGACCAAGGTACCCGACGTAGGGTATGCGAATGAGGCAGTATCGAGATACGATAGTTATCAACTGGGCAAAGTATATTTAACAGAAAGCTGTTATCCCAATTTTTGATAACTTTGTGTTTGCAAAATGTTTTTACATATGAGAGTTTTAACTCTTTCTTCCTTAGCCGTAGCAAATGTAAAATGGGACACGATTCGCTATGATCGTTTGGTCCTTACATCGGAGGCTATGGCCGGTGGCCGGGCCTTGGTTTTGCCGTAGCAAAATGCTAAATGGGACACGATTCATTTTGATCGTTTGGTCCTTACATCGGAGGCTATGGCCGGTGGCCGGGCCTTGGTTTTGCCGTAGCAAAATGCTAAATGGGACACGATTCATTTTGATCATTTGATCCTTATATCGGAGGCTACGGCCGGTGGCCGGGCCTTAGTTTTGCCGTAGCAAAATGCTAAATGGGACACGATTCATTATGATCGTTTGGTCCTTACATCGGAGGCTACGGAGCTTCTCCGTCTACTTTAATCGGGGTCATCTTCGGTGTGGCATAGTACTCCCCTAGCACTGATCCGATCTCCGAGGTCGGGTGAGTGTTATTATGTCCCCAATCGGCGGATGCGACACCGGGTATCCGGGTACTTGCCCTCCATATTCGTTAAGTGACACGTTGTACTCGTTGCCTCATTAAAAACCTTATCGGAAAACCCATTTTGGGACAAAACCGTACTAAGGAAAAGAGTGCAACACGTGTTTTCAGATCTAGATTCTAATTTTGTCCCGCTCTCGCCTTCCTGCAAAAGAGAAAAGTTAATAAGAGAATACGGGGAGACCATACCTTAGCAGTAGTATCTCTTTAGATGGGCCACGTTCCAGTTATTACGTAGACGCTGCCCGTCCATGGACTCCAACTAGTACGATCTCTTGCCCGTTATACCGGTTACCTTGTACGGGCCTTCCCAATTCGGACCCAGCTTTCCCTCGTTGGGGTTCTTAGTGTGCAAGGTAACTTTTCGCAGTACTAAATCCCCGACTTGGAAATGCCGGAAGTTAGCTCTTCGATTGTAGTATCTTTCCATCCTCTGTTTTTGGGCCGCTATGTGGACTGACGCGCTTTCACGTAGTCCATCTGCGAGGTCGAGCCTCACGACCATGGCCTCCACATTTGAATCCTTGGTGGTATACCTGAAACGGAGGGTCGGTTCGCCGACTTCTACGGGGATAAGGGCTTCGGCTCCGTAAACCAATGAAAACGGTGTTTCCCCCGTGCTCGATTTGGATATGGTTCTGTAAGCCCACAATACCTCCGGTAATATCTCCCTCCAATGGTGTTTCGATGCTTCAAGTATTTTCCTCAGATTTTGGATTATCGTTTTGTTCGTAGATTCTGCCTGTCCATTCGCACATGGGTGATACGGGGTTGACACGATTTTCCTGATCTTCAATCCCTCGAGGAAATTGTTGACCTTGCCACCCACGAACTGAGGACCGTTATCACAGGTTATCTCGGAGGGGATGCCGAAACGGCAGATGATGTGATCCCATATGAAGTCGATGACTTCCTTCTCTCTTATCTTTTCGAAGGCCTGCGCTTCAACCCACTTGGAAAAATAGTCAGTCATAAACAAAATGAAACGAGCCTTACCAGGTGCCCAAGGTAACGGGCCCACAATGTCCATTCCCCACTTCATGAAAGGCCAAGGTGAGATCACCGAATGCAGCAACTCCCCGGGCTGGTGAATCATCGGAGCGTGCTTCTGACACCCGTCATATTTTCGGACAAAACGTTTCGCGTCCTCTTCCATCCGGTTCCAGTAATAACCGGCCCGGATAATATTTCGAACCAGGGCTTCTGCACCGGAGTGGTTGCCGCAGGTTCCCTCGTGTACCTCTCTCATCACGTATTCCATTTCGCCGGGGCCCAAGCACTTAGCCAGAGGACCTAGGAAGGAGCGTCGATACAGTTGGCCGTCCACTAAGCAAAACCGGGCAGCCTTGGTCCGTAGTGATCGTGACTCCTTCGGGTTATTTGGGAGTTTTCCATCAAGCCCATTGTGTATATTTCGGCGTGCCCAGTTTCTATGGCTGTGTTTGATAAGTGCACCGTTGCCCCAAGGTTGATTTCCTCGCCCTCAACCGATGATCCCAAATTTGCTAATGCATCGGCTTCGCTGTTCTGCTCCCTCGGTATGTGCTGCATGGTCCATTCTTTAAATTGATGAAGTACTACTTGGGTTTTCTCGAGGTACATCTGCATCCGTTCATCATTTACCTCGAACACGCCGTTCACCTGGTTTACGACCAAAAGCGAGGCGCATTTTGCCTCGATTGTTTCGCCTCCCATGCTTCGAGCCAATTCCAGACCTGCAATCATAGCCTCATACTCGCTTCATTGTTAGTCAATTTAGCAGTTCTGACGGACTGTCGAATGACATCCCCGGCCGGGGTCCTAAGGACAATCCCTAATCCTGAACCTGTAAGGTTCGAGGCCCCGTTCGTGTGTAGGGACCAAATGCCCGTGGTCTTTCCCGAGGTCAGCAAAAGTTCCTTTTCGACCTCGGGGACCATGGCCGGGGTGAAGTCTGCCACAAAATCGGCCAAGATTTGGGATTTGATGGTCGTTCGAGGTCTATACTCGATATCGTAACCGCTAATTTCCACAGCCCATTTTGTTAATCTACCTTACAACTCCGGTTTATGCATGATGTTTTTTAAAGGGTAAGTGGTTACTACACATATGGGGTGGCATTGAAAATAAGGTTTCAGCTTTCTGGAAGCGCTTACCAGTGCTAATGCCAACTTTTCTAAATGGGGGTAACGGGTCTCTGCATCCCCCAAAGTTCTACTTACATAATAAATAGGGAATTGCGTACCTGATTCTTCTCGGACCAAAACTCCGCTTACCGCCATTTCGGAGACAGCTAAGTAGAGGAAAAATGGCTCATCGGCCTTTGGTGTGTGCAGCAACGGGGGGCTAGATAAGTACCTCTTCAATTCTCTTAGGGCTTCTTGGCACTCCGGTGTCCAAACGAAGTCGTTCTTCTTCCTGAACAAAGAGAAGAAACGATGGCTCTTGTCCGAGGACCTCGATATGAAGCGACTCAGCGCCGCTATCCTCCTGGTGAGCTTCTGTACCCCCTTTATGTTGTTCACGACCTCGATATCCTCGATGGCCTTGATCTTGTCCGGGTTGATCTCGATTCCCTGGTTTGACACCATGAAACCCAGGAATTTACCGGACCTTACCCCGAAAGCACATTTCTCCGGGTTGAGCTTCATGTTGTATCTGCGGAGCACATCGAAGGTTTCCTGCGAATGCTTTAAATGGTCCTCTGTTTCCAGGGACTTAACAACCATATCGTCAACATAAACTTCCATTGTTTTACCTATTTGTTCTTCGAACATTCCATTAACTAGGCGTTGGTAAGTTGCACCGGCATTTTTTAATCCGAAAGGCATGACGTTATAACAGTAAGTCCCATAGCGGGTCATGAAGGACGTTTTCTCTTGATCCTCCGGATGCATCCGGATTTGGTTATACCCGGAGTAAACATCGAGAAAACTTAACATTTCATGTTCGGCCGTCGCATCGATCATCCTGTCGATGTGAGGCATGGAAATGAATCCTTCGGGCATGCCTTGTTTAAATCCTTATAATCGACACACATTCGAAATTTATTACCTTTTTTGGGCACCACCACCACGTTAGCAAGCCAATCTGGGTATATCACCTCCCGGATGGAACCTATATTTAAAAGCTTTGTTACCTCGTCTTTCACGAAGGCGTGTTTTGGCTCCGCCATGGGCCTCCTTTTTTGCTTTACCGGGGGAAATTTCCCGTCCAAGCTGAGTTTGTGTGACGCTATTTACGGTGATATACCTGTCATATCTATATGCGACCATGCAAAGCAATCGGCTTAGCTCGAAGAAACTCAATTAATTTACGCCTGAGCTCCGGGGTGAGCCCCTTGGCCAGGTATACCTTTCTGTTCGGTAAGAACTCGAACAAGATGATCTGCTCCAGCTCCTCCACAGTTGATTTGGTCGCGTCCGAGTCATCCGGTATGACGAAAGATCTGGGTATCCCGAAGTCATCCTCTTCATGCACTGGATCTGGCCCGGTATACTTTAGTTGCTATCGGGGGACCTCCCCTCCGGTTACACCCTTCTCTTCCTGAGCCAACTCCTCGGGCCGGGGCGCCGCCTCCTCTACTGCGAACATTTTCTTTGCTGCGGGCTGCTCACCTCGGATGGTTTTCACCCCCTCCGGAGTGGGGAATTTCAGCAACTGATGCAGTGTTGAGGGAACTGCCTTCATGCTATGTATCCAAGGCCTGCCCAATAACGCATTATATTTCATGTCCCCTTCGATCACATAGAACATTGTTTGCTGAATGGTGCCATCCACGTTCACGGGCAACGAGATCTCGCCCTTCGTGGTTTCACTAGCCATATTTAACCCGCTGAGTACCCGAGACACCGGTACAATCCTATCGAGCAACCCTAGCTGTTCGACCACTCTCCATCGGATGATGTTGGCCGAGCTACCTGGGCCAACCAAAATACGTTTAACCTTAGTTTTAAAGACAAATATAGAAATTACCAGTGCATCGTTGTGCGGTTGAACGATGCCTTCCGCGTCTTCGTCATTGAAGAAAATAGAGCCCCCCGTTGAGTGGTCTCGAATTCGCTTTTCACGAACGATGGAGACCTTTGTCCGTTTCATTACCGGCCCCCGAGGGACGTCCATACCCTCAATTATCATGTTGATTGTATGCTGGTGTTCGACCGGTTCGACCCTTCGATGAGCTTCCCTTTCCTTGTAGTGATTTTTGGCTCGCTCGCTCAATAGATCCCGGAGATGGCCGTTTTTCAACAACCGGGCTACCTCCTCTCTCAACTGGCGGCAATCCTCAGTTTTGTGACCATGGATTCCGTCATATTCACATACCATGTTCGGATCCCGTTGTCCCGGATCCGACCTTAGTGGTTTCGTCCATCGCACATCCGGGATGCGGCCTATTGCCGAGACAAGGCCCAAAGTACTGACGTTGAAGTTGTACTCCGAAATCTTCGGCGGACCCTTATTGCTGGCGGAACTTTCGGCATCGCTCCTGAACGAGAGTCCCCGGCTGTTTGATGGGCGCTCAACCTGCTTGCTACCCCGACCTGAGAAATGGCTCGGGCCTTCCCTTGACTTTTCCGACCTGAAATTTGATTTCTCCGAATGGGAGTATGGCCGAAACCTTTCTTTTGACGACTCGGATTTCGTTTCATAACCTTTCTTCGATTTCTCGAAACTTCTATTCACTTTTCGAGTTGGTCATCCTCCACCCGAATCTTCGACTCATACCGATTGTGGACATCAGCCCATGTCACGGCCTCGTATTTCAGCAAAGTTTCTTTCAATTTGGCCGAAGCAGCTGAACTTAGCATGTTGAGCCCCTTTGTGAAAGCTTGTGCGGCCCATTCTTCTGGCACCGGGGGGAGTTCCATCCGCTCCCTCTGGAACCGGTTGATGAACTCCCGTAGTAGCTCATCGTCCCTTTGGGTTATTCAGAAGATATCGGCCTTACGGGCCTACACCTTTATGGCACCGGCATGTGCCTTTACGAAGGCATCAGCGAGCATTTCGAAAGAAGTGATCGAGTGCTCGGGTAGGTGGTCATACCACGTCAACGCTCCCTTCGACAGAGTTTCCCCAAATTTCTTCAGCAACACCGACTCGATCTCATCTTCCTCCATATCATTGCCCTTTATGACACAAGTATATGAAGTCACGTGCTCGTGTGGGTCCGCGGTGCCATCATACTTCTGTATATCGGGCATTTTGAACCTCTTCGGGATCAGTTTTGGGGCCGCACTCGGTGGAAAAGGCCTTTGGATGTACCTTTTCGAATTCGGCCCCTTCAGCAAAGGTGGAGCCCCCGGTATCTGGTCCACCCGAGAATTGTATGTCTCGACCCTCTTTTCGGTTGAATCTACCCATTTCGCCAAAGTTTCGAGCATCTTTAGGACCTTGGTAGAAGAGCCGGCTCCGGAGCCGTCGCTCTCAACCATTCGCACCTCGTTTCTTCCGGTCTCGGCAGCACTCTTTGCCTTTTCCGGCCCTGCTTCACCCTTTCCGCTCTGCAGCTGGGCAATTGCCATTCCTTGTTCGGCGATTGCCGCTCTCTGTTCCTGCAACATTTCAAAGATTAAACGTAAGTTAACACCGTCATTTGGTGCGTCCGGTTCTCTCCGGCCCCGTTCCCGGGACATTGTAACGGAATTGTGAATATTTAGAGGATCAGTGGCCAGTAGAGCGGCATTCTCTTGATCCACGGTGTTTTGCCGGTTGAGCCCCTCCCTTGAATCGACGGGATTCGGGTCAGCGGGGTTTGGCAATGGCCGTAGTCCGCTTCCTTCGTTTTCCGCCACAAGCTCGGTGTTATTGACATGACCGGACTGTTCGATTTCGGCCATTTGGTCCGTTTTCGCAGAGACGGGCAGGGACGTTTTGATTTCGATGAGTACAATAAAAATCAAAGTCAAAGACCACTATTATCCTAGCCCCACGGTGGGCACCAAGCTGTTTACCCCGAAATCGGGTAATCAATTAAATTTGTAAGTGGGTATAGGATATGTGCTTGAATCTTGATGTATGTTAGATAGGGAAAATGTATATGTGAGAGTTCCTCAATAAAATGGCTAATGATGGCGATTTGCTATGAATACAAACGTTTATAAACAATGTGGGATAATTGATGGAATAAACACAATATAAATATAAATAAATGGCCTTGGCCGAATCAGATATTGAAAGAGAGATTGTATGCATGAACTCTTTTATTATAAATGTTCTTGGAAAGTAAAGGAGCCAACCCCCTCAAAGGAGGGGGATATGCCCTATTTATAGTGTCACCTTCATGAGTCTCATACAATGGGAACTAATAAAATAATAGTAGCAAGGACAGCTCTGCACGGATTTGGTGGGATTAGACTGACGGCGCCGTCTGACACACGCATGGTAGGTAGTTGACTATGGCAGGACGCTACTGGCGCATGGCCCGCATGCAACGGCCACACGGACCAATGGCTGCTCGGATAAACGGCCATGAATGCTCGGGTCAACGGGCTTGGATGCTCGGGTCACCGGGCTTGGCCATTTCAACGACGTCGAAGGCAGACCTGTCGGTGTCCTTGCCCATCTCCGGCCCAAGCATTACCCCGATCAAGGGCGAATAGTATCCCGCACATTCTCATTCCTTCCTCTGGTTCCTCGCTCCACCGATTCGCTTCATATCCGGTTTTTACCGTATACAGCTACTAATACTAAATACCTAGTAAATATTAGTTACACCATGTAAGAATCCCAACAAAGTATAAAATGAAGCCCAAACTTAAATATGAGTTATCCCACCTTAGCTCAAACTCCCTCTTCAACTTTGAGTAATTGACAATCTCTTGTCCTAGATTATGCAATGTCTATCTGGCTTTTGACATTTACAATTATCTATCCATATGATATATTTTTATATTATATATGATGTTTTTTTGCCCACCTAGGTGTTATACATCCAATTTTAATAATGTTATATCTTATTATTGATTTTATTTTAAGTTCTTTAACAGTTATAAATAATGTAATGTTTTTATTTATTCGTTACAAATCCACTGCTATTATTACTTATAATGGTTTTTTAATACATATTATTATTGATTTTAATTTAAGTTCATTATCGTATATAAATAATGTAATTCTTTTATTTATTTTACAAAATCTACTACTACTTCTTACATATATTTTAATATATTATGTGCATTAAGTATATAAGTAAGTAGATATGAATCTCTCTGAGTCTTGTGTACACACACAAAGGAGCATATCGGTAGCTATGGGCATGGGTTCACGTGAAACCATGCTCCTCACTCTAGATCATGTAATGATACTTCCTCCAACCCAACATCAAATGAGCTTTTGAGACTTTTTCTTTGATTCAAAATAAATTTCTTTTTAAGTCCAAGAGATTATTAAGTAAAAAAAATTCAAAGTTATCTTTCTTTTTAATAGTTTTTCCAAATCCCAACACTCACCATTTTAACCTTTAATTAAAGTTTGCCAAAAGACATACGGTAATATAGCAAATAATCCTTTGATTAATGCTATTAATTAGATATTCTTAGTGATGTGCCACATATCAAAAATCCACTTATTTTGGAATAGAGTGAGTATATTTTCCTAATATTACTTAAATATTCATATGTGCACCCAAGCTCAAAGAGTCCTTATGGTGCAATACTTATTGGGTGCGCCTTTATAAATGAAATCGGGGTTTCAAATTCCACGTCTATCTTGTTGTTTTGCTTTTCTTTTTCTAAAATTGAGCCCCGAGATTCAAATTTCACGCTTGACTTTGTATATTTTTCTTTCTTTTTCTATAACTGGGTCCACCCCTAGGATGAGCATGCTTTGTGTCTCCTCTTGTATTTTACTTAAGTACTTGTTTTTTTTTTCCTTTCATTGTTCACTTTATTCATTCGAAATTCCCAAAATTGACACATTGAGATCCATATTCTTCTTTTATCATTGTTGTTACGTTTGTAGAATTAAATCACATGTTTATATTAAAATGAGCAGCAATGAAGGATATTAATAAGTCAATGGTTCAACTGATCAATTCTAATATTATAGATACATAGTACTGATACTTATGTGAAAATCTTCAAAAAAATTAATTTTGGAAATTTATTTCAAAGGGGTAACGTTGAGTTCATGCCCTAAAACTAGTGTACCATCTTCTTAATGTGTTTTCTCTCTTATTATCTATCATGTAGATATTTTTTGAGTTATAATTGTTGTTAATGAAATATTTTCTTCGGAAAAAGCATTCTTCCTCACAAAAGATCCGCGAAAAAGCCACATCCTAAAGGGTCTAATATAGGCATCCTGCACTGAATTGATTTTAAAGTAATTTAAATTCATTTAAAGTATAATAGATAATCTTCTAGGAACCTAAGAGTGGGACTTCAAATATCTGGTTTGACAACTGGACAAGACAAGGGACACTGTACTATATCATTCCTCATGATTTCCCTGTAGATGTGCAGGATTTGGAAGAGCTCGTGGTTGAAGGCAGATGAAATGTGAAGAAACATCTGCAGTTATTACCAGAGGACATTGTAGAATATATTACTCAGAAAATGGTAATACAAGAGAAATTAGATCAATGGGACAAACCTTGGTGGATAATGACAAGTTCTGGTAAATTTTCAGTAGGAAGTGCGTGGGAATTGCTTAGACAGAAATCTCTACCTTCTGATATTTATCATAACATGTTGGTAAGAGGCTAGCCTTTTAAAGATTTCTTTCTTCTTATGGAGATTATGGAAGTTCAAAATTCCAGTTGGTGAAGTTCTTTCTAGTATTGGAATAGAGATAGAGGCTAGATGTTGTTGTTGTAGGTATGATCAATATGAAACAATTGATCATTTGTTTCTTACAAGATCATTAGCAACTTGTCACGACCCAATTTGACATAAGTCGTGCGGGTACTCACCTTCCCCACCTCGGTAAGCGAACCCTCTGTTGACACCTAATTTTTGACCTCTTATAATTTGTTTTGATTACCCAGAGTCCTTGAATATCAAACAGAGTGAAATCTGTATTTTTAAAAGTCAAAATAATTTTATAAAATTATTTAGCTAATATTTTGCTTGATAAAGTAATTTCTATAATAGTTTAAATTAATCCAAGTCTTTTACAATTATGATGGTTTGCTAAATTAACCAAGAGAAAATAATTTACAACAATTATTTACTTAATTTTTTAAATTGTCAAATTGTTAAGTATTTCACTCTATTTTCAAGGAGATTGATTAATTAAAATAACTTATTTTTTGCCCCTCAAATTTTAATTTCTGCATAATCAAGTCATATTGATAATTTTTAAAATTAATCATAATTGGTTCGGGTATATGGTTATATTTGTAAATTTCTTATGATATGTTAATTGCGGCTACAATTGAAATAATCAATTAATTAGCCAGAATGCGGCCACAATTGAAAATAGCAAATTCATGCTTCAACTCAATTAAGGCCATCCTTTAAATTTTTTATTTATTTTTATTTTTATGAAGATTAGTCGTGTTTTGAATTAATTGGTTGATTAATTTCTATTTAATAGCAAATCAATCTCTTAAATTGTCTTTTTTTTACCCACTAATTCTTTTCCTTTTTCTTTTTTGCTGCATTAGTATATATATACGTGTTATATATCTATATACACATATAATACATATATATATATATATATATATATATATATATATATATATATATATATATATATATGTGTGTGTGTGTGTGTGTGTGTGTGTGTGTGTGTGTGTGTGTGTATCATATGTATATATTCTTTATATATGTATGTATTATATATGTATATAGATATATTACACGTATATATTATATATATATATATATATATATATATATATATATATATATATATATATATGTGGGCTGCCCTTTTCAGAGGGGCCGAGTCCAACCCAACAAGGGCCTGACCCGGCCCAATGCTCAAAGTAAATGAAGGAGTTAAGGCCCCATTCATAACATTCAGATGCCAAACGAGCCTTATACTCATCCCCTCCCCTTTCCCTTTTGAAACCCTAGCCGCCTCCATGGGTCTCTTGTCTCTCATCGTCATCGAAACCATTTTTGGCAAAGTAGCAGAGGCCTTTTACTTTTTACAGTCTTGTATGGCCTCAACGGGTAGAGCATTCAATGCTTTCACCCGTTACCACCACGAATCGACCAAACGGCGTGCTAACAAGCTTATCTACTTAATTTTTGGTATTTTTATTAGGTATTCAACGGTCTAACACTGCAATCCTTTAATGGTTCGTGTTTGTTTGCGATTTTGAATTTTGAGATCTTATTGGTTCGCTATGAACTTTTCAAATCTGGGTTTAGTTGGTCGAATCTTAACCCTTGATATATAGCTGACCCAATCTTGACCCTTCAACACTAACGCGTGAGGAAAATCCCCAACTTGGAGGATTGTCCCACATCGGGTGATTTGATATTTTAAGGGTTTAAGGGGTTCTATAAATAGGGTCTTATATTTTTCAGAAAAAAAAGAGGAGAGCAATCTAAAAAAAATTAGCTTGCACAAATACCGAGAATATCTGTGTTTTTTTGAGCTTGTGCTTGAAACCCTTTAAAATTTTTGGTGAGTTTAAAGTTTCATTTAAATCTTTTCTTGGGTGTTCTTGTTGGCTTGAAGTGTTTGGAGTCGATTCCAGTTTCAATCTCCTCAAGGTTGTGCCTTAGAAAGGTAATTCCCTTTTTTTTTTCTCTGGTTCTCTTTATATATTGTGTGCTATGTGTTCTTTATGAATATCTTATTGTTGTAATTTATTGTTTGTATGAATGACTAGGATGTTCTATCTTGTTTATGTTGTCTTGCTTTGGTCTGCTGGATGATTGAGTTTTTAGTACACTGTTTATTAATTATGGTATGTTGTTGGTCTCATGATCAGTCTAAAATGTGAATTATGCTAGTATAGTTTTTGTGTTGATATAGTTGATCTATAATGGGCATATCATGTGTTGTTTACTTAGTTTATGAGACATTTGTTCATAAATAACATTACAAAGTCACCTATGCCGCTCTTGTTTTGTCTAAATTTAATGTTGACATATTTTTCCTTTCTTTTCTTGAGTGAATATGCCCAGTCTATGTTTTGAATAGAGAGGCTTAACCTTGCTTTCTTGTGGGATGCTTATCAAAGACAAGTTAGACACTTTAACTTAAGTACAGAAAGAGTGTTTTTGGCCATTTGTCTGTTGTTTGATTCTGGTAATTCTAAATTTGGCCACAATCTGTCTAGTTATATGTTAATCTTGAACCATAAATAATATAGGGGACTTAATGAGAACTTATCTCAGGTATTAATAGGGAAACCAACTTAAAACGAGATTATTATGTGTTGAATCTGCTACCTAGATGTCATTTATTTTGAATATGGTGAGCTTGATCATTGTGTGCTATTGTTCAAATTTTAAAGGATAATATAAATGTGGCATAGTTAGATTCTATTTGCAACTAAGATTATTAATGCAAGGTTTGCCTCTAGTTAAATTCTGCAAATGGTATTGACCTGTGTTAAGTTAAATAATGTGGGTTCTGGTGTAGGGAATGTAGCTTCATCATTGTTTAAACATCATACTAGTTGTTTGATTGTTATTTTCCTCTTTGTTAAGACCATGTCTACATTTATGCAACATGACTTGTATTTCTTTTCTACACTGTTTTGTAGCAACTCACTGAAGGATCATGTTTGTCCCCTGTTTAAGTTTTCTGTGAAATAATGATGTATCATGATGCTAAGATATCCATGTGATAATCCTATATGCATTACTTAACCTTTATGCACTGTTTTGCATTACAAGTTTCAAGTGCCCCTTTTTTTTCTGGAATTTAACCAAGGCAGTTGGCATGTATACATGTATATCATATAGTATACTCTTGTCTAATACATTAATAGTGAGGTTTAAGTGGTCATTAAGGATCAAGCTTAAGCCCTCCCCGGTGTTTGCCATGCTTGGAGTTCAAAGAAACCCCTTGGATCTTGTGCGGCATCGGGAATAATGGGGGTAAGAGCTTTCTTATAATTGACCATTCAAAGATCCCTGTGGATGTATGTGACCATGTATATCATGGATATACATAGATATATCCCCATCTCTATTTTGGTTTAAAGGTTGAAGTGGCCTAAATTTTATACTGTTTTAGGAGCTCTTTCTATTTGAATTTGAGGGTTTGTTTAAATATTGGCCTAGGTGTGTATACATGATATTGATTCTTTATCTCTTCATTTGGGAACCCCTTCTTTGCATTTCTGGGTCATTTCTCTGCAAACCTCACTACTGCCCGAGTTGATGTTTGTTGTTGGCAAAGGAAGCTATATATTTTATTTTGCGAAGGCCCAATATGGGTAAGCACGGTGAAGGCCCAACTATGGGTGAAAATAGTGTTAGTGGGTGCGGGTAGCCCATTAACTAAATTTCTTTGCTTTCTTGCTTGATCATTTTGATGTATGGTTTTGTAAATTTAAACATCTACCATTAGTGAAACCCTTATGAACATAGGATTAGGATTAACACTTAGCTAAGTAGGTCATTTTTGTAAATGGGCGCAATTTTTTTTTTTTACAAAACCTCTACTTATAAAAAAAACGTTTTGCTTACTTGACCTTTAAAAGATTTTGGGATATAAAAATGGTGAAGATTTGTTAAAAACATAGTCTTAAAACTGGGATAAATGGATTATTTTAGCAATAGAAAGGCATTTTCAAATTAATTTCATGAAATGAAGATAAAATTGGTTGATGGCTTTGAATTTAAATGATCTCTCCAACCAAGTAATAGTCCTTTGACACAAATGTATTTTTAAATGGATAATTCGTTTTGGACCTGGAAGTCCGCCAAAATTTGGACCAAAACCATTTGAAGAAGAAAGTTATGGACATCATTTCTTTGAGAAAATGAGGCACATTTTGGATCTGTTGGATCTGATGAACTCGGGCTAAAAATGGGATTATTTTTCTCTGGACTGAAGTTGAAAAATGGGCTTTGCATAAAAATGAACTTTTGAAAGCCAGCCTCTTGGGCTGAATATATTGTGACATTTTGGTGGACCAAATTCGATCAGACTGAAAAATGGACTTTGGGCCTGGTTTAAGGCTGGGCGGATTTGGTTATGTGGAATATAGTGTGGACATATTGGGCTTCACTGAAAATGGACTTAATAAAATGGATATATATATATCAAAATGGGAATATATCCCATATTTTCATAAAGTATAAAACTCATAAGTACTACATTTCGTTAGGACTAGAATAGTAGCGATTCTACCCCGGAGCGATCCCGGATGTGTCCTAGTCCGGAAACGAAGTGGGTTGAACACTTACGCGGATTTTTCTAAACCAAAACCCCTTATTTATAAAGGGAATTTTTGTCAAATTTTTTGAAGATGATGATGTAAACATAAATATGTATTTTGCCGAAAACTTTAACACATAACCGAATGAATAAACCTTACAGTGAAGTTCGTAGGTCAACCGTGTTCTACAGATCCTTAATACCAGGGTGCTTAAAATATTCCCTGGGAGATCACCAGAACCCTTACCTCGAACTCTGGTCCAAAAAGACTTTTTCTCGGTCTGAAAAACTCTTTAAACTCCGTTTTTCCTAATTTTACTTTTGAATAAATTAGGTGGCGACTCTAAAAAATATAAAATTCAATTAGAGTACTAACAACCTCCGATTACTTTTATGCCTTAACCCGTGTAAAAGTGAACCGTAACAGATGGCGACTCTGCTGAGGATAATCTAGGTTCTAACCATAAGGGTTTCACTATAATAAGGTTTATTTTACATGTATTTGTTTATGTGTTACTTTTCGCAATTTAAATTAGCATGCATCATATCATGAAACTCCGTCACTTCTGGCAAAAAACATGGTTTCAAAGGGGACACGCGGGATCACGGTCCATCCTTCACTAAAAAACCCGAAACACCCTTTCTTTGGACCACGTTGAACGTTAAGTTGGTGTACGGTCACCCAACGGCCGACAACGGCTCATCCCGAGTAATCCGCTTGGGTCCAAGGTCAATTTGAAAAAACCCACTCTTGCATAAGCCTAGGTTAGAGCTAAAACAAATCCAAATGAGAAGTAGACTGGGTGGTTTGGATATTTTAGATGTATCCAAACCTGATAAGGAGACTACCCTGTGTCAAGTATGGTCTACGACCGGAAAAACACCACATATCATATTATGTGCTATTTGGAAACGTTAAATGTGCCTATGAATGAAACCATTACCTAGTGGGGGGGGGGGATTAACATTGGGTTTTGTTTTGTAGAAGTCAATCAATTTGAACTTCAATATGGTTCTGACCACACCTGAGCTGCTACGGATTTGGTGGGGCTAAATGTCCCCTGAAGAGAAAAGAGGAATGTCATGTCATTTAGGGAATTTGACATCCATCATGACTATGATCGGTTGTAAGGACTTGATAGAAGTAATCACCGGATTCTGGGATAGAGACCGGATGGTTTTCAGATTTGGGGATGACATCGAAATGACACCAACATTAGAAGAGTTTAGGAATATGCTAACTAGCATGGGCTCAGGTTTGAATAGAAGAAAAAACCCGACCAGAATGCTTTAATCTCGGAAAAACCTACCTACTCCCATATTTGTAGGATGCTTTCCCTAAATTACGCCAATTGGGCCCATGGGCCCACCATACCCTTTAGGGAGTTGTACAGAGGGTTTGGAAGCCCAGATGGATTTGTGGAACATGTCGGAGAATTCAAAACTTATGCCAACTGGACGGCTACCAAACCCTTGGACTTTGCCATTTGCTTTTTGGGAACTATGATTTTTCCCAAGGATTAGTCCTTAGCCATAGATACCCGAGTCATCTCAGTCACTCATGCCATCTTTTACGGCATAACCTAAAAAGAAGAAACCAAATACTTTGACATAACCCCAATCATACTAGCCGATTTGTACCGAGCCTTGAGCCACTGCTGGAATCATTACAAATACTTCCAAGGTTGTAATTTTCTCCTGCAATAGTGGATTCTCAAACATATGGTCAAGGTTAGGGGTGAGCAACACTTAAGTAGGCCGGCTGAAAGGGACGGTCCTCAGGATTTCTGTCCGAACTTCTGAGAATGAAACATACAAAGTTGGACATTCACTTTCTCCATACTGAAGGAAGAAAGCATTCAATGGATTTCCCACGACTTCGTATCCACCGAGGTCGTAGTTAAGGGAAACAAGTGTCCATTTGTGCCGCTTATGAGAATTCGAGGGATTCGCCCTTATGCTTCTGCCCAGGTTCTAAGACAATTTGGGAGAATCCAAGTCGTACCCCAGATTAGAGGCATGGGAGATTTCATCATCGACTACGACATTGACAGACCACCGAGAGCATTGGATTGTGTCCGAGAATGGAAGGGGCACATGATCTGGGGCCTTAACACCTTGGCTGAGGATAGGTTTCATCTGGGTTGTGTTGTAGATTATAAGGATTGGCTGAGGGCCGACTTGCAAGGCACACTTCCTCCTAGGCCTATTCTATATAGCTATGTTAAAGAAAAGGATTCTCAAGCCAAGATCCGAGTTTGTCTGATTCAGAGAAGAGCTGATGACAGAGATGATAAATATTTGGAGAAAATTAAGCATGATATGGCCATCATAGAGAGTCTGAGGCATGAGTTGGAGCTTACCAATGATTGTCTGGTTGAGCTAGACGACCATGTGACTCCACTGACCTTCACACAGAAAGGGTTTCTTATGCAGGCGACTTTGACGTCAGACCATCTTCACATCCAGACTACCCTTCGGAAAGCAAAGAAAGCCAAAACTTATAGAGATCGGGCTTCATCATCCATCACTGGAGGACATTTCTGCTGATTTATTTTTATGCACTGTTTTTGCTTTATCCTTTGTACCCCTGCAGGGAAGAATATTATCATTAATGATTATGGGGCAGTGGTTTGGTTCAAATGACACATTTTGTTTTAAAACGTTTAGTTAGAAAGCGCACATAGTGTAATCTTATGAACTGCTTTGTGTGACTATATTTGCTTCTATATGTTTCGTTTAAATGCTCAATTGATCTCGAATACTGTCCACTCACCCAAAGAAAAACAATGAACAAAATAACTGCGCTAAACCTAATGATTTTCTCAGTAGTTGGAAGATGAACAACAAGACTGTGCCTAAGCTCGAGGTCATGAAAAGGAATGAGGTTTCGTTCCGATGAAAGATTCAAGATCTTGAGAAATAGATCCGGATAGTAAAAGCCAAAATCAAGGAGGCGGATGAATTATTCGATTCGGCGAAAAGCTCTCCTGAAAAACCTGTTGAGGATCAAGGAGAAAATGTCCTTGACAAAGGAAAAGGGATTCTTCCTGAGTACATCGCGATAATGGAAGAGTCCGAGGAAGAAGAAATAGAGTCGGACCCACATGGCCCTCAAAGGGGGCTGCCTCTGCTGCACCTTCGAGCGTAAAAAAAGAAGAAACCTCTGCTGCACCATCAAGCCCTAAAGGGGAAGGAGCTTCTATTGCATTATCATGCCCTAGGGAGGAGCCCATAGGACAAATGGAGTATGCTCGGCCAGCTTCACCCGAATGGTGGGCTATTGCGGTCAAAGCGTTGGATTGTCCCTACTGAGTCTCCCTTCAGTAGGTTACGAACGAGGAGATGATGATCAAATTCTGAAGTAAAGAAATAGTCAGTGTCTGCTTCGACTGGTTGCCACTTTGCCCTCCGGCTTTCGCACATAAGAGATGCCTTCAAAAGAAGACTCATCAAACTGATAGATAAGAAAAGCATTACCAAGATGTGGAGCCCACATTCGCTATTGGTCCATGACAACATGATTCTAACTGACGGGATTAATCAGAGCACTCGTATTTGGCGTTACAACTTCACAATGTTCAGAGACTCTTACTCCAGCATCTCTCATAAATTGGTCAGTATTGGGAAGATTCGCCCCATCAGAACTAGAAGGGCCCAAAACTGACGGAGTTGGCCATTGCAAACTATGTTTGTACCATTCTGAAGCTTTAGGGCATGACATAAAAGAATGTGATGCGTTCAAATTTAAGTTGGAAAATCTGGTCCACAAGGGCGCCCTGTGGTTGGTGCTCCCTTCTCAGTATTCGGATTTGGGAGCCTTAGGGCTAGGAATGGTTGAACGGACAAACAACCTATATTGACCTCAAAAGAAAGGTCGTTTTTGGGTAGTTTAGGGGATCCCATGTTTTGTATTTAACATGGATTTGTCCCCTCCTATTTTATATAAACGGAACTATGCCGACCTGACGTCCCAAGGAGGGATACGCTGGAAGCCTTTATCAGGCCTGGTCACGGGTAGGTTTACGATTATTTTGATGTAAACCGAACTATGGAAGGGCCTGACTTCTCGTGGAGGGATAGGCAGTCTACGTAAGACTCAGTCCCTATATATTATAAATATTATATCCCCTCACTCAAACGAAGCCCAAGTACCCCAAACCCGGTACGAGAAATCAATTAAGCATTTGAATCAAACATTTGATTCTTTATGTGCTAAGTGTTTTAAACTGCCATTTATATGTGATATCCTGCTTTTCTTTCCATTATTCTGACGAAACTAACTTTGTTTGCCTTTGAGTTATTCTTTTCTTATAGAAAGAGAAGTTGATTCATGTTCACACTGGCATACTTCACAAGGTCTAAAGGTGCAATAGCATCCTTATCCCTACAAGACAAAGGCAAAGAGAAAATGACTGGTACTTCAAGAAACGAAACTACCCCTACTGATATCACTCTCAGAGAATCACCTTTGCAACAGCTGCCTGAGTCATCACCTACCGAAGACATTACGAAAATGATGTTTGAAAAGATCACCCACCTTCAAGAGGAAGTAGCGCGAAACAAAGTTGCTAATGCTGCCAGAGAGGCCCCTACTGAGGAAAGAAGGCCTCCACCATTTTCCATCTTTGAATTCACCATTACCAGATCACTTCCCCACTAGGTCCGTTCTGACCACCATGTCTTTTACCCCGATTGATGGACACATCGAGGCCTCAAGTCACATCCCACCACCACTTAACCCCAACCAAATTCCCGGGAGGGCCCTCTCTATCCCCTCTTACCCAGCACCATAAAATACCCACCCTGGAATCACTATACAACCAAGCATCACCCCACTACCCACTGACAAAAGCAACCTGATTACCTGAATTAGCCATGCTGTTTCTTTCCATACGCCTGTCACACCGGGTACCTTCTCGCCTGATCAAGAAATTGACCACTATGAAGAGATAGAAAAGGCATGGAAAGCCGAAAAGGAAAAATAGGAAGAAAGGCTTGAGCGGAAAATGACCGCGATGTTGGAATGATTTGTGAAGACCACGCTCACTGGCATAGGTCTACGCTATGATGATTTGTGCATGCATCCCAATCTGAATTTACCCGAAGGCTTCAAAGTACCCTAATTCGAACTGTTTAAAAGGACGGGCAATCCTAAAGCGCACCTGCGGGCTTACTACGACCAGTTGGTCGGTGTCCGAGAATATCAAGCACTCATCATGAGGTTGTTCAGCCTAAGTTTGACTGGAGAAGTATCAGAATGGTTCACCGCGCAAGATATACACCATTGAGTCACATGGGAGGACATGGCTGCGGCTTTCATGGAAAGATTCCATTTTAATATGGAGATAGTGCCAGATAGGTATTACCTAGGAAAAGTAAAATAGAAATCCACTGAGAACTTTCGTAAGCAGGTGGAGAATGGAGGCTGCCCGACTACAGCCTCCTATGGGCGAGAAAGAGCTTGTATCAGTTTTTATCCATTCACAAGAAACAAACTTCTACGACAGAATGCTTTCAATGGCGGGGAGACCTTTCTCTGAATTGGTCAAATGAGCGAAGCCATAGAATATGGTCTCAAAACAGGCTGGATCATAAGCATGACTGAAAAATCCGCTGGTTCAAGTTCAACCGGGTTCATGCACAAGAAGAAAGAAGATGTAATGACCCGTTTGGTCGTTATAGTTCTTTCGTGTTTTTCGCCTGTTTCTGAGTATTGATTAGCTCGCTTTTGACCCGAGGGAACCGCTGACATGCTTCTCGAGGTGTCTAGACCGAATTCTGGCAACTTTGGTGAAAATATAGGTTTAAAGTAAAAATGGTTGACCTGAAGTTGACTTTTGGGAAAATGGACCTTTTCCAGAATTTCGTCAATTCGGAGAGGTCCGGATGGTTGTTTAGAACCTATATGGGTATTTGGTTCGGTTCCTAATGCATTCGGATGCATTTCGGAACTTAGGATGGGAAAGTGGAATTAAGGCATTGGGTGTTGGCTTGGTCAACGAGGCCTCCGTTGAAAATTTTGAGACCACGAACGCGTTCGCAATGTAATTTTGTGTGGGTTTATGTGTTTATTTTGTAAGCAGATTGCTTCGGGAATAAGTCGGGATTTTGATTAAAGACTTAGAAAATAGGGGAATTCTGGTGTCTGGTGCCAGCTATGGTGGCACCGCTGTTGCGGTATGTTGACCACTGCGGAGGCAATGTATATTTTGGCCATACCACTGTGGAGGTCCACCAGCCTCCATAGCGGTGCCCCTGTAGCGGCATCTCTACCGCTAAAACGGTGACGGGCAGTGATTTTTCATTAAATGTGTCTTAAATAAGTCTTAGACCCTCATTATTCCATATCTAGATATTGGGGCTTAGAGAAACTGTTCTTGGAGATAAATTGAAGAAATTCTTGGAGGTAAACTTTGTCTAATCCTTTACTCTTCCTAAATCACAATCATTCTAGATTTTTCCCTTCCCTTTAACATTTCCCTAGAGATGGAATTTGGAGGAGGATTTTGGGACACTCTTTCATTGGGGTCATGTATGATAAATTGATGATGTTAATGCTAAAATTTGATGAATCTAAGCTTATTGATCATGTATCTCCCACTTTTAACGTTGAATTTCGGATTTGGAGACTTAGGGTTTATACCCAATTTGGGGGTTTTTACTTGAAATCAGATTTAGAACAATTCTTGAGTTAAATCAACAATTAATGGTTGGGATATGATTCCCTAGTACTTAATTTGGTATTTTGCAAGTGAATTTCCCGTTTGGCCCTTGTGGGCCCGTTTCCCCAAATTCTAGGGTTAAAATGAACCTAATTGATATCATAGCAATATTAGTATCATTCTGCATGATTTCTAATTTAGAATTCGATTATGCTTAGACTACTTTACTACTGAGCTTCAGAGGAACGGCAAGGCATTAGAGTAACTTGTTGGTGTTGCGGTTCGGTAATCCAGGTAGGTTATGGTTTATTGTGAGACTTACATTATTTTACTTTCTTCCGCGATTTTCTATTATTGTGAATATTGAGCTGTGGGTTCGCCAACCGAGGTGGGAAAGATAGGTACCCGCACGACTTGGTGAGAATGGGTCATGATAAGTTGGGATCAGAGCCCTAGGTTACCTGGTCTTTAATACAAAAGCGTGTCTAGTAGAGTCTCGTGGATCGGTACGATGAGCTCCGTACTTATCTGCGGGAGGCTATGGGACATTTAGGAAATCTTACTTTCTTTCTTTCCATCGTGCTACTTTATTCAAATTGGTATCTGGAAAGACCGAATTGGTATCTGACTCTTATCTCTTCCCTTATAGATGGTGATGATTCGCGACACGCCAGCATGGAGGATGTACATGAGGTTGATCCCATCGATTTTCACGGGCGCGCCAGACGAGGATGCCTATGAGATCATCGTGATCACGCACAAGCTACTCAATGCAGCAGGGATCACGGATACCCTCGGAGTTAGGTATGTTACCCTTCGATTCAGTAGTGGTGCGAGGTCATGGTGGAGAGACTACCTTGCTAGCAGGCCAGCGTGCACGCGCCCACTTACTTGAAAGCAGTTCTATGGGGTGTTTCTGGAGAGGTACGTGCCACGTTCGCGGAGGGACGAGCATCAGCGTCAGTTCCTCGATTTCCGCCAGGAGGGCATGCCGGTTGCTACCTATGCACTATACTTATCCTATCTGGCTCGTTACTCCTACCCATTGATTCCGACGGAGGTCAGCAGGATACGGTGGTTCATTAGCGGGATGGATGGCCCTCTCCAGCTACCCTGTATCCAGTTGGAGGCCAAGGGCGCTTTATTCCAGACCATTATTGATTATGCAGTAAGAGTTGAGGCGATGAGAGTTAGGGCTGCTTCATCGTGTTTCAGCGCTCAACTCCTCTTACTTGTTTCTCTTGTGGAAAGGTTGGGCATGTTTCCAGGAGATATCCCCGACCTAGACGGGATTATCAACCGCCGAGAACTCCTGTATCGTCTGGTGGTCGATGAGGGACTTCTCATAGAGGCGGTGCTCAGTCAGGCCGCGGTACTTCCCATGGTTCTAGAGGTGGATCCCAATCAGCTAGAGGTGGTACTCAAAGTGCAAGAGGGGGATCCCAGACTGGGCGTAGTGGAGCCCATTGTTACTCATTTCCTGGTAGGCCCGAGGCAGAGGCCTCAGATGCTGTGATCTCAAGTATAATTTTTGTCTGTCATAGAGCAGCATCTATGTTATTTGATCCTGGATCCACTTATTCGTATGTATCTGCATTTCATGCTGTTGGTTGGGATTTATCCTATGATAGCATAGATATACTTGTTCATGTGTCTACTCCGGTCGGAGATTCCGTGGTGGTTGATCGAGTCTACCGTTCTTGTTTGGTTACTTTTATGAGGTACGACACTTGGGTAGATTTGATGATTATTGATATGGTGGACTTTGATATTGTATTGGGTATGTCCTGGCTTTCTCCTAGCCATGCGATCTTAGACTGTCACGCCAAGATAGTCTCTTTAGCCATACAAGGCATTCTTTACTCATTTCTTGGCAGGCTTGAGGCCGAGGCCTCAAATGCTATGATCTCAGGTACCATTTCTATCCGTCATAGAGCAGCAACTGTGTTATTCGATCTTGGATCCACTTATTCGTATGTATCTACATTTCATGTCATTGGTTGGGATTTGCCATGTGATTGCATAATATACCTGTTCATGTGTCTACTCCAGTCGGAGATTCTGTAGTTGTTGATCGAGTCTACCGGTCTTGTTTAGTTACTTTTATGGGGTACGACACTTGGGTAGATTTGATGATTCTAGATATGGTGGACTTTGATATTATATTGGGTATGTCCTGGCTTTCTCTTTACCATGCGATCTTGGACTGTTATGCCAAGACAGTCACTTTAGCCATGCCGAACATTCCTAGGCTTGAGTAGAGAGGTACTTCTAGTCCCGCTCCGAAGAAGATCATTTCCTTTCTTCGGGCGAAGAAGTTAGTAAGTAAGGGGTGTTTAGCGTATTTGGCGCATGTTCGTCATATGACTGTTGCATCTCCACCCTTTAAGTCTATTCCTATTGTGAGCGAGTTCACGGAGGTATTTTCGTCAGACTTACCGGGTATGCCACCCGATCACGATATTGATTTCTGTATTGATGTGGACCCGAGCACTCGCCCCATTTTCATCCCACCATATCGGATGGCACCTGCCGAGTTGAGGGAGCTTAAGGAACAATTGCGGGATTTATTGAGCAAGGGGTTCATTAGACTGAGCGTCTCCCTTTGGGGTGGTCCCGTGTTATTTGTGAAGAAGAAAGATGGGATTATGAGGATGTGTATTGATTACCGCCAGTTGAACAAGGTCACCATTCGGAACAATAGCCCTATGCCTCGTATTGATGACCTGTTCGACCAGCTTCAGGGTGCTTCGGTGTTTTCGAATATCGATTTTCGTTCTGGTTATCACCAGCTGAAGATCAGGGCAGAGGATATTCCGAAGACAGCATTTCAGACGAGATATGGCCACTATGAGTTTCTAGTGATGTCTTTTGAGCTTACCAATGCCGACTGCATTTATGACATCTTTAAGCCATTCCTTGACTCTTTTGTGCTTGTGTTTATTGATGATATCTTGGTGTATTCCAAGAGTAGAGTGGAGCATGAGAGCCACCTTCGTACCGTCCTTGGGTTGTTGAAGAAACATAGTTTGTTTGCTAAATTTTCTAAGTGTGAGTTCTGGTTAGAGTCTATAGCATTCTTGGGTCATGTGGTGTCCAAAGAGGGGATTATGGTTAATCCACAGAAGATTGAGGCTATGAGGGGTTGGGTGAGGCCTACTACTGTTACCGAGATAGTTTTGTGGGTTTGGCCAGTTATTACCATCGCTTTGTGAAGGGTTTTGCTACCATTTCTTCGTTCTTGACCGGATTGACTCAAAAGGATATTCCCTTCCAGTGGACGGATGATTGTGAGGAGAGCTTTCAAAAGCTCAAGCTTCTTTTGACCACAGCCCCGATCCTAGCCTTACCTGTGGAGGGCAAGGACTTCGTTGTCTATTTTGATGCTTCCCGTACGGGTTTGGGTGCGGTGTTGATACAGGAGAGTAGGGTGATAGCTTATGCCTCCCGTCAGTTAAAAGTTGACGAGAAGAATTACCCTACCCATGATTTGGAGTTGTTGGCCGTAGTCTTCGCCTTGAAGCTTTGGAGGCATTACTTGTACGGTGTCCATTGTGAGATTTTTACAGATCACCATAGCCTTCAGCATGTCAGAGAGATATTAATTTCGGGCAGCGCCGATGGATGGAGCTCTTGAAGGACTATGCCATCTCTATTCTGTATCACCCTGGTAAAGCTAATGTGGTGGTTGATGCCTTGAGTCGTAAGACAGTAGGTATGGGGAGTTTAGCTCGATTAATTGTTTTGGGGCGCCCGTTGGCCATGGAGGTTCAGACTCTGGCCAACAGTTTCATTCGTTTTGATATTTTAGCCCCGGGCAGGATTTTGGCTTGCATAGAGGTGAGTTCATCATTATTGGATAGGATTAAGGCTTATCAGATTGAGGATGCTCAATTGAGCAAGATCCGAGGTAGGATTTCGAGGGGTGAGGCCAAGGAGGCCGTGATCGATTCTGAGGGCATACTGAGGATTAGAGGGCGTGTGTGCGTTCCGCGTGTTGGTGATCTGATTCAGTTGATTTTATCTGAGGCCCATAGCTCTCACTATTCCATTCATCCGGGAGTGACCAAGATGTACCGTGACCTGAGACAGCACTATTGGTGGCACCGTATGAAGAGAGATATAGTTGATTTTGTGGCTAAGTATGGAAATTGTCAACAGGTAAAGTATGAGCACCAGCGACCCGGTGGGATGTTTCAGATGATGCCCATTCCCGAGTGAAAGTTGGAGGGATTACCATGAATTTTGTCACGGTTCTTCCAAAGACCCTTGGCAAGTTTGATTCTATTTGGGTGATAATGGATCAGTTGACTAAATCCGCTCACTTTGTTCCGGTTCAGGTTTCCTATACCGCGGAGAAGTTAGCCAAGATGTATATTTGGGATATTGTGAGATTATATGGGATCCCTATTTCTGTTGTATCTGATCGGGATACTATCTTCACATCCCGATTCTGGAGAATATTTCATGACGAGTTGGGTACCCGATTGGACTTTAGTACAGCTTTCCATCCCCAGACCGATAGCCAGTCCGAGCGGACCACCCAAGTACTCGATGACATGTTGAGAGCATGTGTTATTGACTTTGGTGGTCATTGGGATCAGCACTTGCCCTTGGTAGAGTTTGCGTACAACAACAGTTATCATTCAAGTATTGGTATGGCGCCTTTTGAGGCCTTATATGGTAGGAGGTGTAGATATCCGATTGGTTGGTTCGATGGTTCGAGGCTGGACCTGAGAGCACAGATCTATTGAGAGAGTCCCTTGATAGAGTGAGAGTTATTCAGGCCAGGCTCGTGGCAGCTCAGAGCCGGCAGAAGATGTATGCGGATCAGAAGGTCCGGGATTTGAAGTTTGCTATTGGTTACCAGGTTCTATTGAAGGTCTCACCCATGAAGGGCGATATGAAGTTTGGTAAGAGGGGCAAGTTGAGCCCTATATAAATAGGCCCGTTTGAGATCGTGGATTGTATCGGTGATATACTTTATAAGTTGGCATCGCCGCCAAGCTTAGCGGGAGTTCACCCAGTCTTCTATGTTTTGATCTTGAAGAAATACCATACCGACGGTACCTACATTGTCCGTTGGGATTCCAGGTTGCTTGATGAGAATTTGACTTATGAGGAGGAGCCTATCGCGATCTTAAATAGGCAGGTTCGAAAGTTGAGGTCAAAAGAGATTGCTTCTATGAAGGAGCAATGGAAGTACCGTCCTGTTCAAGAGGCTACTTGGGAGATTGAGTCCGATATGCATAGCCATTTTCCCCAGTTGTTCACTGATTCGGGTATTTCCCTACTTTCCTTCTTTTCTTTGATCGAGGACGAGCAACGGATCAATTGGTATATGATGTAACGACCCGTTCGATGTTTTCGCCCATTCCCGAGCATTGATTATCTCGCTTTTGACTCGAGGGGACCGCTGATATGCTTCCCGGGGTATCTAGACCGAATTCAGGCAACTTTGGTAAAAATATAGGTTTAAAGTGAAAAATGGTTGACCCGAAGTTGACTTTTGGGCAAACGGACCTTTTATGGAATTCCATCAATTCCGAAAGGTCCGGATGGTTGTTTAGAACCTGTATGGGTATTTGGTTCGGTTCCCAATGCATTTGGATGCATTTCGGTGTTTTCGCCCGTTCCCGAGCATTGATTAGCTCGGGGGCTGACTCGGTCAACGAAGCCTCCGTTAGAAATTTCGAGACCACGAGCGCGTTCGCAGCGTAATTTTGTATGGGTCTGTGTGTTTGGTTTGTGAGCAGATGGTCTCGGGAATAACCCGGGATTTCGATTAAAGACTTAGAAAAGTGGGGAATTCTGGTGTCTGGTGCCCGCAATGGCGGCATCGCTGTTGCGGTATGTTGACCGCTGGGGCGGCCATGTATATTTTGGCCATACCGCTGTGGCATTCCACCAGCCGCCGTAGCGGCGCCGCTGTAGCGGCATCTCTATCGTCGAAGTAGTGACGGGCAGTGATTTTTCATTCAATGTGTCTTAAATAAGTCTTAGACCCTCATTATTCCATGCTTAGAGAAACTGTTCTTGGAGATAAATTGAAGAAATTCTTGGAGGTAAACTTTGCCTAATCCTTTACTCTTCCTTAATCACAATCATTCTAGATTCTTCCCTTTAACATTTCCCTAGGGATGGAATTTGGAGGAGGGTTTTGGGACACTCTTTTCTTGAGGTCATGTATGATAAATTGATGACGTTAATGCTAAAATTTGATGAATCTAAGCTTATTGATCATGTATCTCCCACTTTTAACATTGAATTTCAGATTTGGAGACTTAGGGTTTATACCCAATTTGGGGGCTTTTACTTGAAATTAGATTTAGACCAATTCTTGAGTTAAATCAACAATTAATGGTTGGGCTATGATTCCCTAGTACTTAATTGGGTATTTTG
The DNA here is from genome assembly GCF_019175385.1 of Lycium barbarum. Classification (NCBI taxonomy): domain Eukaryota; kingdom Viridiplantae; phylum Streptophyta; class Magnoliopsida; order Solanales; family Solanaceae; genus Lycium; species Lycium barbarum. The sequence continues at coordinate 132,642,646 of NC_083337.1, read as the reverse complement.
CCAGTGAATTTCTCGGTTTGCCCTTGTGGTCCCGTTTTCCCAAATTCTAGGGTTAAAATGAACCTAATTGATATCATAGCAATATTAGTATCATTCTTCATGATTTCTAATTTAGAATTCGATTATGCTTAGACAACTTTCCTACTGAGATTCAGAGGAAGGGCAAGGCAATAAAGTGATTTGTTGGTGTTGCGGTTCGGCAGTCCAGGTAGGTTATGGTTTATTTTGAAGAGGCTTCGTATAGTGAATCACATATTTAGATTATGAGATCGGAGACATCATGTGAACCTTCGGGTATGAAGTTGGGATGGATATTGCCTTAAGTTGGGCCCTGATGTGTGTTGGGACTAGCCACCCCGTTATGTGTATTTGATTGATTATATATGTTGGCTTGATGCCATGTGTAGTTGATAGATATCGAGTCCTGCTTGTCATCCTGATTTGGATAGAATAGACATACCATTGTTAGTATTTGTGCGCGATATATGTTGGCGTACCCACTGTTGGTACTTGAGTTATTGATATGTGTTGGCGTACCCACTATTTGTACTTTACTTGATATATTGTGGCATACCTCGTTGTGGTATTTGTGATATTAAACCTGATTTTTGATGACTGACATATGTATTGCACACATTCTCTCATATTCATGCATGGCCGATACCCGGTGAAGATCTGGTATCGTTGATTGAGCAAAACTAATATTTGATAAAATTCTTTTACTTGAGTGATTGCGAACAGGTCGATGCCCAAAGATCCATTTCGGAATCATTGTTTATATGAAACTGATATTTGATAAACTCTTTTACTTGAGTGATTGTGAGAAGGCCGATGTCCGAGGTTCAATTCCGGAATCGGTGATTTGTGAAATTGATATTTGACAGACTCTTTGAGTGACTGTGAGGAGGCCGATGTCTGATGGTTATATTCGGGCATCGTTGTTGCATGGCCGATTCTGATGTTATCCCGGAATCGTTGTTAGTGCATGGAATCCGTGAGTCCCCCAGGGTGGTATCGGTGAGACTCCCCCTGTGAGCAATTAGCCAGGGTTCCGTCTATCTGTTGGGCAAAGGGTGGCACTTAGACTTCACGAGTAATGCTGGGTTGTGCTACCGAGACGTCGATATTTCCGTCCGGGGTACATATGTACACCTCATTTGCATAGCACGACATCGCATTCATACCATTATTGCACTGCATTGCATTATTACTTGATCGAGTGTGGTGATTGTTGGTATTGTGATGTCTCTGTTGTGATAATTGGATTGTGTCGATTCTATTGCGGTGATTAGATTGGATCGGGTATACTCAGACTTTTCATATTGGGGTTTAGATGCGTACATAGGTGATGACGGATTTCGATTGCGATTATATTGTCTCATGCTTGATTGTTTTATTTTCTTATCTGCTTTATTTTCTGAATTGTGTTAACTATGCTTAGTCTGCCGATGATGCCTACCAGTACTGTTGTTTGTACTGACCTGCACTTTTGCATTCTTTTATGAATGCAGAGTATCAGGTCGAATCAACTTCTCTAACTCGTGGCTGATCGACTCTTCAACTTCTACTTGAGTTTTCCAACGTGAGCATGGCGTCCGCTGACCTTGAAGACTCTTCTATTACTTATGTCTTCTTTTCCATTCAGAGACATGATTTGCGACTACTTATGTATTATTATTCAGACTTTAATATTCGGATTTAGATGCTCTTGTATGACCAGACCAGATACTGGGGTGGATTTCATTTACTTCCGCACTTGTTAACATTATATTATATTGTGAGACTTGCGTTATTTTACTTTCTTCCGCTATTTTCTATTATTGTGAATATTGAGCTAATGGTTTGCCTACCGAGGTGGGAAAGGTAGGTGCCCGCACGACTTAGTGAAAATGGGTCGTGACAGAAGACGTGCCTAGCATATCCCACACCCCTAAACCCAAAAGAAAGGAAGATTTCCCCATGGTAGCATATGCTTCACCTCCCCTGAATACCTATGTACCCGCCCCTTACAACCCGGTGCCCGTATATTACGCGCAACTAACCTTCCAATCACCACCCCAAAGCTACCATACTCCACCAAATGCCTTCCAATCGCCTCCCTAAAATTACCAAGCTCCACCGCTAAATTATCAAACTCCCCCACCCATCTACCGCACCCCACAAAATAACCAACCCAATGCCTACCAAAATCAACCCCCACCAAATGCCTATAATGCACCACGTCCAAATTTTGAGAAGAAACCCCCTCGGGTGTTCACTCCGATAATGGAGTCTCGGATCAATTTTTTCAAAAGGTTAAGCGCGGCTGGAATGATTTAAGTGCTTCCACCAAAGGCCGTTGATCCAAAGAATCGGTTTTACCAAGCTGACCAAACATGTGCCTATCACTCCAATAGCGTAGGGAACAGTACTGAGGATTGCATTAATCTCAAGTACAAAATACAAGATCTGATTGATCGGAAAGAAATTGTGCTCCAAACGGCCCCTCCAAATGTGAACACCAATCCTTTGCCAAACCATGGCAACAATGTAATTCACATGATTTAGAGAGAAGAGGACTGGGTCGCAGGAAGGCCTATAATCTGCGATTCTGTGAAAGAACTTGAACGTACAGTAGCATTACTATCCCTGCAGGAACGCCAGCAATTCAAGGTATTAATCCCTGCACCAGTGACAGCACACGTTGCTCAGGTGACTCTGGCCCCGCCGCGAAAAGGGTTTGTAGTCCAAGTGGCCGCCGCACATGGTATCACAAGATCAGGAAGACGTTATACGCCTGAAGACCTAGCCCAAGGGGGACCCCGAAGGGAGGGTAATCCGAAAAGGAGCATCACTGAAGGTGAAGCCAAAGATTTCTGGCACCGGATGCAGCTAAAGGAATACTCCATTGTTGAGCATTTAAAGAAAACGCCAGCACAAATATCGGTGCTAGCATTGCTGGAAAGGTATCACTGAGCCCATTCCTATCCTTCAAGATAATTTTCGCTTTGGGCTTGCTACATTCCAATAGAGGAAGAGATACCTACCAAGAAGAGACAAGAAGTTATGGATCTCTACAAACCCATCCCGAATCTGTACCAGTCATTCCCCCACAAAATGCCTATGCCTGACGATGTTGAAATTGAAGAAGGGATAAAGATGTTATTCCAAGAGGAAGATTTCTCCGTGATTCTAGAAGAATGTGCTGAAACACCCAGCATTAGAGAGGCAAAACCGGGCGAGCAGCTCTCCAACTGGACCTCTCCCCCGTTACTGGCTCTTCGTAATAAAAACAATAAAGTAACCCTAAATGTCATGACATGTTACGAAACGAATGAGTTAGACAGCGTAAGTGAAGAAGAATATGAGGAATACGACGAGACCACAATGCTGCCTGAGGGTCTTACAGAAGAAGTAGAACAATTAGAGAATGAGAAAAATCCAAACTTGGACGAAATGGAAGCCATAAATCTAGGTGATGAAGAGGAAGTCAAAGAGACAAGGATAAGTGCACACCTAGGTGCTCCTCTCAAAGAGGAATTGATAAGTTTGCTGAGGGAATACGTGGACGTCTTCGCCTGGTCATACGCCGACATGCCAGGGCTAAGTACCAGTATAGTGTCCCACAGGCTACCCATCAATGAGGATTTTTGTCAAGTAAAACAGAAAACCTGACAATTCAAATCGGATCTTAGTATCCGAATCAAAGACGAGGTGGAGAAACAGATTGAGGCTGGAGTAGTGGAGGTGACATCCTACCCCACATGGCTAGCCAATATAGTCCCGGTGCCCAAGAAAGACGGAAAGATAAGAATCTGTGTGGATTACCGAGATCTAAACAAGGCTAGCCCCAACGATAATTTTCCACTCCCGAACATCCATATACTCATAGATAATTGTGCCAAGCACGAGTTACAATCATCTATAGATTGTTTTGCCGGCTACCACCAGATCTTAACGGATAGAGAGGTGCCGAGAAGACAGCTTTCATCACCCCATGGGGGTGTACCATTACAGGGTAATGCCCTTCGGCCTTAAGAACGCCGGCGCAACGTACATGAGGGCAACGACTACCATTTTTCATGACATGATCCATAGAGAGATTAAAGTCTATGTAGACGATGTCATTATCAAGTTAAGAGAAAGTTCGAAGCATACAACACATTTGAGGAAATTCTTCAACAGACTCTGAAAGTTTAATTTGAAATTTAACCCGGCCAAATGTGCGTTAGGAGTACCGGCTGGAAAGTTACTGGGATTCATAGTCAGCCGAAGAAGAATAGAGCTAGACCCAACAAAGATCAAAGCAATCCAAGAGTTGCCTCCTCCACAAACTAAGAAAGAAGTCATGAGTTTCCTAGGAAGGCTAAATTACATCGAGCGGTTCATAGCTCAATCCACCATCATTGTTGAGCCCATCCTCAATCTTTTGAATAAGGACGCTCCTACAAAAATGGACAGAGGAATGCCAAGAGGAATTCGACACTATCAAGAGATATTTGTCCAACCCACTAGTCCTGGTACTACCAAGGCCTGCGAGTCTTTTGCTGTTATACTTGTCAGCTACTGAAAAGGCATTCGGATGCGTGTTAGGATAACACGATGAAGAAGGGAAAAAGGAACGTGCCATTTATACCTAAGCAAAAAGTTCACACCCTGCGAGGCCAGATATATTCTAGTGGAAAATACTTGCTGTGCTCTAACTTGGGTGGCTCAGAAATTAAGGCATTATTTGTCTTCATATACTACTCACCTCATATCCAGGATGGATCCATTGAGGTACATATTCCGTCAGCCCATGCTCATCGGGAAGTTGGCCAAGTGCCAGATGCTGTTGAGTGAATTTGACATTGTATACATAACCTAGAAAGCCGTCAAAAGACAAGCTTTGGCTGACTCACTAGCCGCGAGCCCGGTGGATGAATAACTTGAACCACTTCGTACCAATTTCCCAGACGAAGGGGTATTGGCTATAGAAGAAGGAGTATCAGAATCCTATGCTGGCTAGAAATTGTTCTTTGATGGAGCCGTGAATTATAAAGGTTCCGAAATCAGAGCAGTTTTGATACCAGAAAATAGGCAACACTATCCCATGGCCGCTAAGCTCAAGTTTCGCTGCACTAACAACACGGCCGAATACGAAGCCTGTATCCTAGGTCTCCGAATAGCACTAGACATGGACATCAATGAATTATTGGTCATTGGAGATTCCGACTTGCTGATTCACCAAGTGTAAGGAAAAATGGGCCACTAAGAATGAAAAGATCTTACCATATGTGAACCAGGCACAGAGATTGTGCAAGAAGTTCAGAAAGATTGAGTTTCGACATACGCCAAGGGCTCATAATGAATTAGCTGATGCACTGGCCACAATAGCATTAATGATCCAGCATCCTGAAAGTAGTCACATCGGCCCGCTAAGGATAAGTCTGAAAGAAGAACATGCCCATTGTTTCCATATGGAAGCTGAGCCAGATGGCAAGCCGTGGTACAGCCATATCAAAATGTATCTGGAAGGATGGAAATACCCCGAAGGCATTACAAATGGACAAAAGAAAACCATCTGAAGTATGGCAGGCGATTTCCTTCCTAAACAAAGAAATGTTGTACAAACGGACGCCGGATTTAGGTCTGCTCAGATGTGAAGATGCCGGCGAAGCCACCAAACTTCTGGAAGAAGTACATGTGGGAAAATGTGGACCCCACATGAATGAATTCATGCTAGAAAAGAAGATTCTACGAGCTGGATATTATTGGATGACTATGGAAAGCGACTGCTGCAAGTATGTGCAAAGGTGCTATCAATGCCAGATCCACGATGATCTGAGCAGAGTCCCTCCAAGTGAGCTTAACGCTATGAGCCCACCATGGCCTTTCGTCGCTTGGGGCATGGATGTTATCAGACCCATTGAACCCGCAACCTCGAATGGCCACCAGTTCATTTTGGTTGCCATTGACTATTTTAAATGGGTGGAAGCAACGTCTCACAAATCAGAAACGAAGAAAGTGGTGGCAGACTTTGTGCGAAACCACATCATATACAGATTCAGTGTGCCCGAGTCCATCATAACAGACAACGGAGCAAACTTGAATAGCCGCCTGATGAAGGACATCTGTGAGCAATTCAAGATCACCCATCGAAATTCAACAGCTTACCGGCCACAAATAAACAGAGTCGTAGAAGCAACCAACAAGAATATCAAGAGGATATTGAGGAAAATGACTAATAATCATAAGGGTTGGCACGAGCAGTTGCCTTATGCTTTACTGGGATACTATACTATGGCCTGAACTTTAACAGAAGCAACTCCATACCTATTGGTCTACGGAACTGAAGTAGTCATACCCGCTGAAGTTGAGATACCTTCCCTGAGAATCGTTCAGGAAGCGAAATTGGACAACGCCGAATGGGTCCGAGCTCGTTATGAGCAATTGGCTTTGATTGATGAGAAAAGAATGGTTGTTGTTTGTCACGATTAATTGTACCAGCAAAGGATGGCAAAAGCTTTCAATAAACGAGTCAGAACCAGACTTTTTCAGATCGGGCAACTGGTGCTCAAAAGGATTTTTCCACATCAAGATGAATATAAAGGGAAGTTTGCTCCCAACTGGAAAGGGCCTTACATAATCCGCAAAGTACTCTCCGGAGAAGAGGTAGTACTGGCAGAAATGAACCGAAACTGATCAACTCAGATGCAATCAAACGCTACTATGCATGAAAAAGGAGCTTCTCAGTTTGTAATAGTACTATTTGCTTCCACTCGTTATTCCATTTGCTTGTATTGGTTGTTTCCTTTTTCTTGTAATCGTTTTGTAATAGATAGGCTAAAACAAAACACCTTTTGTACTATGAACTACGCAATGACCTAATTTTCCCACAGTGGGATACGTAAGCAGTCCACTTGGGACCCGGTCGCTTTATTAGCAAAAACCAAAAATTTGTTGTTTTATTTCTGAACTACGTTCGACCTAAATTCCTACTGCGACAGGATACGTAGGCACTCTTTGAGCTCATTCGCATCAAAAGAAAAACCAAGAAAACCCCTAGGGAACCTCAGAGATAAGACTTCATAAAGAAGCAGAGATTGCTGCATGCACAACTAGGGCAGAATTTTTTAGAGGATCTCAAAAATTCGCGCCGACAAGCTATTACTGGATATTCAGCTAACCCAGAGCTCTGAACTAGATTGAGATTTAAACTGGGGCAGAATTTTTGAGAAAATGTCTCAAAAATTCCGTATAAGGAAATAAAAACCCCAGTCACGGAAGAAGAGGACTCCCTCGTTCAAAACACGTGTCA